>NC_092055.1:36141438-36506513 GCF_003086295.3 Arachis hypogaea
CTCTGTCCATGATGATGTACCTTTTCCTCCAAGAGATTGAATGACTTCCTACAAAAGATATTGAAAGTTGCTTGTTCCCCAAGCACTTGAGAGGCAGTTAGCGTGCATGTATGCTTGTGATTCTGTGAATCTAAGTTGGTGTGGAAACACCAAACTTAGTTCCTTGCCTACTTCTATATGTAGCAAAATAAATACATGCATGAAACCTCAAGTACTTTTATTAAGGAAATAAACTATGAACTAGAAAACAAACTATGAACTAGAAAATAACTAAAAACTAGAAACATGACAATTGTTAAGTAGTTTCTCTGATGGTTTGGAGCCGATACTGATCATGTTGAGGGTGTAATGTGTTCTTAATGAAATTTTTGGTGGAACACCAAACTTAGCATCCAACATCCACCCCTTAACTATTTTGGTGTGCAACACCAAACTCAGCTCTTTGCAATACAGAAAAATCTAGTCAACTTTTTTTATTAAATTAGCTATGAAGAGAAAATTACCTCAGGTTGGGTTGCCTCCCAACAAGCGCTTTTTTATTGTCACTAGCTTGACATGTTGTTCTTCACTTTCTTCCTATTCTTCCAGTTTGTTAAGAGGAATGACCTCAAGGGAGGAGAAGATTCAGCTATTGCCCCCTGTCTTGGTCTCTCCTTAGCAAGCTTTATTTTGTTAATGACTTGATTAAGCTTGTTTGCTGGATCAAGGGAAGGATTGCTTGTAGTTGACCTTCTCTTTTTCATGAATATTGTCCTTTGTAGCTTGGTCACAATCCTCTTCTCGGTGCTTTTGTTAATTGCTTTCACTTCCTTGAGTCCAAGTCTTGGTGGTTGTGTGATTGTTGTAGTGATTTCTTCATCAAGAGCTTTTTGCATTGGTGGTTCCATGAGCTTTTTCTCTTTGCACTTCTTTGCTTCAGTTGAGTGTGACTTCTCTTGTTTGTCTTTCTCACTTTCTTGCTCCTCCACTCCTTTCTTTGCACTCAACATTTGCTTTAATAGCTCTTTCATGGAAGAGGTTTGTTGTTCTTCCCAAGATTTCTTCATCTCCTCTTCATATTTTTCGATCACAGATTCAATTGTTGAGAGTTTTTGGGTCAGGGACGTTTGTGAGAGTTGTGAGTCTTCATGTTCCCTTGTCATCTCAAGTGCAGTTTCATTTTCAACCACCTCATTCTTCATTGAAAGTTCACTTGATGCAGTAGCCTCCTCATCTTGCTCTTCTACTTTATCCTTCACATCCATCAATTGGTCTTCATCCTTACTGTTTGATGGTTTTGAGTTCCCCTTTGTTTGTTCTAAGGGCCCATTCATCTTCTTGAAGACGATTTCTTTCCAGGATGGGGATTTTGTGTTTCTTTCCACGAGTTTTCTGTGTATTTCAATGGCTTGAAGGTAATCCTCATCTGTTGGTTCAAGAGATGAAGGTTGAGAATAATTTTGGTGACATGGATGTATTGTGTTGAAGTTGTGTTGAGGGGTGTGGAATGAGTTGTGTGATTGATGGGATGACTTGTATGGATTTTGGAGGAAACTTTGTGTTGAGGCATAATCAAGTGATGAAGATCTTTCAAATGAGAAACTGGGACGTGAGGGTGGATGCTCTTCCATTCTTTGGTGATGCTTCCATCCACCATGAGGATAATGATATGAATCATTTTGTGGTGGTGGTTGGTATCCCATATGATTTTCTTGCTCATCTTGTGTCTCTGAAGCAAATCTCCATGAATTGGAGTGCTCAGAATGTGTATTCTCTTGGTGATATTCCCAGCCACCATTAGAGATTGGTGATGGTGGGTAATATCCAATAAAATTTGTTTAATCATAAGATGAGTTGAACTCCATTTGAATTTTGTAAAACACAACACCAAGGAAAATTAAAATTCATATCTCAGAGATGAATTTCTTAGTGAGGCAATAACTCAAACACCTTGGTTTCAACTTAGAACAGAGAACAAAAATAAAGAAAATGCTTGATCTAGACTTCTCACCCACTTAATCATTGTTGATCTAAATCAATCCCCGACAACGGTGCCAAAAACTTGATGTGTATTTGTGGAAAAATGAATTTTCAAACACACAAATCTAATCGGCAAGTGTACCGAGTCGCATCAAGTAATAATAACTCACGTGAGTGAGGTCGATCCCACAGGATTGAAGGATTGAGTAATTTTAGTTTAGTGGTTGATTTAGTCAAGCGAATCAAGTGTTGGTTGAGTGATTTGTGATTGCAAAAACTAAATTGCTTGAAATGTAAAGGGAGAGGGGGTAGATTGCAGGAAATTAAAGAGCAAAGAAAGTAAATAAGCTGAATCTTAAAGAACAAGTAATGTAAATTACAGAAACTTAGATTGCAAGAAATGTAAATGGCTGAATCTTAAAGTGCAAGAAATGTAAATTGCTTGAATTATAAAAGGAGTTGGGAATTGGGATTGCAGAAATTAAACAAGGAAAAGTAAATTGCAACAAGCAGGGAAGTAAAAGATGAATTTAAATGCAGTAGATCTCAAACAGAAAATGTAAATTGCTTGAAGAAGTGTTCAACAAAAGAATTAAAAGGAAATTTCAGATCTCAGGGGTCAAGAGACTAGAAAACCAAGTCTAAATCTCACTACCTTCCTTGATCCAATTCAGAAATCAATTGCAACAAATTAAAGATCAAAACAGTAAGAAAACTTGAATTCAAATTTCAATTCTCCAATGGTGCAGTGAAAGAAACAGAAAGAGATCTCAAGGTGAGATTGAGACAGAATTTCCTCAATTCTCAACACCCAAGACTCAGTAAAACTTTGCAGAAAAGAAAACAAGAAACTGAAGAGGAAGAGAATTCAATTCTCCTCCCAGATCCAAGTTACAGTAAGTAAAATCCTCCAAGAGGTGTAAATTCAAAAGTAAAAGTTGACGTCCATCCTAAATCAAACTAACTTCTATTTATACACTTTCTTCTAATGGTCTTAGAGCCATGAGTTTGGGCCTTGGCCTTGATGGAATTGGGTTGATAATAGCCTTTGTTGATTGCTCTTGGTGTTGGGAAGAAATCCACTTGTGAACCGGACCATGAACCATTCACGTTTGAGTCAACGTTTGAGGCAAACATTGACTCAAACGTCTTCGTGTGTGACATTATGCAGCTCGGCCAAGTTGCTGTCATCCACATTTGGCTCAACGTTTGAGGTCAAACGTGAGCTCAAACGTGGCTCCTCCCAAGCAGTTCTTCTAGCCAACATTTGGCCTAACGTTTGAGGCAAACGTTAGCGCAAACGTGGCTCAATTAAGCCATCAAACAGGGGTGCTCTTCCATGCTAAAAGGTGGCCAACGTTTGACCTCACGTTTGAGGCAAACGTTGGCGCAAACGTTGCCATGCTTCAGGGTGATCTTTCTTGCTCTTATGGCGTCAACGTTTGACCTCACGTTTGAGGTAAACGTTGGCGCAAACGTTGCCACGTTCCAGGGGTGCATTTGCTTGTTCTTGTGGCGCCAACGTTTGACCCCACGTTTGAGGCAAACATTGGTGCAAGCTTGGTGTGCCTCTAGGGTGTGGTTGCTCTCTTCCTCACGTTTGAGTCCAAGTTTAAGGCAAACTTGAGCTCAAACGTGAGTGTCTCCTCTTGCCCCTTGCTATCCCATTTTCTTCAACCTTCTTCCAAGCTTTATTTCACCTATCATCAATCAACAATTGCATCAAAGCTATGCTATAATCATGAGAGTTCTTCTTCTTCTTGAAATTCAAGCAATTATGGCACAAAACTCATGAGAATGCATCAATTCATCCATGGTTGATTGAATCTAAGGAAACATGAAATTCCACCCAAATGACTTACTTGTGGCCCAAGAAAGTGCATAAAACCTATTGAAAATCAAGAAAAAAGACTAGTAAAACTAGGATAGGATGACTTGTCATCACAACACCAAACTTAAAGCTTGCTTGTCCCCAAGCAAGAAAAAAATTATGCTCAAAGGTTCTTTCAATTAGAATGGATTTGAAGAATTACATGTACTATCCTGTGAGTGAAGTGATTAAGTGACAGTGGGGTAAACTCTAAATTATATGCTCATGCAAGGGCTTCAGTGCTTACTAGTCCCTACATCTTGGGAGTCTTAGGTCTTAGAACTTTCATCCCAATAATATTATGGAGATCTCTCTATAGGTAATCACCTTGAAGCAGCTTATAGTTTCTGTGCTTTGGCCTTGACTCTAAGTGTCATGTCTCAAAGCGGCTCTTTAGATAAGCTTTCAATCAATACTCCTAAACCAGTTGGTTTTAAGGTATTAGGTGTTGAAGCACCCCTTAGAATTTACTTGCTCAAGCCTCTCTCTTTGACACAGTTCGACCACAAGCATTTACTAGGATAATAACTCTTTGAGTTCTTGTTTCTTTCTTCTTTTCTGCCTAGTAATTGATGCTCAGAGCCTTGGGCCATGTTCTCTTTGTTTTTATATCTTCTTTATTTTCTTTTGTTTGCTGCTTCTTGGATCAATAAATGTTCGAAAATCTCCACAATACTTCTTTGAACTCTATGTTCTGCCTATGAGCTCTCATGTAATTTTTCATAAGCATGCAACCTCAATGCATAATCACACAACCAGAACCACCACTTCTCCTAATCTTTTGCTTGCCTCAAAATTGTTTAATTCCTCAATCCTTCTTTTCAAAGAACTATCATGTGGTGCCCCCTTTTTTTTTGAAATCTTGAGTGCACGCAAGTTTGAAAAGTGTGGTGTTGTGAATAATCAAGCATCTTAATTATTGAATTACAGAAAAACTATACTATGCAGACAGGCAGGGGTATTATATCACTTTCAATCATAGTAGTATCTGATATAAAATAATCACTGAACAATACAACCTTTTGGAATTTTACTTGCTGTCCTCTTCCTCATCATCATCATTGTTGGTCTTCACATTCCTCTTTCATCTCTTTGATTGATAACGCTTAATCTTTCCAAAAGTTTGCATGGTGCTCTGCAGTAATATTGAAAGTTGCTTGTTCCCCAAGCACTTAAAAAAAATTGTTAGCATGCATGATTTATTTGTGGGCCTTTGAACTTACTTTGGTGTGGGAACACCAAACTTAGTACCTTGCCAATGGTTCTCATGCATCAGATTAACCATGTGTGAAACTCTTTTTTCTTTTTCAAAAGCAATATAACTGAAAACTTAGGAAACTGCAGAATAGTTAACTAGTTTATCTAAATGCTTGAAGCTAGCATTATGCAGAAGGTGAGATAACGTTTTATGATGGGATTTTGGTGGAACACCAAACTTAGAATCCTTCATTCTCCCTTATATTGTTTTGGTGTGCAACACCAAACTTAGCTTCTTGCAATATAGATAAAGCTAATTAAACTTTTTATTAAAATAGCTATGAAAAGAAAACTACCTCAGGTTGGGTTGCCTCCCAACAAAGCACTTCTTTATTGTCACTAGCTTGACATCTTTCATCCTCTGATCATGGAAGCTGAGGCTTCTGTTGCCTTTGGTTTCCTCCTCTTACTGTGGGCTTTTCCTTGATGATTGCTTCTTTTCCCGTAGCCCTCTTCTCACTTGCCTCTATGATCGCTTTCCATTTCTCACACCTGGCAACTTTTTCATTGTCTTTCAGGTTGTCTTCAGTGGCTCTGGGAGACGTAATTGCCTTCTCCTTAGCCATTTCTGCAAGGTGCTTAGCCAGTTGTGCCATTTGCCTCTCAAGTCCTCTGATGAAGGCTTCTTGCTCTTTACTCACTTCCTCTTGGTGTTTCATCATTCTCTCTATTAAGATCTCTAAGTTGGTGATCCTCTGAGAGTCTTGTGAGATTGGGTGGTCGTGGGGTGTCTGAGGTTGAAAGGGTGAGTGTTGTGGTGGTGATGTGTAGTGGTTAATATTGGTATGGTGGTGTCTTTGCTGGTTTGGAAAATTAGGGTTGTTGTGGTTGAAGTCCCTTGGTCCTTGATTTTGGTGCTCACTCCTCCTCCAGTTGTAATGAGTCCTCCAGGGTGGATTGTACACATCACCTTGGAACTTGTGTTGGAACATGCTTGAGGTACTACGTGGAGAGTGTGATTGCTCATGATTTTGTTGCCCATGGTCAATTGTTCCAAAACCTTTTTCAGCTTGATTCCAACCATGTGAGTTTTGAGTTAGGTTGTATGTATTTACTACAGCAGTTCGCAGCTCATTGATTTTTCTGACCATTATCTCTAGTTGTTGTAGAGTCTGCTGATGCATCTGCTTGTTTTGGTTCATGACTGCACGGACACCTTCAATTTCCTTCTCTTGTGTGAATGGTTGTACTTCTGCCTTTGGTTTAACAATTCCCTGAGGTGGTTTCAAACTTGGCCAGGAGTTCACTCATTAGTTCTTCCCATCCGATGATGTTTCTTTGTGGGAAAGCTTCAAACCATTGAGCAACGTCGTTCATGGTGACTAGTGGGTGCTTCAAGTTATGGGTTGCATTATCATCTAGGGTGGGGACATTACTCCCATGATTTCTTGAATTCGTTGAGTTCCCCTCCATGATCTGCACAATCACAAACGGTCCAAATGAAGATAGATTATATTCATGCCAGAATATGATTAGAGGATTAGTTGACACAATGTGTCAAACAGTTGATAAACTTGAAAGATTAATGGAAGAAAATTGCTTCTCTCGTATATTCAACAAGCTAAAGCATGAGAATCATACAAAGCCAGAGAAACCAAGAAAACTTCACCATATTGCTAAAGTGAAGTTTCAGTTAGTTCATGCAAAGATTCAAACAGTTAGTGGGTTAGTAAAAAATATAATAAAGGAACAGAAAAGAGAAAGTGCTTGATCTAGATCTCCACTTCACTTAATCATTGTCAATCTATTTCAATCCCCGGCAACGACGCCAAAAACTTGATGGTGTTTTTTAGAAAACAAATTCCAACACCCAAGACTCACCGGCAAGTATACCGGGTCGCATCAAGTAGTAAAACTCACTTAGAGTGAGGTCGATCCCACAGGGATTGATGGATCAAGCAACTTTAGTGGGTGATTAGTTTAGTCAAGCTAACATTGATGATTTGAGGTGTAAAGTGACCAACAGAATTTTAAATGACAGGAAATTTAAAGTTACAGGAAGTAAATGTGCAGAAACTTAAAGAACAAGAAAAGTAAATTGCAGAAGCTTAAATGACAATAAATGTAAATGACTGAATCTTAAAGTGCAAGAAATGTAAATTGATTGAATTATAAAAGGGATTGGGAGCTGGGATTGCAGAATTTAAACAAGGAGAATTAAATTGCAACAAACAGATGAACTAAAGATGAATTAAATGGCAATAGATTTCAAACAGAAAGGTAAAAATGCTTGAAGGATGAAAACAGAAAGACTGATGCTTAATTTGCAACAATTTAAAAGAAGGTTGAAGATCTCAGGGGTTGGAAGAGACTAGAAAACAAGTCTAGATCTCAAATCCTTCCTTGATCCAACAAGAACAATTGCAAATTGAAAATAGAAAAGTAAATTGCAGAAGAAAGAGAGTTGGAAGCAGTAAACAGAATTGAAATTTAAATTCTAGAATTATGCAGAAAGCAAATAAAAGATCTCAAGGTAAGATTGAAACAGAAGTTCTTCAATTCTTCACCCAAGATTCAAAACAAAAATGAAAATTAAAAGAGAGAGCAAAATAAAAACTAAAGAGTGCAAAACTCCCTATTGGAGCCTGCCTTCTCAATGGAGCTAATGCCTTTATATAGGCTTTTACATAATGAAAATGAAAAATAAAAATAATATTTACAAAAATAAAATTCCTAATCTAACTTCTCTGTGTGCCTTTGAGTCATGTGGGCTTTGTTTGCTTTGGAGTGGAATTGGGTTGAAGATGGATCCGGATGGTTGCTCTTGCACTTGGGAAGAAATCCGTTTACAATTTGGACTGTTGGTGCTTCACGTTTGAGTCAACGTTTGAGGCAAATTTTGACTTAAATGTATTTGTGAAGGATTTATGCAGAACAGCCATTTTACTGTCATTGGCGTTTGAGTCCAAGTTTGAGGTCCAACTTGGACGCAAACGTTGAGACTTGTTGCACATGAAGTCTTGGGATGCTACATTGTCTGCTTGTCAATGTTGCCAATTTCATGACCACTATAGACTATTATATATGGTTGGAAAGCTCTGAATGTCAGCTTTCTAACCCAATTGGAATCATCTCAATTGGACATCTACAACTCAAGTTATGATCCTTTGAAGAGGACAGGGTCGCTGGCTTTGGTGTGCAACGTTTGAGGCGACGTTTGCCTCAAACGTGGTCGAAAACGCCAGATTCTGGAGGCTCAAACGCAGTGTCCACCCCATACTATTATATATTGTTGGAAAGCCCTGAATGTCTACTTTTCAATGCCATTGGGAGCGCATAGTTTGGAGCTTCAGAGCTCGAGTTATACTCCATCGAAGGTGCAGAGGTCAGTTGACCTCACTGCAGGTTGACACCATGTTCGTTTATGCACATTTTGGGGTAGTTTTCTCCCTTAATTTTAGTGTCCATCATGTAGTGCCATATATGCTTGGAAAGTTCTCGATTCCTACTTTTCATTGCTTTTTGAATCACCTCATTTGGAGCTCTGTAGCTCAAGTTATTCTTATTGGAAGTATACCCCTTTAGGCTGTGAGGAGCAACGTTTGACCTCGTGTTTGAGGCAAACGTTGGTGTAAACTTGGCATGCATCCAAGGTGAAATTGTGCTCTTCCTCACGTTTGAGTCCAAGTTTGAGGCAAACTTGAGCTCAAACGTGAGTTCCTTTCTTTGCTTTTTTCCATTCCCTTTTCTTCAACCTTCTTCCAAACCTCTTTCCACCTATAATCAAAGCTGTGCTATAATCATGAGAGTTCTTCTTCTTCTTGAAATTCAAGTGATTATGGTACAAAAACTCATGAAAATGCATCAATTTATCCATGGTTGATTGAATCTAAGGAAAACATGAAATTCTACCCAAATGGCTTACTTATGGCTCAAGAAAGTGCATAAAACCTATTGAAAACAAAGGAAAAAGACTAGAAAAACTAGGATAAGATGACTCGTCATCAGTATGCAAAGATAATCATTTAGCAGGTGAAAAAGAGAGGTGCATGCAGACTGAGCTTATTGATCCAAACCTTCAAGAACCCTCTGATGATGCACAACAGAATCTGCAGCTCAAGCCTCCTTTGGTGACAATCAACAAAATTTTTCCTGACATCAAACCTAAGTTTGGTGTCGGGAATGCATCTTCCACCAAGGAGAAGGTTCTCAAAAAGAAGAAAGTACCTAGGGGATGGAGAAATAAAAAGATTTTCACTGAAGACTTCTCCCTAAGGATGAAGGTGGTATTCACTTCATGCCCACTCTTGCCTCATACAGTGAACATGATCCTGTCTCTTGAGCATATAGAGTTGATCTGTGAGAGCACAGAAAAGAAGTTCACAGTGAGGGGTGAAGAAATAAGCCCCTTTGATCCTCCTCCTTAGAGAAGTTGACCTTCAAGCTAGTGATGGTAAAGAAGCGCTTGTCGGGAGGCAACCTGATATTTTCATATCCTTAAGTTTGATTTTCACTTAGATTTTTATTTATCTAGTTTTGTTTGAGTTTCTACTATTTTTTCTTTGTTTTATGTGTATTTTGACAATACAGAGTGATTAGAATAGAAACCGGTGCATAAAGATAGAGTTTCGGACACCCTAGAAGAAGATGTTGCGGACAGGGTGGCGCCTAACTTCAGAACGTCAAGTTAGATGCCACATATAGACACAATTGGGAGAAACTTGGTGGAGGGGTGGCGCCTAACTTCAGTTATTGAAGTTAGGCGCCAATGATGCATGCAAATTGGTGTTGTTCCCTAGAGGGGTAGCACCTAACTTAGCCCCATGAAGTTAGGTGCCACCAATGAAGCCCTTCCTCAAGTCACCTCTGCCACCCCTCCCCAGCGCCCGACTCCACTCCTTTCAAGTAAGGCGCCAGGTGTGCGTTGCAAGTGAAGTTACGCGCCGTTCATTCTCAAGTTAGGCGCCAGGAGGGGGGTTCCACATCAAGTTAGGCGCCCTTCATCTCAAGTTAGGCGCCACACAAGGAAGTTAGGCGCCAGGAGGAGGGTTCCACATCAAGTTAGGCGCCCCTCATCTCAAGTTAGGCGCCACACAAGGCCAGAGAGAGGCATCATACACGGGAGGCATGAAGTTGGGCGCCATCTCCATCAAGTTAGGCGCCAACCCCTATTCCTCTCTATTTTCTTACTCCAAAAGACAATCCGTGATTGCCTCACCCGAATCCATTCAGCCGTGGTCCCCACTCTCACATATATCTCCCCCATATCTTCGAATCACCCTTTTTACTTTCCCTATTTATTCCTTTTCTAAAGCCCCTTGATTCCCCCAACTCCAACCCGTGATCCTTTCCTTCCCCAATATAGTCCCCCTCCCTAAACAAAGAACACAATATCCCACACCCTATATATATATATATATATATATATATATATATATATATATATATATATAAACAAAAAAAACAAACAAAAAAATATTTTAATTAATTTTAACCTTTCTTGTCCTTTTATCATTTTCGTCTTCTCTTGTAATAATTTTTGTTTTTACTCATCCGTGCATTTTTTATGTCCCTCCCTGTTTTCAGTTTTTCTTTGCTTGAGGACAAGCAAATTTTTAAGATTGGTGTTGCTGCTTCGCTTGTGACTTTTTTGTTTATTTTAATGGCACCAAAGGGAGGCGAATCATCTTCACGAAGGAGCACAGCCTGAAGAATGAGACGGCCACTAGGATAACTGAGGTGGTTGAGTTCCTTTCATTCTATATTTCCTTCCATTCTTATTATGTTATATCCCTATTTTCTGTCATCTTACTTGAATGTCTGTATGATCTTTAGTAATTCTGAGTCCTATTTCTAGTTTAATTCTATTATTTTAAAATTTCAATTATTTATCTTTTAATTGAAGAGATGTCTCATGTACAGCTCACTGAGCTCGAATCTAAAAAGAAAAATGAAAGAAGTAATATATTGCATGAGAAATTGAGTTTATATTAAATAGTAGTCTTATTTACATAAATGTAGTGGTGTTATCTGTGATTTTTAATGCATGATAATATTTGAATTTGAATCAAAGGATGTTGATGTATGAGGAATAAGAATTTAGAGAACTATTATGAATTATCTGAAGTAAACATAAGCTTAATCCTTGAAGTAAAAGAAACAGCAAAAGAAAAATAAAGCAAGGTCCAAGGCTCTGAGCATCAATGACTAGGGAGGTCAGACATAATTAAAAGCTCAAAGAGTTGTTTCCCTAGTCATATGCTTGTGGTGTAATTGTCTCAAGTAATCCTTGAGACAGAGCACTAAGAGTCGAGATCAAGTGTATTTAATAGAATATGCCAAAGGCTTTGAGCACCACCGTCTAGGAGTAACTGAAAGAAAAATCAGAACTTAAAGAGAGTTTCCCACTTAAGTGCTTGCGGTGTTTTGTGTCGAGTAAAGCTTGAAACAAAGCATTTAAAGTCACGGCTAGGCTCAAGGTGTTTAAGGATTAATCCGAAGTAAAAAGATTAGAGAATTTATAATATTATCCGGATTCTAACTCCGAATGACAATGACATTCCTCTGATTCAAAGGATAGTGAGATGCCAAAACTATTCAGGATTGTAGTGTATAAACCCCTTTTTAAGAAGAGACAGGAGCTTAATTGAACACTCACTTCTCATATAAATTCACATCCTAAGCCTATATTAGTTTTGGTTGCTTGAGGACAAACAACAATTCAAGTTTGGTGTTGTGATGCGTGAGCATCTTTTCTATCTTTTTCTAGTGAATTTGCATTCAAATTGTTGAGTTTAATCAAGATTTAAATATCTTTTAACCAATATGGATGCTACTTTGAGTTGTGTACAATTCTATTTATTTCAGGTAGCATTCGGTTGGATTTGATGAAGTTTCTGTGGAAAAAGAGAAGAAAGTGAATGATGCTGTAAACCATTACCTCCCTGCACTCCAACAGAAATATCTTGAGTTACAGAGGTCCAATTGACGTAATTCTAGTAGTATTAGAAAGCTAACTTCTAAAGCTTTCCAACGATGTATAATAGTATACACTTCTTCTCCAAAAATTTAGCCATACTGGCGCTTGACTTGGGATTTTTCAAGTTAGGCGCCAAGACCAAAGGAACACCTCAATTGCTCGTTGCCCCCTTCAAGTCTAACTTTAGTGAAGTTAGACGCCAACCAAGCATCAAAAAGTGGTCCCAGCGCATGATCAAGGCTTGCACGAATATTTTTATTAATTTTGTTTAAAACTTTAATTTATTTACAATTAGGAAAAGATATTATATAGTTTTATAAAATATATTTTACATTAATTAGGATTAGATATAAAAAGGGAAAAGAATCAGCCCTTCGGGTTCTCTTCTCTCTGACCTCATTCCGCACTTTACATTTTTACAGAATCCTTGTTTTCTCTCTGAATAATGAGTAACTAAACCTCCACTGTTAAGGTTAGGAGCTCTATTTATTCTATGGATTAATACTATTACTGTTCTATTTTAATTCATGTATTGATTTCAAATTCAAGAATTGTTTTTGTTTTTTTATCTTATGAATCTGGGTGGAACGAAAGTATGACCCTTGTTCTAATTGAGTTCTTGTAAAACTTGGAAAATCTCTTTGCTTGAACAACAGCTTGAAAACAATTTCTCCTAAATTTCTAATTATCTGGACTTAACGGGATACGTGACATATAATCCTCTTATATTTGGATAATTATGATTTATGTGGCATATAAACTAGAATTGAACTTAACCCTCTAGTTGGAATTAAGTAACCAAGGAATTGGCAGTTGATGACGGTTAGAGGAGACTAAAAAGGTCTAAGGAATTAGGGCTTAGTCACATATAATTTGCCATGAATTGAATCTTGCATGATTAAAATAGTTGGTAAGAAAAGTTAATCGAGAAAATAAATATCTCTGAAACATTAACTGTTTTCTCCCATATTATTCACACCAATTTACTGCTTGCTTTCTGATATTCTGAATTTATTGTTAATGCTTTCGAACTCTCAAAACACGATTTTCTATTTGTCTAACTAAGAAAATCACGCAATCATTGTTGCTTAGTCCATCAATCCTCGTGGGATCGACCCTCATTCACTTGAGGTACTACTTGGTACGACCTAGTGCACTTGCCGGTTAGTTTGTGGATTATAAATTCTGTACTATGCATATGAATAACCAGCACATCAAGCGCACGCACAAGCTTCGCACAGTACTCGCACAACAGCCAATGGTCCTTGTAAATTGGGCATGCTTGTGCACTCAACACGCACAACTCTCACATGATTGCTATTCTCCCCTGGTAGCTGGCTATGCGTATCCATGGCGTATGCGTACGCATGTCTTGCCCTTTATTTTTTCAAATTAAAAGCTTATGAACAGAAGATCAATACTCAAAACCTAACCAAACACCTACAAACTCAACTTCACTAACAAAACTTTAAGAAATTCAACCAAAGGAAGGAAAATTAAGCAAAAGAAGCTATACAAGGAAGAGAATTGGAAGATCATACCATGGTGGAGTGTATCACACCGAGCACTTTTCTTTAACATCCTTATGTTGGACGGGCATGAACCTCAATTTCTAACACCAGGTGGATCCTTCAAGAGGAACACCTCCACTTCCTTGTTGCTCTTGGGATTGGTGTGATGATATAATTTGAGTCTATGGTCGTTCACCTTAAAGATGGTAGCACTTGCAAGATGACACAAGTGAACAATGCTATAGGACTCAACCTTGTCAACAATATATGGACCATCCCATCTTAATCTAAGCACCCAGGTAAGAGTCTCAATCTTGAATTGTACAATAGCACCAAATCGCCCCCTCTGAATTCTTTCTGCCTGATGATCCAATCATGCACCGCTTTAGTTCTCTCCTTATAGATGCAGGCATTATCGTAGGCTTCCAATCTCACATTCCACCTCCTCCAATTGTAGTTTCCTTTCTACTCCCGTTTTTTGCAGACCCATGTTACACTCTTTAACTGTCCAATACGCGCTATGCTCAATCTCAACTGGGAGATAAAAAGCCTTGCCACAGACTAACCGAAAAGGACTCATGCCTATTGGAGTTTTATATGCAGTCCAGTAGGCTCATAGAGCATCCCCCAATCCTTTCTGTGGGGTTTTACCATCTTCTCCAAGATTCGCTTAATTTTTTGATTTGAGACTTTGGCTTGCCCATTTGTTTGTGTTGTAAGCAGTGGCTACTTTGTGAATAATGTCATATTTCTGCATTAGTGTCTCCAACCTCCTGTTGTGAAAATAGGAGCCTTGATCGCTCACGATTGCTCGCGGCGATCCAAAGCAACAAACAAGATGGTTTCTTACAAAAGAGATAACAATGTTAGCATCATTTGTTCAGGATGGAATTGCTTCTACCCACTTAGAAATACAATCTACAGCTAACAAGATATACAGAAATCCATTCAAGTTTGGAAATAGACCCATGAAGTCGATACCCCACACGTCAAAAATCTCACAGAACAACATAGGTTGTTGGGGAATCTCAACCCTCTTGGATGCATTTCCAAATCTCTGACATTGATGACATAAATTACAAAATATGCTTGCATCTCTAAATAGAGTTGGCCACCAGAATCCACAGTCCAATATTTTTCTAGCTGTTCTCTACGGCCTAAAGTAGCCAACACTTTCACATGAGTGGCATGCTTCTGATATGGACTGGAACTCTAATTCAGGCACACACCTTCTGATCACTTGATCAGTTCCACATCTCCATAGATAAGAATCATCCCAGATGTAGTACTTGGCTTGCTTTTCAGCTTATCCCTCTGGTGTTTAAAAACGTTTGGAGGGAATGTGTGGGTTACCAAGTGGTTTTCAATTGATGCAAACCAAGGTGTATTTTGAGATATTGCTTGTAAAGTGTCCAATGAAAAAGAATCATTGATAAAAGTGGGATTAAATTTTAAATGCTTAAGGCAGCTTAAGTGATTCACCACCAAATTCTGTGTCCCACTTCTATCTCTGATCTCTAGGTTAAATTCTTGGAGAAGTAAAATATAACGAATTACTAGGCTTAGACTCATTCTTTGCCAAAAGAAATTTGAGAGCCGCATGATCCAAATATACAACCATTTTTGAACCAACCAAGTAAGCCCGAAATTTCTCCAAAGCAAAAAAAAAAATGGCTAACAGCTCCTTCTCAGTGGTAGTATAATTGGATTGTGCAGTATCCAAGGTTTTAGAGGCATAAACAATGACATAAGGGACCTTACCATTGTGCTGTGCAAGTACAGCACCCACTGCATGGTTGGAAGTATCGCACATAATCTCAAACGGGCTATTCCAATCTGGCCCTCGCACAATAGGAGTTGTGGTTAAGGCACCTTTCAGCATGTCAAAAGCTTTCTTGCAAGCATCATTAAAGTCAAAGGTCACCTCCTTCTAGAGTAGTCTTGAGAGTGGTAAGGCAATTTTACTAAAATCCTTGATAAACCTCAAATAGAATCCTGCATGGCCAAGAAAAAAGAAGATCTCCCTCACTGAGGAAGGGTGAGACAAGCTCAAAATAACCTCAATCTTAGCTGGGTCTATGGAAATTTCGTCACTAGGGACAATGTGCCCTAATACTATGCCTTGTTTCACCATGAAGTGGCACTTTTCAAAATTTAATACAAGGCTAGTATTAACACACCTCTCTAGCACCCTAACTAAGCTCTCTAGGCACATATCAAAGGAGTTATCATACATACTAATGCCATCCATAAAAACTTCCATGCAGTTTTTTATAAGATCAGAGAAGACACCAGTCATATACCTTTGAAATGTTGCTGGTGCATTGTACAAACTAAACGGTATTCTCTTATAAGCATACGTTCTGAAAGGACAAGTGAATGTGGTCTTGTCCCAATCTTCAAGAGCAATGTGGATTTGAAAATAACCAATGTATCTATCTAGAAAACAATAATGTGATTTACCTGACAACCGATCTAGCATATGATTAATAAAAGGCAAAGGATAATAATCCTTTTTGGTAGCTTGATTGAGTCGCCGGTAATCTATGCAAACTCACCATGCGTTCTGGACTCTGATTGCCACAAGCTCTCCACTATCTGTCTTTACCATGGTTACTCCTGATTTCTTAGGCACTACTTGAACAGGGCTCACCCATTCACTGTCAGAAATGGGATAAATAATATATGCCTTTAGGAGTCTATTCACCTCCTTCTTGACCACATCAAAGATTGTTGGATTCAAACGCCGCTGAGGTTGTTGGATTGGCTTGGCACCATCTTCTAGGAAAATGTAATGTAGGCATGCTTGTGGGCTTATTCCCACAATGTCATTCAAGCTCCATCCTATCGCTTTCTTGTACTTTCTTAGCACATCAAGCAACTTTTCCTCTTCTTAGAAGGAAAGCTCCCTTGCAATAACCACCAGGAGTTTGTTACCTTCCTCTAGGCATGCATACTTCAAGTGAGAAAGAAGAGGTTTTAAGTTTTCCTTAAAATCTTGACGCGGCAAGTTATCCTCTTGAAACAATAGAAGTGGTGGAAAATATTCATCATAATCATCACCTTTCCCCACACTTGGACTTTCATCAAGCCTTAAATTTTCACATACTTCATTATGAACCTCGGCCACAACCTCATCTATGATGTCGCACCGAAAGATGGAGTGATCCTCTGGTGGGTGCTTCATGTCTTCATCCAAATTAAAATTCACTGTTCTTCCATCAATCTCAAATGAATATGTACCAAAAAAAGCATCAAGCTTAAACCATGAGGTTTTCAAGAATGACATTTCTAACAAGATTGACGATGATCTTCCAAAATTATTCAGAGGCATCGCAAGAATATAAAAATCTACCAGAAAGATCAAACCCCTGATGCTTACCAAAATGTCCTCAGCAATACCCACAACAAAGATAATACTTTTATCAACCAATACAAAACAGGTAGCCGACCGCTTTAGTGGTGGGAGATTCAACTTGTCATAGACTGAGAGCGGCATGATGCTAACACACGCCCTTAGATCATACATGCAATCAACAAACTGTGTACCACCAATAGTACAAGAAACTAGACAAGATCCTGGATCACCATATTTCTTTGGAATAATTCCCATTAAAGAGAAAATAGAACTTCCCAAAGCAATAGTCTCTAAGTCATTGATCCTATCTTTATTAATGCATAAATCTTTCAAAACTTTTGCATACTTTCTTAAAGAGAGAAATTGTTACCTCAAATTTTTTAAAGATATCCACCATGTTGGGATCCGATTCCAAGTGTCACTTAGCCTTCTTTGCTATGATTAGAAATGGAATGGGGATAGCTTCTTCTACATCATCTTTCTTTTCGGAGTCCTTAGCCTTTGCTTGTTCTTTTTCCTCATCAACAACCTCATGTACCTCCTCTTCACCCATATCTTTTATCTCAACAATATCTTCCTCATGAGCTTCCTCCTTTTCAGTTGAATTTTTGTGAATCCTCTCCTCTAGTATAGTGCCAGACCTTAAGGTAATAGCATTAAGGCTACCCTTAGGATTTGGAAGTGGTTGAGATGGGATTCCACTTGAACTTGATGGTTGGGAGATATTTTGGTTATTGTTGGACGGTGGTAAAGTCAAACGGGATAGAACCTCGATTAGGGTGGCCATGTAGGTGTCTTATTTCTTTTGTAATTCTTTTTGCTCTTGAATGAAGGTGCAAAAGGTGTCATCTATTGGTGATTGATTTGAAGAAGAGGGGTAAGTGATTTGTGGTACTTGAGATTATGTGATTTGGGGTACTTGGAATTGTCTTTGATGTGGAGGTTGGTATCTTTAACCTTGGTATTATTGAAATGGTGGGTTTTATTGATTGCGGTATGGTTAAGGGTTATTGTTCCATCTTTGGTTTGAATTGTCTCTCCACCCTTGGTTATAGTGGTTCCCTTGTTGATAAGGATATTGATTCTTCGGGTGGTAGTTTGAGCGGTTATAGAATGGATTGGCCACCGCTAATATATTGTCCTCTTGAAGTTGTGGACACTCATCGGTATAGTAGAAACTACAAGCACATATACCACACACTCTTGGTGGAGCTTCCGCTTGGTATTGTTGTGGTGGTCCTTGAATTCTTAGGGGTGGTTGTTGTTAATTTTGGTGGATTTGTTTGAGGATGGTGGTCATCTCTCCCAAGGTTTTGATTAGAGCAAATTCACTTAAGGACACTTCCACAATAGCTCTTGATGGGTGATTTAAAAATTTATTCAAGAACTCTCTCCGGAGTAAATCCCAATTTGTAACTACCTCATCGAGCTGAGTGTAAAACCATTCCTTCGCTCTTTCCTCAATGGAGAAAGGGAAGGCAAAGACCAAAATAGCAATCTCATCTGATCCTGTCTCTGAGTGGTTGAACACACCACTTAGAAGTCCTTTAGATGCTTGATGGGATCTTTGGTAGGTAAGCCATGAAACTTAAGAAGCAGATTTATCAAACCAGTTTTCAACTCAAAGTTGGCATCCAAGTCAGGATAGCAGACTTGGAGCGGCTAAAGGGTGATATCAGGTATATCCGCCTTCTTGAGAGTAACTCTCTTTGGAGTAGCCATAGTCTCAACACCTGTATTAGTAGAAGCAACATCAAAAGAGTCAACAGAGGAGTAAAGAGTTCTTTCGTTGAATGACAACTCAGAATCAACCTCAGAGAAGGTTGGTGAATCGGCAGAAGTCGCTCACTACCCCCAAAGGCTAACCGATGCTGAGCTTGCATAATATGCAATAAATTTCGTTCAATCTCAGGATCAAATGGGGCTAAGCTCGGTTCTGGTAATGAACGCCTCATTCAACACAGGAAACATAGATTTTATGCAATTATTATAACAAAAGAGATAACGAGAGAAAAGTAAGTACCAATTACTACTAACTATAAATCCTAACTAATAATCACAAATTGAGAAACAATCAAAAAGCAACTATTCACATATGCATATATTCACACTAACCAATAATATGGAACACATATGCAAGTCTCCGGCAACAGCACCAAAAACTTGATGGAGGATTAATGTCGGTCTAGAAATTTCACAAATTTCAACTTAATTATGTCGCAAGTATAGTCTGAACCGATAATCAATTATCAATCAAAGTTTAATAAGAATGTCACAAAATCAACTCAAATACCAGAAGTAGAATCCCAGGTCGTCTTCCCTAGGACTTGCAATTAGGTGCACATCAAAAGTTAGGAACACGAGGATTTTGAATTTGAATGCGGGAAAAGTAAAACAACTAGAAATCAAAAGCAATTAACAGTTGGCAATTAAATTGCAACAATCAAAGACACTAAGCAAGTGAATGGCTATCTAACGGGCATACAATTAAAATGATAGCAATAAAAAGAGAAGTAACAAAGAAGCAATGAAATTAAGCTAAGAGAGCTAGGAACGTAAAGTCAACAAAAGAGATGGCAATCAATTAATAAAAAGCGCATTGGCTAGGGGTGAGAATTTCTTGTTGTTAACCACAAACATTGTAAGTAGCAAAAGTTTTCCCACTTCGCTCGTCATCCTCTATTGTCGAAGGAAAGTCAAGTAGGAAAAATTGATTTCAATCCACAAATCCTAGCCAACTCACTAATTTGACATAGTTAAAGACTAGCGTTAGTGGAAACTAAACCAACTAACACCCTAAATTACCAGTTAAAATTGGACATTAACAACTCAAAGGTTCCTAATTACTCAACCCCCAAGCCAATAATAGAAATCTATTCCATAATCAAAGTAAACATTCTATCAAATACTTAGTAAGCAAGAAAAAAGAACATCATGCAATTAAGAAATTACACACAATTAAATCTACCCACTACTAATCATCACTAGTCACAACTCAAATAACACATATAGATCATAAAAATCTCAATGCATTAATGGATATTCAAAATTAACAAGATCCACAACTAACAAACTTAGAGAAAATAACTAATAAAGTTTCTAAGTGAAATTAAACTAGAGAAATTGCAATTAAGGTGACAAAACTAAAATTAAACAACACCCAATCCTAGAATTAAAATAAAAGATGATCAAAATACACTAAAACCTAGAGAGAAGGGAGAGTTTCTCTCTCTAAAAAATTAAGAACAAAAACTAAATAAAAACTATGTATAATGTGCTAATGCTTGAGTGTTTCCCTCCCCATTCAGTTTTTGGCCCTCCTTTCCTTCAGGATTGAGTTGATTTGGGCCCAAGAATGGTCCAGAAATTGCTGGCACATGTAATTCAAGTAAGTCACGCACTTCATGTTGTGCGTACGCATGGGTCATGCATATGCGCAAGTTGAGCTATTGGTGCACAAAATTGCGATCATCAACAATGGCGCCAAAGACTTAGTGCTCTCAAACGTGAATCACACTTTGTCACAACTTCGCACAACTAACCAGCAAGTGTACTGGGTCGTCCAAGTAATAAACCTTACGTGAGTAAGGGTCGATCCCACGGAGATTGTCGGCCAGAAGCAAGCTATGGTCACCTTGTAAATCTCAGTCAGGCGAATTCAAATGGTTATGGTGAATTGATAATAAAAATATAAATAGAACGTAAATTAAAGATGGAGATACTTATGTAATTCATTGGTGAGAATTTCAGATAAGCGAATAGAGATGCCTTCGTTCCTCCTGAACCTCTGCTTTCCTGCTGTCTTCATCCAATCATTCCTAATCCTTTCTATGGCAAGCTATATGTTAGGCATCACCGTTGTCAATGGCTGCATCCTGTCCTCTCAGTGAAAATGGTCTAATGCACTGTCACTACATGGCTAATCATCTGTCGGTTCTCGATCATGCTGGAATAGGATCCATTGATACTTTTGCGTTTGTCACTACGCCTAGCACTCGTTAGTTTGAAGCTCGTCGCAGCCATCCCTTCCCAGATCCTACTCAGAATACCACAGACAAGGTTTAGAATTTCCGGATCTCAAGAATGGCCGTCCATGGATTCTAACTTATACCACGAAGACTCTGATTAAGGAATCCCAAAGATACTCATTCAATCTAAGGTAGAACGGAAGTGGTTGTCAGGCACGCATTCATAGGTTGGGAATGATGATGAGTGTCACGATCATCACATTCATATTGAGGTGCGAATGAATATCTTAGAATCAGAATAAGCTTGAATTGAATAGAAAAACAATAGTACTTTGCATTAATTCATGAGGAACAGTAGAGCTCCACACCTTAATCTATGGTGTGTAGAAACTCTACCGTTGAAAATACATAAGAACAAGGTCCAGGCATGGCCGAATGGCCAGCCCCCAAAACGTGATCAAAGGATCAAAAGACAATCCAAAGATGTAAATACAATAGTAAAAAGTTCTATTTATACTAAACTAGTTACTAGGGTTTACAGAAATAAGTAAATAATGCAGAAATCCACTTCCGGGACCCACTTGGTGTGTGCTTAGGCTGAGCATTGAAGCTTTCACGTGTAGAGGCTTCTCTTGGAGTTGAACGCCAGTTTGTAACCTGTTTCTGGCGTTTACTCCACTTTGCAACCTGTTTCTGGCGTTTAACTCCAGAATGCAACATGGAACTGGCGTTGAACGCCAGTTTGCGTCATCTAAACTCAGGCAAAGTATGGAGTATTATATATTGCTGGAAAGCCCTGGATGTCTACTTTCCAACTCAATTGAGAGCGCGCCATTTAAAGTTCCGTGGCTCCAGAAAATTCACTTTGAGTGAAGGGAGGTCAGAATCCAACAGCATCTGCAGTCCTTCCTCAACCTCTGAATCTGATTTTTGCTCAAGTCCCTCAATTTCAGCCAGAAAATACCTGAGATCACAGAAAAACACAAAAAATCATAGTAAAGTCTAGAAATGTGATTTTTATTTAAAAACTAATAAAAATATACTAAAAACTAACTAAATCATACTGAAAATCATGTAAAAACAATGCCAAAAAGCGTATAAATTATCCGCTCATCACAACACCAAACTTAAATTGTTGCTTGTCCCCAAGCAACTGAAAATCAAATAGGATAAAAAGAAGAGAATATACTATGAATTCCAAAATATCAATGAAACTTAGCTCCAATCAAATGAGCGGGACTTGTAGCTTTTTGCCTCTTGAATAGTTTTGGCATCTCACTTTATCCTTTGAAGTTCAGAATGATTGGCATCTATAGGAACTTAGAATTCAGATAGTGTTATTGATTCTCCTAGTTCAGTATGTTGATTCTTGAATACAGCTATTTTATGAGTCTTGGACGTGGCCCTAAGCACTTTATTTTCCAGTATTACCACCGGATACATAAATGCCACAGACACATAACTGGGTGAACCTTTTCAGATTGTGACTCAGCTTTGCTAAAGTCCCCAATTAGAGGTGTCCAGGGTTCTTAAGCACACTCTTCTTTTTTTGCTTTGGACCTTGACTTTAACCGCTCAGTCTCAAGTTTTCACTTGACACCTTCACGCCACAAGCACATGGTTAGGGACAGCTTGGTTTAGCAGCTTAGGCTAGGATTTTATTCCTTTAGGCCCTCCTATCCATTGATGCTCAAAGCCTTGGATCCTTTTTACCCTTGCCTTTTGGTTTTAAGGGCTATTGGCTTTTTGCTCTTGCCTTTTGGTTTAAAGAGCTTTTGGCTTTTTCTGCTTGGTTTTCTTTTTCTCTTTTTGTTTTTGCATTTTTTTTTCTGCAAGCTTTGTTCTTCACTACTTTTTCTTGCTTCAAGAATCATTTTTATGATTTTTCAGATTATCAGATAACATGTCTCCTTTTTCATCATTCAACATATTTAACATTCATAAACAACAATTTCAAAAGACATATACACTGTTCAAGCATTCATTCAGAAAACAAAAAGTATTGTCACCATATCAAAATAATTAAACTAGTTTCAAGGATGAATTCGAAACCATGTACTTCTTGTTCTTTTGTAATTAAAATATTTTTCATTTAAGAAAGGTGATGGGTTCATAGGACATTCACAACTTTAAGGCATAGACACTTAGACACTAGTGATCATATAGTAAAGACACAAACATAAATAAAACATAAAGCTCAAAAAATCAAAAAACAGTAAAATAAATAGACAAGGAGATTAAGGAATGAGTCCACCTTAGTGAGGGTGGCGTCTTCCTCTTCTTGAAGAACCAATGGTGATTTTGAGCTCCTCTATGTCTCTTCCTTGCCTTTGTTGCTCCTCCCTCATAGCTCTTTGATCTTCTCTTATTTCATGAAGGATGATGGTGTGCTCTTGATGCTCTACCCTTAGTTGTCCCATGTTGGAACTTAATTCTCCTAGGGAGGTGTTGATTTGCTCCCAATAGTTTTGTGGAGGGAAGTGCATCCCCTAAGGCATCTCAGGAATTTCATGATGAGGAATTTCCTCATGCTCTTGTTGAGGTCCATGATCTCTTATTTGCTCCATCCTTTTCTTAGTGATGGGCTTGTCCTCTTCAATGAGGATGTCTCTGGCCTTAGGTGCCATAGATGGTTATGGAAAAACAAAAAGTAATACTTTTACCACACCAAACTTAGAAGGTTTGCTCGTCCTCGAGCAAAAGAAGAAAGAAGTGAGTAGAAGAAGAAGAAAATGGAGGAGATGGAGGTGTGTGAATGGTTCGGTCAAGGGGGTTTTAGGTGGTTATAATGTGTGAAAAGGAGGGAGTGATGGTTTGAATTTAAGTGGGTGGGTGTAGGTGGGTTGTATGATGGTTTTGGAGGAGTAATAGAGGTGATTGGTGGAGGTTAATTCAGGAAGAATGTTATGAAAAGGTATGAAGAGGAGAGAAGAAGAGGTGTGATAGGTGGGGATCCTGTGGGGTCCACAGATCCTGAGGGGATCCTGTGGGGTCCACAGATCCTGTGGGGCCAAGGACTTGACATCCCTGCTCCAATTGGGCGTGTAAAATGCCCTTGCTGTGCAATCCTGGCGTTTAACGCCAGGTAGATACTTGTTTCTGGCGTTAAACGCCAGCTTGGTGCTTGTTTCTGGCATTAAACGCCAGACAGATGCTTGTTTCTGGCGTTTAACGCTAGACTGCTCTTCCTCCAGGGTGTGCTGTTTTTCATTCTATTTTTGATTCTTTTTTTTATTTTTTAGTAGTTTTTGTGACTTCACATGATCATCAACCTAAAGAAAACATAAAATAACAATAGAAAATAAATAAATATAATTAGATAACATTGGGTTGCCTCCCAACAAGCGCTTCTTTAGTGTCAATAGCTTGACAGTAAGCTCTCATGGAGCCTCACAGATGTGCAGAGCATTGTTGGGACCTCCCAACACCAAACTTAGAGTTTGGTTATGGCCTCCCAACACCAAACTTAAAGTTTGACTGTGGGGGCTTTAGTTGACTCTGCAGTGAGATAAGCTTTTCATGCTTCCTATCCATGGTTACAGAAGAAGATCCTTGAGTTTTAAACACAAGGTTGTCCTCATTCAGTTGAAGGACCAACTCTCCTCTATCCACATCAATCACAGCTCTTGCTGTGGCTAGGAAGGGTCTTCCAAGGATGATGGATTCATCCTCATCCTTCCCAGTGTCTAGGATTATGAAATCAGCAGGGATGTAAAGGCCTTCAACCTTTACTAGCACGTCCTCTACTAGTCTATAAGCCTCTTTTCTTGAGTTGTCTGCCATCTCTAATTAGATTCTGGCAGCTTGAACCTCAAAGATCCCAAGTTTCTCCATTACAGAGAGTGACATTAAGTTTATTCCTGACCCCAGGTCACACAGAGCCTTCTCAAAGGTCATGGTGCCTATGGTACAGGGTATTAAGAATTTACCAAGATCCTATTTCTTTTGAGGTAGAGTTTGCTGATCCAAGGCATTTAGTTCCTTGATGAGCAATGGAGGTTCATCCTCCCAAGTCTCATTGCCAAATAATTTGGCATTCAGTTTCATGATTGCTCCTAAATATTGAGCAACTTGCTCTTCAGCAATGTCTTCATCTTCTTCAGAAGATCAATAGTCATCAGAGCTCATGAATGGTAAAAGGAGGTTTAATGGAATCTCTATGGTCTCTAGATGAGCCTCAGATTCCTTTGGTTCCTCAAAGGAAAACTCCTTATAGGTCAATGGACGTCCAAGGAGGTCTTCCTCACTAGGATTCATGTCCTTCTCCTCCTCTCTGGGTTCGGCCACACCAAGTAAGGTTATGGCCTTGCACTCTCTTTTTGGATTCTCTTCTGTATTGCTTGGGAGAGTATTAGGAGGATTTTCAGTGACTCTTTTACTCAGCTGGCCCATTTGTGCCTCCAAATTTCTAATGGAGGATCTTGTTTCATTCATGAAACTCAGAGTGGCCTTAGATAGATCAGAGACTATATTTGCTAAGCTAGATGGGTTCTGCTCAGAATTCTCTGTCTGTTGCTGAGTGGATGATGGAAAAGGCTTGCTATTGCTAAACCTATTTCTTCCATCATTATTAAAGCCTTGTTGAGGCTTTTGTTGATCCTTCCATGAGAAATTTGGATGATTTCTCCATGAGGGATTATAGGTGTTTCCATAGGGTTCACCCATGTAATTCACCTCTGCTATTGCAGAGTTCTCAGGATCATAAGCTTCTTCTTCAGAAGAGGCCTCTTTAGTACTGTTGGATGATTCCTTCAATCCATTCAGACTCTAAGAGATCATATTGACTTACTGAGTCAATATTTTTTTCTGAGCCAATATGGCATTCAGAGTATCAACTTCAAGAACTTCCTTCCTTTGAGGCATCCCATTATTCACAGGATTCCTTTCAGAAGTGTACATGAACTGGTTATTTGCAACCATGTCAATGAGTTCTTGAGCTTCTGCAGGCATTTTCTTTAGGTGAATGGATCCACCTGCAGAATGGTCCATTGACATCTTAGATAATTCAGACAGACCATCATAGAATATATCCAGGATGGTCCATTCTGAAAGCATGTCAGAAGGACACTTTTTGGTCAGTTCCTTGTATCTCTCCCAAGCTTCATAGAGGGATTCACCTTCCTTCTGTTTGAAGGTTTGAACATCCACTCTAAGCTTTCTAAGCTTTTGAGGAGGAAAGAACTTGGCTAAGAAAGCCGTGACCAGCTTATCCCAAGAGTTCAGGCTATCCTTAGGTTGAGAGTCCAACCATATTCTAGCTTTGTCTCTTACAGCAAACGGGAAAAGCATAAGCTTGTAGACCTCGGGATCAACCCCATTGGTCTTAAAAGTATCACAGATCTGCAAGAATTTAGTTAAGAACTGAAAAGGATCTTCTGATGGAAGTCCATGAAACTTGCAGTTTTGTTGCATCAGAGAAACTAATTGAGGCTTTAGCTCAAAATTGTTTGCTCCAATGGCAGATATTGAGATGCTTCTTCCATATAAATTAGAATTTGGTGCAGTGAAGTCACCAAGCATCTTCCTTGCATTGTTATTATTTTCGGCCATGTCTCCTTCTTTTTCGAAAATTTCTGTCAGATTTTCTCCAGAGAGTTGTGCTTTAGCTTCCCTTAGCTTCCTCTTCAGAGTCCTTTCAGGTTCAGGATCAGCTTCAACAAGAATGTTCTTATCCTTGTTCCTGCTCATATGAAAAAGAAAAGAACAGAAAATATAGAATCCTCTATGTCACAGTATAGAGATTCCTTATGTAAGTATAAGAAGAGAATAATGGAGGAAGGAAAAGATATGAATCCAAACACAAGGGAGAGGAATGAGTTCGAATTCTTGGGTGAAAGAGGGGTGTTAGTAGATGAATAAATAAACAGAAGGGGATCAGAGATGAGAGAATTTCGAAAATTAAATAAATTAAAATAAAAATATTTTTGTTTTTAAATTGAATTTAAAATAAAAATTCGAAAATTTAAAAATAAAAATAAAATTAAATCAAATTAAAATTTAAAATAAATAGTTAATTGAAAAGAAATTTTGAAAAAGAGGGAAGCTGATTTTCAAAAATTAGAGAGAGAGTTAGTTAGGTAGTGTTGAAAAAAGATATGATTGAAACAAAAAGATAGGATTAGTTGGAAAGGATTTGAAATTTAATTTTGAAAAGATAAGAAGTTAGAAAATATTTTTAAATTGATTTTGAAAAAAGATGTGATTGAAACTTATTTTAAAAAAGATTTGAAAAAGAAATTTAAAAAGATTTGATTTTTGGGATCCAAGTTGATTACTTGACTAACAAGAAACTAAAAAGATATTATTCTAGAGTTTAAAGATTGAACCTTACTTACTAGGCAAGTAACAAACTTAAAAAAAATTTTGAATCAATCACATTAATTGTTAGTAATGATTTTGAAATTATGAAACAAAATAAAAAAAAGATTGTTGAAAATCAATTTGAAATTTTCGAAAATATGAAAGAAAAAATGAAAAAGATTTTATTTTTGAAAAAGATTTGAAAAAGATAGCATTTTTAAATTGAAAATTTGATTTGACTCATAAGAAACAATTAAATTTTAAAAATTTTTGAAAAAGTCAACTCAAATATTCGAATTTTATGAGAAGAAAAAAGGAAAGATATTTTTTTATTTTTGAATTTTTAATGAAGAAAGAGAAAAACATCAAAAAGACTCAATGCATAAAAATTATGAATCAAAACCAATGATGCATGCAAGAACACTATGAATGTCAAGATGAACACCAAAAACACTTTGAAGATCAAGATGAACATCAAGACTTATTTTTGAAAATTTTTAAGAAAAGAAAAACATACAAGACACTAAACTTAGAAATTTTCAAACTTTAGACACTAACAAATTGAAAATGCATATGAAAAACAAGAAAAGACACAAAACAAGAAAATATGAAGATCAAACAAGAAGACTTACTAAGAACAACTTGAAGATCATGAAGAATGCAATGCATGAATTTTCGAAAAAATGCAAGAAAGAGATAAACATGCAATTGACACCAAACTTATGACTTGACACTAGATTCAAGTAAGAAACATCAAATTATTTTTTGTTTTCTAATTTTATTAAAATTTTTTTTGTATATTTTTCGAAAATTATTTTGAAAAAGGAAATAAGGATTTCAAAATTTTTAATGAGAATTCCAGGAATCTTGCAATGTTAGTCTAAAGCTCCGGTCCAGGAATTAGACATGGCTCACTAGCTAGCCAAGCTTTCAGTGAAAGCTCTGGTCCAAAACACTAGACATGGCCAATGGCCAGCCAAGCTTCAGCATACATAGTTCAAGCATGTGAAGAAGAAGCCTCAGTCCAAAAGAATTTAGACATGGCTTTACAGCCAGCCAGACTTCAACATATCTCATGAAATTCTAGAATTCCTTCTTAAAAAATTCTGAAGCCATAGAATAATTTATTTTTGAAAATATTATTTATTTATTTATTTATTTATTTATTTATTTTGAAAATTTTTCAAAAAATAAAAAGAATAAAAATAAAAACTTAAAATTAAAATAAAATTACCTAATCAGAGCAACAAGAAGAATCGTCAGTTGTCCAAACTCGAACAATCCCCGGCAACGGCGCCAAAGACTTGGTGCTCTCAAACATGAATCACACTTTGTCACAACTTCGCACAACTAACCAGCACGTGCACTAGGTCGTCCAAGTAATAAACCTTACGTGAGTAAGGGTCGATCCCACGGAGATTGTCGGCCTGAAGCAAGCTATGGTCACCTTGTAAATCTCAGTCAGGAAAATTCAAATGGTTAGGGTGAATTGATAATAAAAATATAAATAGAACGTAAATTAAAGATAGAGATACTTATGTAATTTATTGGTGAGAATTTCAGATAAGCGTATAGAGATGCCTTCGTTCCTCCTGAACCTCTGCTTTCCTCCTGTCTTCATCCAATCATTCCTACTCTTTTCTATGGCAAGTTGTATGTTATGCATCACCGTTGTCAATGGCTACATCCTGTCCTCTCAGTGAAAATGGTCCAATGCGCTGTCACTGCATGGCTAATCATCTGTCGGTTCTCAATCATGCTGGAATAGGATCCATTGATCCTTTTGCGTCTGTCACTACGCCCAGCACTCGCGAGTTTGAAGCTCGTCGCAGCCATCCCTTCCCAGATCCTACTCGGAATACCACAAACAAGGTTTAGACTTTTTGAATCTCAAGAATGGCCGTCCATGGATTCTAACTTATACCACGAAGACTCTGATTAAGGAATCCCAGAGATACTCATTCAATCTAAGGTAGAACGGAAGTGGTTGTCAGGCACGCATTCATAGGTTGGGAATGATGATGAGTGTCACGATCATCACATTCATATTGAGGTGCAAATGAATATCTTAGAATCGGAATAAGCTTGAATTGAATAGAAAAACAATAGTACTTTGCATTAATTCATGAGGAACAGTAGAGCTCCACACCTTAATCTATGGTGTGTTGAAACTCTACCGTTGAAAATACATAAGAACAAGGTCCAGGCATGGCCGAATGGCCAGCCTCCAAAACGTGATCAAAGGATCAAAAGACAATCCAAAGATGTAAATACAATAGTAAAAAGTTCTATTTATACTAAACTAGTTACTAGGGTTTACATAAATAAGTAAATGATGCAGAAATCCACTTCCGGGGCCCACTTGGTGTGTGCTTAGGCTGAGCATTGAAGCTTTCACGTGTAGAGGCTTCTCTTGGAGTTGAACGCCAGTTTGTAACCTGTTTCTAGCATTTAATTCCACTTTGCAACCTGTTTCTGGCGTTTAACTCCAGAATGCAACATGGAATTGGCATTGAACGCCAGTTTGTGTCATCTAAACTCGGGCAAAGTATAGACTATTATATATTTCTGGAAAGCCCTGGATGTCTACTTACCAAAGCAATTGAGAGTGCGCCATTTGAAGTTCTGTAGCTCCATAAAATCCATTTTGAGTGCAGGGAGGTCAGAATCCAACAGCATCTGCAGTCATTCCTCAACCTCTGAATCTGATTTTTGCTCAAGTCCCTCAATTTCAGCCAGAAAATACCTGAAATCACAGAAAAATACACAAACTCATAGTAAAGTCCAGAAATGTGATTTTTATTTAAAAACTAATAAAAATATACTAAAAACTAACTAAATCATACTGAAAACCATGTAAAAATAATGCCAAAAAGCGTATAAATTATCCGCTCATCAGCTATCCGCAGGTAATGCGTATGCAAGGGCCATGCGGACGCATAAGTACCGAATACTCAAATCTTCAATTCTTTATGATTCTTCCATTTTTGCATTCTTCCGTTCCATCTCCCAAGCCATCCTTGCCCTATAGGACCTTAAATCACTCAACAAATACATCATGACATCGAATGGTAATGGAAGAGGATAAAAAATTAACATTTTTAAGACCTAAAAAGCATGTAATTTAGTGAATAAGGGAATAAAGAGTTGATAAAATTCACCGATTTCAATACAAGATAAATCATAAAAGATGTGGCTTATCAGCGGCCAACTAGGAAGGGCTTTATCAGGTGAAGTCGATGTTAGGGAAAGGCATTTAAAAACTTGAGTGGCTCGACGGCACCGAGATCCCGAGAAGTTGGAGCATCTCCAACCTTGAGAGGTTTTATTCTTAGGTCCTTTTTTTGTTGCTTTCGGCTTAGATCCTTTGCAAAATCTACTGTTAGTAATTTTTGTTTAATTTCTAATTTCCTTTTTTTCTTATAAGTTCATTTCAAAGAATCAATGAAAGTGGTACTCTTTCCTCACTTAAGGATCTTAGCTTGAGGGAAGGCAGGTTTTAACGGGGCCTTAACTTAATCAAATTTTATTATTTCATATTTCTCTCTGTATTTTTATAATAATCGAATGGGAACTGCAAAAAACAAATATTTTGGGGTCTATCAATTTACGCAGAACCATGGGCTCTGATGAACCCCAAGGGGCTTCCACAAAAAAACAAAAGAAAATGGAAATCCATGTAATTAATTTATAAACAGCAATATTTCATAAACTCCATTAAATGAAGTTTAAATATAACACAATCTAAGAACGGTGATGGCACACCACAAATATACAAAATAAAGAAGAAATTAAAGAAGGAAAATAGCTAGAGGTCAACAATCTTGCCATCCTTTACCACCTGAAATGCCTTGAGTTGGTTCACATCCATGTTAGGAGCCAAAAGCTGAAGTTGTGATTTTAGGGTCTCTTTGCATTGTTGACGAGCACCTTGTTTTTCTTCTTCAGCTCTACAACCTCAGCCAGGACGGCCTCGTTCTATTTTGAGAAGGTCTCACCTTCTTCTCCTCATCAACCCTCACCTTCTTTATGGCCTCCAGTTGCTGCTTCAGCTTTCCAACTTTGCCCAATTGCTCAGTCTCTCGATATGAAAGGTGCTGCAGCTTGGTACCAACAGAATCCAACCTCTCCATAAGTTCATAGTTGGCCATGTCCACGACCTCCTTCTGACTCTTCAAGTTAGCCAGATCAACATGAGCTTTGTGTAGTTTCTTGTCAAAGAGGTGGAATTGAGCCAAAGAGGTCTCGGCCTTCAAGACAAGGGCCGCAGAGCGAAGAAGGGCTGGCTCCATCCATCTGGCTAGGTCTAATAAGTCAATATTGGCGAGCTCGTCAACGATAACTAGAAAGAGTTGCTTCTGGATGAAGCTACTAGTGTCGAAACCCCACGAGTTACTCCTCTCAGCTGTGCCCTTCCTTCTTCTTCTCTGGCTCTGGGTTAGGTAACTTCTACACCTCCACAACTGAACGCCTTGGTTTTCATGCTAAATCTTAACATGCCCCCCCAGAAGTATCGCCAGCTTGGAGAGTTGACCACTTCACAATCGGGGAGACAGGGTGCTTCCCAAACCCTTCTTAGGGAATGGAACCCGGAGTAGCCTCCTTCTCATCTTCATCAACCAGGAAGGCATCCCTCAAAACAACCAAAGTAGTATGACCACTTGCCATAACAATTGCAAAAAAATAAGAGGCAGAATCAAAAACTCATTACACTAATAAAAAAAGGCAAAACGAAGTAGTAGCATGATCAACGGTAAGAAATCAAAGAAGGACAAAAATAACTACAAAACAAAGATATACCAACAACCCGGTTGCACAAAACAATTTTTGGGTTTAGAAGATTGTCACCAAACATAGCCATAAGGATATCAACGATATCCAGGCTCTTTAGAGACAGGCCTACAAATAAAACCTTAACCAAATAGTCAGCTCATATCCCAAAATTCTAGTAGGTCAAAAACCTATGCTCTTCCTCCTATGTTATCTAGAAAGGATGGTGCCCCGGGCAGGCCTAACCTTGAGATAATGGTCTTTAAAGTCGTGAAAGAAGTCTTCAAACAGTCCAAAAATATGTCGTTTCTGATGAGCTTGAAACGACATGTAACCCATCTTATGCCTTTCATCCTTGCGGTTGGGGAGGATCAGATGGAAGAAAAATAAAAAGACCTCGACTACAGTAGGAAGCTTCAAGTGCTCGCAAACAAGCTGGAAGCATCGAATGGCAACCCAGCTATTAGGGTGCAGTTATGAGGGCACCACTGAACACTAGTTCAACAGGGATTGGACAAAATCAGAAAGGGGAAACCTAACCCCCAAGACAGATAACATGAATTTGTATACTCACATACAATCAGCGGCGCAAGGGCCTCTAAGTTGAGATAACATGTGTACTCTTGGTCGATCGACAAAGCGAGGTCATAGCGGTCGAAATGGACGGGGGGCAAAATGGACTTTACCCCATGTCATTTAAAACCCAATACCCCTATGAAAACTGACCTAATGCCTCAAAAACAGTTTGACCATCAAATCAAGTCAGAAGCCTAAAAGGTACATAACCACTTCATGAGAACATGGACGCCCAGTGATGATACGCATTCCAGGACCAAAGGCGATCATCACGAAAATACAGGAAACTGCGGGCGACCTCCTGTGTTTGGGTACACTATTTCAGACTTGGCCTCAAGCCTCGTCTGGGATCCTCGGTATCAGGCCCAAAAAAGATAAACGATAGCCTAAGATCAACTTTGATATCGTATTACCAACTTTTCTTAAATGAAAATGGAAAGAATCACGATGATCCCCAAAGATCAGGAAATCCTAATAGATTCCCCCAATCATTATAAAATAGAGCTCCTCGCTTTCCCGAGGTATGATACAATCCTAATGACCTTCACTTCTTTGAATATTCTCTGGCTTGAGTGCCAGAGTACCATTGCGAGTACCACCCTACTATCTTTCGGTCACCGTCTGAAAATGGGACTGCTAGTCCCAATTTCTCTCGTCTTGTTCTTGGTAAGCTAACGAACAAATTGAAAACTCTAGTTTGGGAATCTTGTTTCCTTGATTGTTTGTAAGGGTAAAAATATTTCAGACAACTATAACACGGTTTGTGTTTAGTTTGGCATGACTTGTTATAAATAAGGTTTAGAATAAATTTGTTAAAGGATTAATTTTAAGTTTATAAATTAGTCTAATTAGCTTATCATGTCTATCGAAGTTAGTTAAGATATAATAAATATGTAAATAATTTTTTATATTTAAAAACTATTAAATTTTTTGAATTTGTTATATTTTATTATAAATACTTTTACTTATTTTTAATAATTTAAAAGTTAGTTTAGATATTTGTTGTACACATTAAATTTGGTATATTGTATTATAATTATTTTTCTAAATATTTCTTTAAAAAAGTTACCAAAATTTTTAAGAAATTTTGTATTAGGTCAGACTTAATAGCAAACAAGGTTTAGTATTTGAAAAATAACCCATGTCAAATTACAAGCTAAGTTTAGATCAATTAATTATATTACAAGTCTAATCTGTTAAAAATGAAGTCTAATATTGCCTAATATATTTCAAACCATTAGTTGTTTGGCCGAAAATTTTCTATATGACCTAGGTTTTGTTGTAATACTCTAAAATGAGACTTTCTACCAGGGATGGGCTTTTCACACTAGACGAGAAATAATTTTTTCTTAACACTTTTTTACTTCGTACGAGAAGTTTATATTGCTTCTTACAGTCTGCGAAAAGCATAAATGTGACATATTCAATTTTTAATAATATGTGAGAAATTTATTTTTACAGATTAAGTTGACAAATTTAGTTTCTCTTAATCTAAGAAATGACGTTAAATTAATAAATTTTCAAAAAAAATATAGCTGTTAAGGTTAAAAAAGAAATATAAAAAAATTAGTTTCCAGTCTATATTAACATTCGACGGCTTCAATTCATTCACAAATTTCTCTCTTCCAATCTTATTTCTCATTTTTATATTTTCTCTTCTTCAACGTAAATGTGTTTCAACTTTGTTTTAATAATTTCCAAGCTAGTGTTAGTTTATTAGTATACTATAATGGTAAGCTTATACTATATACACATGAAGGTGTGAAATTTATATAGGAGAGTCTAACTTTTTTTATTAGTCCCTATAATATGTTGATTATAGAGCTATAAATTAAACTATGGCAAAACATACAAAAGTCATATATCAAAGAGAGTCATGAGTATTTTATATAGGCATCCAATGTTAGTCTTTAGTGGTTAACACTGTTTCAAACAATACATGTAATAGTTGAAGCTAGTATGCAAGAGATGTTCTTGAAAACTCATATGTCAATTATAGAGTTGTATATTGAATTCAAACAATTAGTTATTAATTAGGAAGCAGAAAATACAAATCTAAATAAAGGGACAACACAGATTGGAAAGAAAATAACAGCAATAGTGAAGAAGAATTCTTAGCCAATTATCAAATGTTAGGAGAAAATGATGAAGAAAATGAGGCAACCAACTTGGACGTTCAGATTGCAATAAACAGAGTGGCAAGCTAACATCCTTTTCGTATGCCATCTATCATGTGTGCTCTAGATCTTGAAGTTATGTATGCACATATATTTTCTGAGTATGCAAATTGATGTGAGAATTAATGTTGGTTTAGAATTTCTCAATAGAATCTCGTTGCAAGCATAGCCAAGACCAACAATTAACTTATACTCAAAGTTTAAATAAAAGATGTCACAATCAAAACAAATATACTGAGAGTTTTAAATCCCGGGTCGTTCTCCCTTGGAATTGTAATTAAGTGTCATATTATTGGCTATGAGGGAATTGGATTTGTGATTAGGGAATTGAGGATTCCTATCATAATCATAGACCACAAACATGATAATTGCTAAGAATTAATCCCAATTAGTCTATCCTAACATCGAGAATAAGTCAAAAGGGCATAATTGATCTCAATTCACAAGTCCTAATCAACTCACTAATTAACTTATTGAAAGACTAGCGTTAGTGGAAACCAAACCAACTAACAAGCCTAATCACAATATTGAATGGACATCTATGGTTCAAGGTCACCTAATTATCCAATTCCTAACCAAGAGGGTGAAAAACTATACAAAAACTATAAGAGACATTTTGTCAAACACTTAGCATGTATAAAAGGGGAAAGCATATTAAATTGAAACAATAATAAAATCTATAACTACCAATTGTAATAAAATGATAATTATAACTCAAATAAATATTAAAAAAATATAAAATATCAAAATTGCATTAAAAGAAATTGAAATTAACAAGAGTATTCATAAACAAAAAATGGCAAGAATGAGAAAATGACAAAAGAAATTAAGAAGATCAAGACAAGAAAGTATAGAAACATAAATGAAACTACATTAAAACAAGAATTAAAATCTGAAATAAAAAAGAAACTAAGACAAAAACCCTAAATTCTAGAGAGAAGGGGAGCTTCTCTTTCTAGAAAAACTAAGTAAAAACATATAAAAACCTAATCCTACTTGCTTTCCCCTTCATCCTTCTTCACTTTGGCTTGAAATAATTTCAAAAATGAATTAGAATGGGTTTTGGAGGCCTAGAATTCATCCCCAGCAATTTGCAATTAATGAGCTCACGTGCCAGGACTTGTGCATATGCACACTTGCTGATTTTCTAACTTATGCGTACGCACAAATTGTGTGCGTACGCACATTTAAGCTTATGTCCACCATAGCAAATTGTATATCATTTTGAAATCCCAGACGTTAGCTTTCCAATATCACTGGAACCGCCTCATTTGGACCTTTGTAGCTTAAGTTATGATCACTTTAGTATCGAGAGGTCAGGATTGACAGCTTTACAAATCTTTCATTTCTTGAATTCTTCCACTTTATATGCTTTCCTTCCACTTTCTCAAGCCATTCTTGCCTTCAAAACCTTAAATCACTCAAACAAACATATCAAGGCATTGAATGGGAGAAAAGTGAATTAAAATTGGCAATTTAAGCATAAAAAACATGTTTTTCACAATCAAGCACAATTAGGAAAGAATTCATAAAAGCATGCTATTTCAATGAATAAATGCAAGAAAAGTTGATGAAATTCACCAAATTAGAACAAATAAATATCATGAAATGTGGATTCATCACAAATTCAAGTATGTAAATGTATATTTTTTTATATTATGACTATTGTTCGTTAACAAAAAATAATTTTAAAGGAATTCATCTTGAGAAAAGTTGTGATCATAGAAGTTAAGAATTAAATTAATTCTAAAGGTTTTGATTATAGGGTGTATAAGTTCAAGCTTATGACATTATTTGCCAAATGCATCAAGTGTAGAAACTGTGATTGGCTTATCCGAGCAAGTTTGATTTAGATAAAACGTTGTTGGGAGATTAGGAGATACAATGCAAGACTTATTTATACTACGGGTAAGATTTCTTAGGGCCATTTGAAGTTAGATTCAAAAACAGTTGCTTAAGTTATAAGGCCATTAGTTGAAGGTGACCCATTCATATGTATGCAAATATATAAAGCATGGTTGGAAAAACAAAAGTCAATCAAAATTTTTGTTGGTTGAAAAGATTCTTATGAAAGTTTGCCAATATGGTGTACGTCAATATGTGCTAAGATGCTAGGATTTGTGGTTCAGATAGATACTGTACCAACCTATGAAGAATTTAAGGTGGAGAAAGTTGTCAAAATAATATGTTGAGTATTTTAGAGTTCTTATCCTTGCATTAGAGTGTTTATACACACTATATAGCCCTGGTGCAGGTTGATGTATTGGACACAGCTTTATGAAAATTACAAAAGAGTTTTTTTTTGTGGTTTCCAAAGATGGAAACTAGAATATTATGCTAATTGATTTTGCTGTTATTAAATGCAAGACCGCTAATGGATGACACTTTTTCTTATATAATCTGCGGAGGAATGTCATTAGGAAGGATGATGTGGAAATTATTTTTTATCGTCACGATATTATTAGGGTAGCAATAGCTCACAGTAATAGACTGTGGAAACCTTCTATAGTATTGTAAAAGGCACCTTATTTGTAGAAAATTATTTTTAACATTGGTAAAGCTTTGTTTAGAACATTGTTGTATTTATAATTTAGTATAGATTATTGAATTAGTAATGATTAATTTGATTATCAAATGATAGTGTTTTGAGTTAAGTCTTAAAGTAGCCTTTAAAATTGACCACTTGTACTAAACATATCTCAATTGTACTATTTACTAAGATTTAGAAAAATGCACCACATTAGTCTCACACTCCGTTAGGGGTGGCAGAAATACCCAAACCGCGGGTACTTACCCTACCCCTATGATAAACTCCGATTTCGTGATTTATCTTATACTTATTTTGGGGGATTTTATCACATTTTCTCACATTTATTCAATAAAATAGCATGGTTTTGTAATTCTCCCATGAATTGTACTTAAATGTGAAAACATGCTTTTTAGGCCCTAAAATTAGTAATTTTAATTCACTTTAATTCCATTCGATGCCTTGATGTATTTGTTGAGTGATTTCAGGTTCATAGGGCAAGTATTGGATGGAAGAAGTGAGGAGAAAAACATTCAAAGTGGGAGAACTCATGAAGAAATGAAGGAACCGTAAAGCTGTCAAGTCCGACCTCTTCGCACTCAATCGACCATAGCATGAGCTACAAAGGTCCAAATGAGGCGGTTCAAGTTGCGTTGGAAAGAAAACATCTGGGGCTTCGAAATGATATAAAATTTGCCATATGTTACTTCGCGCTCAGGGGCGCACACGTGCCATGTACGCGTGCGCGCCGATTCTGTCCGTGGCCCACTTTAATGAAATTGCCCCCAGCGATTTCTGAAACACTTTGGGCCCAACCCAACTCATTTCTGAAGCTATTTCATGCATAATTCAAGCTTGGGAAAGGGGGAGCAATTGTTTGTAGTATTAGTATCATGTAGGTTAGTTTCTAGAGAGAGAAGCTCCCTCTTCTCTCTAGAATTAGGTTAGGTTAATTTTCATCTTAGATCTAGATTTAATTCATGCTTTGATTTACTTTTCCTTTACAATTTCTTGTTCCTCTACTCTTTCTCTTTCTAATTTTGTATTTCATTCTTGCAATTGCTTACTTTGTTGTTGATGCACTCTTTCTTCTTCTATTTTCTTTTAATGCAATTTATGATTCATGTTCTTTTATCATTGATTTGCTTTATTGTTGTTTAATTCCTTGCAATTGAGTAGTATAGACTTACATCCCTTGTAATTTACTATATTTTCTTTTTATGCCTTCCAAGTGTTTGACAAAATGCTTGGTTGGGCTTTAGAGTAGATTTTGAGCATTCTTGGCTTGGAAAGAGTAATTAGGCAATCTTGAGCCATGAAAATCCAACTCATGTTGGTGATCTAGAGTTGTTAGCTAATATTGTTTCCATTGACACTAATCTTTTGCTAATTTAATTAGTAAGTTGATTAGGACTTTTGGATTGAGATTAGCTAGTCTTGTTAGACTTTCTCTCATGGAAGATAATATGATACCTTCTTCCAATGTTGGAGATGACGTAATAAGATAAATTCTTGTTAATTATTGTGATATGATTGATTAGTCTTGTTTGACATTCTCCCTATGTGAAGATAACATGATACCTTCTTCTATTTGTTGGAGTTAACTAAATAAGATGAATTAATCATTGTATGACTAGGATAGAAAGCCTATGATCTCAACCCTTGCCATGAATGTCTCTCTTCTTTACTTGCTTCCTTTAATTGCTTGCTTGATTTACCTTCTTTGCACATTTAATTTCTCACCCTTTATCAATCAAACACCCCCCCTTGCATCTTCATAGCCAATAATTGAGCATTTCATTGTAATTCCTCGTGAGACGACCCGGAGTCTAAATACTTCGGTTACTTTTTATTTGGGGTTTGTTACATGTGACAACCAAAATTTTTGTATGTGAGGACTCTTTGTTGGTCTAGAACTATACTTTACAACGAGAATTCATTCATTAGTGGAATTCTAGACCACACAAAAGTTCGATCATCAAAATGGCGCCATTGCCAGGGAGTTGCAATGGTGTTATGTTATTGGTCATTGTATATATGTGAATATTGTAAATAGGTTTACCTTTTGCTTCTTTGTTAGTTTTTGCTAGTTTTAGGATTTAATTTTCTTGCTTCTTATTTGATTTTGTTTCCATTTTCTCTTGCTATCATGAATTCTCACTTTGGCTATGAGTGTGATTACAACCATGTTATAGGAAATGGGAACTTCAATGAAGATGTGCATCAAGGATGGGATAATCAAAGGTGGGAGGAGCCATATGCATATGACCAATCCTCATGGCAACAACCTCCACCAATGCACTATGAAGAGGAGCCATTCTATGATGCATATCAATCCAATGGCTATGGTGAATCTTCTTGTGACTTTCAAGAACCACCACCATATGCCTATGAGCCATATCCCCAACATAACCATCAACCATACTCACACGCCACCTTTCACCAACCATCTTCATATGACCCTAATTCATACCCACCATACCAACAATCATATGAGCCATATGAACCACACACATAGAGCCACCACCACTCCAACATCAACATTTTCAAGAGCCACCCCCTCCATACTATTACCAAGTAGAACCACCTCCAACGCATGCAAATTTTCAACCACAAGATGAATTCTACTTTTTTCCACAACCACCTTCCGACTATAATACCTTTCCCTCAAACAATGAACCCTCTCTTCCACCATCACCCCCCGATGAAGCCTCTATGCTAGAATTAAGGGATCTTGAATCTCATATCTTAAGGCAACACGAGGAGGATGAAAAGCAATTTGAGGAGTTAAGAGCAAAAATGGCTATCATGGTAGAAGCCATTGGCAACATAGTCTCATCCCGCCTAAGCCTATGCGATCAAGGCACTTCCATTGTGGAATGTGGAGAAGCAACCAAGGAGCTTAGTGAGGGAGTGAACTTGAAGCTCCAAGGTGAAGAAGAGGAATTAAAGCAAGAAATGCAACAAGAGGAGGAGGTAGAGATTATTGAACAAGAGGAAGAAGTGGTTGAAGACTTAGGAGATGCGGAACCACCTTGGGAGTCTAGGATTGAAGAAAACCCCTCCAAGATGATTGAATTTGATGCTAAGAAGGAATGTGCACAACCTCCAAGGGATATCTCTTATGAAGAATTGGATGGGATAGAGCAAGAATTGAGTCCCCTTAGTGATGAAGATCAAGCATCAAGTCTTAGTGGTGAAGAATCCTTTGAGCATGAAAAACCTTCTCTCGATGAAATGGAAAGCAATGTGGAGGTTAATGTCTCTCACCCTCCCATTTATGATTTGAGTAAGGGAAAAGAGTTAGATAAAAGTATTGAACAAAGATTGATATTAAGAGATCTTGTGAGGAGGTGGAAGTCCTTAAAAAGAGAAGGATGGGAATTGAATACGCTTTGTCAAGACCCTTGGAATCACCTTTGCCTAGGTTACCATCTACACCTTCATTTGAGTGGATAAAACTCATTTCTATTATCTTTATTATCCCACTCGAATATGGCTTGCTTGAAACGGATGGTCAACTTAGGATGCTTTGTGGGATGAAGCGTAAAAGAAAGATGTTTCGTGATTGGCGTTGTAAGTCTAGGCTCATTATGGTTGAAGCTTCAAGGAGTAAAGGTTGGACTAGTGCTCAATTGAATGGGTCTAGGAGGATAGTTTGGTGATTCCATGAGAATTCATCTCTCTTGCCACCCGGAGGAAACTACCATGATCAACTCAAGGACGGGTGTGAAAACAAAGTGTGGGATCCCAGATCACACAAGGAAGATCAACTTTGGGAGCCTATGATTTGTGAAGAACTCCATCAAAGCTTGGAGTTACTAACTTTGAATGATGAAGCACAATGGAAGTCCAAGCATTGGTGGATGTTCAAGGATGGATTCAAGCACAAGCCACCTTGATGAAGAACTCCACATAAGTCCAACTTAAGGACAATAAACAAAAGTGCTAGGTGGGAGACAACCCACCATGGTAAACTCTTTCCTTTTTCTCTTTTGTATATATTGGTAGAACTAGTTTAATTTCATGTTTTGAATTGCTTAGTTGAGTTTATTTGGGAGTCTAGTAGGTTAAATAAGGTTTTATGATGCTTTGGTAGTTGTTTGGAGGTTTGGAATGCTTGGTTTGGTGCAAAAACATAGAAAAATTTTGAAAAACAGAGCACCACCCACGCGCACGTGCACTCCACGCGTACGCGTGAATCAAGCAATTTCGGCCATCCACGCGGACGCGCCATGTACGCATACGCGTGGATTGAATTTTTCCACTTCCCATACATTCACCCGAGAGTTGTGCCTGAAGTGTGCCAACTTTGTGCCCCAAGGCACGCGCACGTGCACCTTGTGCATACGCGCCGACTCTCTACTTTGCCATGCACGCGTACGCGTCAGCCGTGCGTACGCGTCGCTGCCATTTCATCAATCCACGCTTACCCTATTTCACTCACCTTCTTTTCTTCTCCTCTTTCCATTTCTTTCCTTCTTCTCTTCTCTTTCCACCCTTCAATCATCATCCAACACCACCAAACATCATGTAACACCATTTCTTTTAGTTAGTTAGTTAGTTTAATTTTTGCTTTCCATTACAAGTGTTGGACTACTAATCTTGTTACTGTTTACTGCTGCTGCTTATTAATGGGATGTTAGTTTAACATCATTGTTGTTATTGTCATTGTTGGATTCCTTTGTTAAGGTTACAATTTATTACTTGGTTTTGAGTCTTCATGTTTAATACTTTTGAATACCAAGTACTTGTTACATTGCCTTCATGTATCTTAACTCTTTGAATTGCATGTTTTGGCCACCATGCATTCATCATCTATTGTTAGGCAATTGTATATTCTCATTGCATTTTTTTAGGTGATGCTTGTTTATGGTTTACCCTTATTCACATCACTTATTCCATGCATTGAGATCGTAGAATTCTGAAATTGGATCGAAAGCTTACCTAGTGACATATTTTTGAGCTTTGTAAAGCTTTGTGGACCATGCTTGCTATGTGATTGATTTTCACTTCTATCTTCTTTTTCCTAAGCTCCATAGCATCCATGTGTTTCACCTCTATGTCACTTAGGTGTTGCAACAACTTCAATATGTGTCATTGATTGTTGTGTGAGTTTCATATACCATTTTGTTCACTAAATTTACTTACACATCAATCAATGTCCATGCATCATCCAATTTCACAATTGCTTAATTTTTGCTTGAATGCTTTTATGCTTCTTCACTACTTGTTGGGTTGTTTTAACCTATGAGTCTTTTAAAGTATCTCAAGCACACTAGAATGAGTGAAATGCATGTTTTCTTTTGTGTAGTTGTGACATAACTTTTTGTACTAGTGTGTGTGTATTCTAAACCGCGCGCAATTTTAGAACCCACACACCTATCTTTCATCAATGTCACACCAATTCACTCACTCAATTCTAGTGATTTACCTCATTCCAACAATTCACGCTTCCTTGATTTTGTATTTTCTCATCTTGCGGTGTTTACTTTGTTTTTCATGACTGATGCACCATAAGCAAAAATGGAAGCGGAAGGAAGAACACGCAGCAACCGGTTGACCTACAAGCTGAAGGTGGCAACTCGGAAAGTCGCCGTACTCCCTTGCTCATTTTTAGTGCACCGAGGACGGTACAAACTTTTAAGTGTGGGGAGGTCATCCGACCGCTCGACGTTTTTGGGTAACAAATTTCTAATCCCAACACTTTTGCATTTCATTTTAGGATTTTTAGTTGCATTTTCTTATTTTGCATATGTATATATTAAGCTTAGTCAAAATCATGATATTTTCCAAGGATTTTATCTATAGGGCAACCCAATTGATTGAAAAAAAATTTAGAACTTGCTTGAATTATATACTTTGTGGAACATGATTTTTGAGCTAAGAACACAAGCATGTGAGATTTGAGCCTAATTGTGTGGTTACATCATATATAACCACTTATTTTCATTCTTGTGTGCATTATTCTCTTCCTATGATTGTAATCTTTGATTTGTTTAATTCTATATGTCCATTATTTTGTGTATACATGCATTTACATGATTGAAGCCATTGTTTAAATAGCTCACTTACCTAAATAAGCCTACCTTTTATCTTCCATTGATAACCAATTTGAGCCTATGCTTAACCCATTTGTTCTTAATTGTAGCACATTACAAGCCTAAGTGAAAAACAATAAATGTCCTTAATTTGGATCTTTGATTAGCTTAGACTAGTGAGAGTGTTCATCAATTGATTTTGGGAAGTTGGGAACATGGGGTAGAGATAAAAGTGTGTTTGTTGAAAAATCTTGGGAATTGGGTACATACTCATGTATTAATCATGTGTAAACCATATGCATTGATGTTCTTGTATATATTTTAGTTGAAAAGAAAAAAATAAAAAAATGAGAAAAACAAAAAGAAAAAAATATATATACATATATACATATATATATATAAACAAAGAATTACAATAAAAAGGGGACAAAAATGCCCCAAAGTTCAAAGTTCAATAAAAGTCAATGCATATAGGTGGTGATCAAAAAGAGAATGCATGAGTGTGTGAAAAAGTGAAGAATGGGTAGTTAGGTTTGTTTAAAATTGTATAGGTTGTCATAGGTTAGGTGGGAAGTTTAAGTTAATCAAAGATTCGAATTTCAAGCTCACTTGACCATATGCATCCTACCTTGACCCTAGCCCCATTACAACCTATGGGAAAGTCCTCATGATATTTGTATGCATGCATGAAATAATTGTTGATTGTTAGATGAAAAACAAATCTTGGAAAGCATGATTAGGGGAGAATTGAGTGAATCAACCCTATACACTTGAGTGCCTAGAGCAGATACACATCCGGTGAGGGTTCGATCGCTCAATTACATGTTTCCACCCATGATCATCTCTTTTCTTGCAAGTTTGTAAAATCTTTTTAATAATTCAATTCAATTGTGGGTTGAGTGAATGATATTGCCTTAGCCCTTGTGTCTGTATATATATTCTTGGGAATTGATTTATTTTGACTAAGTGGATGCATTCATGTAGATAGATTGCATATAGATAGGTTGCATGTAGTTAGTTTGCATTGAATAAATGTTGATGTCCCTTTACTTCTTTCTTGATTTTAGCATGACGACATGCTTAGTTTAAGTGTGGGGAGATTTGATAAACCCCGATTTCGTAATTTATCTTATGCTTATTTTGGAAGGATTTTATCATATTTTCTCACATTTATTCAATAAAATAGCATGATTTTGTAATTCTCCCTTTAATTGTGCTTAAATGTGAAAACATGCTTTTTAGGCCCTAAAATTGGTAATTTTAATTCACTTTAATTCCATTCGATGCCTTGATGTATTTTTTAAGTGATTTCAGGTTCATAGGGCAAGTATTGGATGGAAGAAGTGAGGAGAAAAGCATGCAAAGTGGGAGAACTCATGAAGAAATGAAGGAACCGTAAAGCTGTCAAGTCCGACCTCTTCGCACTCAATCGACCATAACTTGAGCGACAAAGGTCCAAATGAGGCGGTTCCAGTTGCGTTGGAAAGCTAACATCTGGGGCTTCAAAATGATATAAAATTTACCATATATTACTTCTCGCTCAGGGCCGCGCACATGCCATGTACGCGTGCGCGCCAATTCTGTCCGTGGCCCATTTTAGTGAAATTGCCCCCAGCGATGTCTGAAGCACTTTGGGCCCAACCCAACTCATTTCTGAAGCTATTTCATGCAGAATTCAAGATTGGGCAAGGGGGGAGCAATTGTTTGTAGCATTAGAATCATGTAGGTTAGTTTCTAGAGAGAGAAGCTCCCTCTTCTCTCTAGAATTAGGTTAGGTTAATTTTCATCTTAGATCTAGATTTAATTCATGCTTTGATTTACTTTTCCTTTATAATTTATTTTTCCTCCACTCTTTCTCTTTCTAATTTTGTATTTCATTCTTGCAATTGCTTACTTTGTTGTTGATGCACTCTTTCTTCTTCTATTTTATTTTAATGCAATTTATGATTCATGTTCTTTTATCATTGATTTGCTTTATTATTGTTTAATTCCTTGCAATTGAGTAGTATAGACTTATATCCCTTGCAATTTACTATATTTTTCTTTTAGGCCTTCCAAGTGTTTGACAAAATGCTTGGTTGGGCTTTAGAGTAGATTTTGAGCATTCTTGGCTTGGGAAGAGTAATTAGGCAATCTTGAGTCATAAAAATCCAACTCATATTGGTGATCTAGAGTTGTTAGCTAATATTGTTTTCATTGACGCTAATCTTTTGCTAATTTAATTAGTAAGTTGATTAGGATTTTTGGATTGAGATTAGCTAGTCTTGTTAGACTTTCTCTCATGGAAGATAATATGATACCTTATTCCAATGTTGGAGATGACGTAATAAGATAAATTCTTGTTAATTATTGTGATATAATTGATTAGTCTTGTTTGGCATTCTCCCTATGTGAAGATAACATGTTACCTTCTTCCATTTGTTGGAGTTGACTAAATAAGATGAATTAATCATTGTATGACTAGGATAGAAAGCCTATGATCTCAACCCTTGCCATGAATGTCTCTCTTCTTTACTTGCTTCCTTTAATTGCTTGCTTGATTTACCTTTCTTGCACATTTAATTTCTCGCCCTTTATCAATCAAACCCCCCCTTGCATCTTCATAGCCAATAATTGAGCATTTCATTACAATTCCTCCTGAGACGAACCGGAGTCTAAATACTTCGGTTACTTTTTATTTAGGGTTTGTTACATGTGACAACCAAAATTTTTGTATGTGAGGACTCTTTGTTGGTCTAGAACTATACTTTACAACGAGAATTCATTCATTAGTAGAATTCTAGACCACACAAAAGTTTGATCATCACCCTACCCGGTCGGGGTGGGTTTAAACCTGACCAGGAACGCGGCGGGGTTCAACCATGGTGGGTGGTTGAGCAGGGTGGGATAGGGTCGGGGTCAGGGTGAACCCGCCCCGGAGCACACACACACACACACACATACACACATTTCTCACAACCTCATGCCTTCATACTCATACCATCAGACTCTATCACCCCAAGCCTAGTAGAGACCTGATAATAACTTCTTCTCCAAAGTCACTTCTTCTCTATAGTCAAGCACAGTTCTGATCGCCGCCACTGTGCCACCGAACCTGTTGCCATCACTGCGCTGCCATCCTGCCGAGGCCGTCGCCAAGTCGGCGTCGCTGCACTGCCAAACCCCTCGCCTAATCACTGTTGCTGTGCTGTTGGTACAGAATTTAAAGTCCACAAACTAACCGACAAGTGCACCGGGTCGTACCAAGTAATACTTCATGTGAGTGAGGGTCGATCCGACGAGAATTGATGGACTGAGCAATAATAATTGAGTGATTTACTTAGTTAGACAAGTAGAAAATGGTGTTTGAGGTTTCAATTGCATAAAATAGTAATTCAGAGAATTAATAAAGCAAACAATAAATTTGCATGAAGAATATGGAGAAAATAGTTAAGGTTTCAGAGTTGTTTATCTTCTGGATTTCTATTTCTTACCAACTATTTTAATCATGCAAAATTCAATTCATGGCAAACCATAAATGACTAAACCCTAATTCCTTAGTAATTTAGTCTCTTCTAACCTAGTTAACCGCCAATTCCTTGGTCACTTAATTTCAATTAGAGTGTTAGGTCCAATTCTAGTTTATGAGCCACAAAAATCTTAATTACCAAAATATAAGAGGATTATATGTCACATATCCCGTTAAGTTCAGATAATTAGTGATTTAGAAGAAGTTGTTTTCAAACTGTTGTTCAAGTAAATTGCTTTTCCAAGGTTTACAAGAACTCAAGTAGAATAAGGGTTATCTTCCAATCTACCCAAATCATTAAGATGAAGAACGAAAATAAATTCTTGACATTGAAATCAGTACATTAATTAAATAGAATAGTAATAGTATCAATTCATAGAATAAACAGAGCTCCAAACCTTAGCAGTGGAGGTTTAGTTACTCATGGCTCAGAGAGAAAACTAGGGTTCTAAAAATTGTAAAGTGTAGAATGAGGTGCGTAAGCGAGAAGAGCGCCCGAAGGGTTGAATATTTTCCCTTTTATATCAATTTTTAATTAATGTAAAATATATTTTCTAAAAATAAATAATATATTTTCCTATTTGTAAATAAAATAAAGTTTAATTAGAAAATAAATAAGATCTTCGAATGGCTTTGTTGGAGGACGAACGGGACCACTGATTCTTCTATGTTGGCTTGATTTGGGCTACGCCACTATGGCCATGTGATTATAGTAGCTTTTCTTTCATCTGGCGCTTAACTTGGAGAATCCCACGTTAGGTGCCACTAAGGCAGTGTGGTTTGGAGGGCTTTCCTTCATCCTGGCACCTAACTTGGAGAATCCCAAGTTAGGTGCCACCAAGAAAGTGATTCCAGAAGAAAAAGTGTATACTATTATATATCGTTGAAAAGTTCTAGAAGTTAGCTTTTCAATTCCACTAAGACCTCATCAATTGGACTTATGTTGCTCAAGTTATGTCTGATGGAGTGTGAAGAGGTCAGGGTTGACAGCATCATCTACTTTCTTCCTTTTCTTCTACACGAACTCTGTCAAATTCGACCGAATGCTACCTGAAATAAACCAAATTGTACACAACTCAAAGTAGCATTCATAGTGGCCCAAAAATACTTAAATCTTGATTAAACTTAACAAATTCAAATGCAAATTTACTAGGAAAAGATAGGAAAGATGCTCATGCATCACAACACCAAACTTAAGGTGTGAATTTGCATGAGAGGTGAATGCTCAATTAAGCTCCTGTTTGTCTCAAAGTGGGGTTTATAACACCGAAACTCTAAATAGTTTTGGCATCTCACTGTCCTTTAAATCTGAGGAATGTCACTTCATTCGGAATTAGAATCTGGATAATATTATGAATTCTCTGGCCTTTTTACTTCGGATTAATCCTTGAACACAACAACTTTTCTTTCATTCTCTTCTCTTTGGTGCTTTGCACCTTGAGCCTATCCGTGACTTTAAATATTTTGTCCCAAGCTTTGCTTGACACAAAAACACCACAAGCACTTAACTGGGGAACTCTCTTTGAGTTCTGATTTTCCTTTTAAATTACTCCTAGATAGTGGTGCTCAAAGCCTTTGGTATACTCTGTTAAATGCACTTGATCTCAACTCTTAGTGCTCTATCTCAAGGGTTACTTGACACATTTACACCACAAGCATATGGCTAGGAAAACAACTCTTTGAGCTTTTAATCATATTTGACCTTCTTAGCCATTGATGCTCAGAGCCTTGGACCTTGCTTTTCTTTATTTTCTTTTTTCTGTTTCTTCTGCTTCAAGGATTAAGCTTTTGTCTAATTTAGAGAATTCTTAATAGTTCTCTAAATTCCTATTTCTCATGCATCAACATCCTTCGATTCAAATTCAAATATGTACTGTTCATATCATACATTCAGAATCACAGATAATACCAAGAAAAACTTCATTGGTGGCGCCTAACTTCACGGAGCCAAGTTAGGCACCACCCACCCAGCAACAATTCCCTATTTGTACGCATAATGTGGCGCCAGACTTGGATATCCCAAGTTAGGCGCCACCCCTCCAGACCTTTTTCTCCAATTTTTGTGTTAGATGTGGCGCCTAACTTGGGATGGCCAAGTTAGGCGCCACCCAATCCGAGTCTAGCTCCCCAGGATGTCCGAAATTTTTTCTGATCACACTTGTTCTTGTTCTAATAACTCTGCATGAACAAAAGACATATAAAACAAAGGAAAAACTATAGAATTATCATTAAAAGACAAACATAAATAAAAAGTAAAGTAAACTGAGCAAAAAATCAAAGGATACGATAGTTGGGTTGCCTCCCAACAAGCGCTTATTTATTGTCACTAGCTTGACGGTCAGTTCTGCTAAAGTGGAGGTTGATCATAGTTCTTCAACTCCTCCCCTCTCACTGTGAATCGTCTCCCTGTGTTTTCATGGATTAACTCAATAATCTCAAGAGAGAGGATCCAATTCACTGTATGAGGCAAGACGGGATTACTAATAAACACCACCTTCATTCCTGGGCAGAAACCTTCAGTGGAGATCTTTTTGTTTCTCCATCCTCTGGGTACTTTCTTCTTGGGAACCTCCTCCTTGGTGGATGATGCATTCTCAATACCAAATTTAGGTTTGATGTCAAGGAAAATTTTGTTGATTGTCACCAAAGGAGGTTTGAGCTGCAAATCCAGTTGTACATCATCAGGGGGTTCTTGAAGGTTTGGATTAATAAGCTCAGTCTACATGCACCTCTCCTCTTCACCTGATGAATGCATATTTTTGAAGACATGAAAAACCAGTTGCTCATTATGCACTCTAAGCACTAATTCACCTTCTTCCATATCAATCAGAGCTTTTCTAGTGGCTAGGAATGGTCTTCCTAGGATTATAGAGGCATTTTCATCCTCCCCCATGTCAAGAATCACAAAATCTGTTAGGAGGAAGAACTTACCCACTTTGACTAAGATGTTCTCCACTATGCCATGTGCATGCTTCAAAGATTTATCTGCTATTTGTAATGCTATCCTTGTTGGTTATTCCTCTTTAATTTGTAGCTTCTTCATCACAGATAAGGGCATTAAAATTTATTCTTGCACCTAGATCACATAGGGCTTTCTCAAAGGTAGCGCTCCCAATGGTACATGGAATTCAAAAGATCCCTGAATCAGGCATCTTCCTTGGCAAATTACTTTGAATTATGGCACTATATTCCTTGGTCAGGACCACTATCTCATCTCCCCTTAAAGGCTTCTTCTTTGACAACAAATCCTTCATGAATTTAAGATAGAGAGGCATTTACTCCAAAACCTCAACAAAAAGAATATTGATTTGTAACTTTCTAAAAACTTCCAAGAACTTTAAAAACTTATTGTCCTTGGCCTCTTTTTGAAGCCTCTGAGGATATGGCATTTTGGGCTTGTACAGATTCCTTAGGCAACGTCGGATGTGTGTCAAGAGTGACCAGAAAGGGTTTGTCTACACGCCTAGGAAGGGCGTGTTCGACTTCCTCCTTTTTCTCCTTCGGAGTCTCTTTTTCAACCGGCTCCTCACTAACCTTTGCCTCTGAACCTGCCACTGGTCCACTTACCAAGGCGATAACCTTGCACTCCTCTCTTGGATTCGAAATTGTGTTACTAGGAATGATATTGGTGGTTCTCTGATCAATCTCAGCAACCTTTGTGGCTAATTGTCCCATCTGAACCTTCAAGTACCTAAGTGAAGCTCTGATTTTCTGCATAAAACTATGTTAATTCTTGGAGAATTCTGTAACAATAGCTACCAAGTCAATAGCATTCTAAGGCTGAGCCTGTGGTTGTTGTGGTTGAGAGGACTAGAACTGGTGGTTATTAAAATTGTTCTGATTAAAATTGTCCTTAGAATTATTAAAATTCTACTGCTTCTGAGGTTGATCTTTCCACCCAAAATTTGGGTGATTTCTCCACCCTTGATTAAAGGTATTTGAATATGGATCATTAGTCAGGTTTCTAGGAGCATTTCCCATAAAATTAACCTGTTCAGGAGGGCACTACGCATAATCATAAGTCTGACCTTGGGTGAAACCACTACTCATGTCATAAGAGGCATCTTGAGGAGTATTTTGAGTATTAACAGCTGAGACTTGCATCCCCAAGAATATAAGTATTAGTTATTAGCAACCATCTCAGTTAACTTCATAGCTTCCTCAGGGGTCTTTTTCATGTGAAGTGACCCTCCAACAAAGTTATCCAGAGACATTATAGCAGTCTTAGAGACTCCACCATAAAATATCTGTAGTTGAATCGAGTCTGAGAATATATCAGGAGGACATTTCATGAGCATCAACTTATATCTTTCACAGGCTTCATAGAGAGACTCATCCTCTCTCTGTCTGAAAGTCTGGACATCCGTTCTCAACTTAATCAGCCTCTAAGGTGCAAAAAACATGGTCATAAACCTGTTAACCACCTTATCCCAAGTGTCCAAGCTCTCCTTGGACTGAGTGTCAAGCCATTGTTTAGCTCGGTCCTGTACAACAAGCGAGAATAGAAGTAGCTTATAGACATCAGGATAGACCCCATTAGTCTTTACAGTGTCACATATCTACAGGAAATTAAAAATAAATAGTTTTGGATCTTCCTGCGGGAGTCCATGAAACTGGCAATTCTGTTGCACCAGAGAAATCAACTAAGGTTTTAGCTCAAAGTTGTTTGTACCTACAGGAGGCACCACAATACTATCGCCATAGAAATCTGGGCTAGGTGCAGTGTATGGGCCGAGGATCTTCCTAGGTTGCCCATTCACATTCGGATTAATAACATTTGCACTAACCACATTGTTGTTGTTAGGATCCATGGTGAACTCTTCAGTTTCCTTCTCAAGATTATCTCTGATATTTTTACCAATTTTATAAGCTCTTGTTTGTTATAAACGCCGCCTCAAGGTCCTTTCAATTTTAGGATCAAAGTCTAAAAGAGGTTCTTTGTTCCTGTTCCTGCTCATAAACAACAGAAAATTAAGAAGAAGTGGGAATCTCTACGTCAAAGTGAAGAGAATTCCTGGTGAGGTAACCTAAGTAAAAGAAATAAATTAAAATAAACTAAACAAATAGAGCTAAGAATTCAAAAATTGCTAAGCAACAATGAAAAAAATTCTGAATTTTATAATAAAAATAAATAGGGAAAATAAAATAAAATAACTAGGGGACACCAAACTTAATTTCAGAAATTAAGAAAAAATAAGTGCTAAAATTTTCAAAAATTAAAGAAAAAAATTTAGTGAAACTAAAGCAAAAATGTCTAATCTAAGCAATCAAACAACAAGTAGTTGTCAATCACAGTCAATCCTCAGCAACGGCGCCAAAAACTTGGTACAGAATTTAAAGTCCACAAACTAACCGACAAGTGTGATGAGCGGATAATTTATACACTATTATAATAGTTTTAGTATTTTTATTTTTTTTTTTTTTTAGTTTTATGCAAAATCACATTTCTGGAATTTACTATGAGTTTGTGTATTTTTCTGTGATTTTAGGTATTTTCTGGCTGAAATTGAGGGACCTGAGCAAAAATCTGATTCAGAGGCTGAGAAAGGACTGCAGATGCTATTGGATTCTGACCCTCCTACACTCGAAGTGGATTTTCTGGAGCTACAGAAGCCCAATTGGCACGCTCTCAATTGCGTTGGAAAGTCGACATCTTGGGCTTTCCAGCAATATATAATAGTCCATACTTTGCCCAAGATTTGATTGCCCAAACTGGCATCCAAACGCCCACCAAAGACCCTTTTCTGGCATAAAACGCCAGAACTGGCACCAAAACTGGAGTTAAACTCCCAAACTGGCATCCAAGATGGCTTTTAACTCTAGAAATGGCCTATGCACGTGTAAATCTCAATGCTCAGCCCAAGCACACACCAAGTGGGCCCCGGAAGTGGATTTCTGCACTATCTGCACTTAGTTACTTATTTTCTGTAATCCCTAGTAACTAATTTAGTATAAATAGCACTTTTACTATTGTATTCACATCTTATGTGACTTTTGGAACACACCTTGGACTTGAAGGTTGGCCTCACGGCCATGCCTAGATCTCTTTTCACTTATGTATTTTCTACGGTGGAGTTTCTACACCCCATAGATTAAGGTGTGGAGCTCTACTGTTCTTCATGGATTAATGCAAGTACTATTATTTTTTTTCTTTCAATTCATGCATACTTCTTCTCCAAGATATACTCTTATACTTAATTTAGTTAAGTCAGAATGAAGGGGTGACCCATGACAATCACCCACTATCTTCGTTACTCGCTTAGACAAGATCCACGTGCCTGACAACCACAAGCAGTCTACATGATGTTCAATGTAGTCATTGGACGACAGCCAGAGTATATTCTCTTGGGTCTGTAAGCCACGATTCGCATCGTCTCTCCTGACAACAGAGCATCCAAATTCGTGATTAGAACCTTTGTGGTATGGGCTAGAACCATTGGCAGCATTCCTGAGATCCGGAAAGTCTAAACCTTGTCTGTGGTATTCCGAGTAGGATCTGGGAAGGGATGACTGTGATGAGCTTTAAACTTGCGAATGTTGGGCGCAGTGACAGTGTACAAAAGGATAGAGAGATCCTATTCCGACACTAGTGAGAACCGACAGATGATTAGCCATGCGGTAGCTGTACCTGGTATTTTCATCCGAGACGAGAAATCCGACATGATTAGCCGTGCAGAGATCGTACCTGGTATTTTTAATCCAAGAGGATCATACAGCTTGCCATGGAAGGGGGCACTCATGATTGGAAGAAGACAGTAGGAAAGCAGAGGTTCAGAAGTAACAAAGCATCTCCAAACGCTTATCTAAAATTCCCACCAATGAATTACATAAGTATCTTTATCCTATTTTATGTTTTATTTATCTTTTAATTATCAAAACCTCATAACCATTTGAATCCGCCTGACTAAGATTTACAAGATGACCATAGCTTGCTTCAAGCCGACAATCTCCGTGGGATCGATGATAAACCCATATTTTATGATATATATTGTGCTTAATTTAGGTGATTTATTCAATCCTTCACTCACTTATTCATGTAAATTGCATGGTTTTACTTTCCCTTCCTTATTATGTGATATATGTGAAAAACATGTTTCCTATGCTTTCAAATTATTTATTTTAATTACCCTTTATTACCATTCGATGCCGTGATTTGTGTGTTAAGTAGTTTCAGATCTCCTAAGGCAAGAATGACTTAAAGGATGGAAAAGAAACATACAAAAATGGAAGGAAAGCACAAAATGGAGTTTTTGAAGAAACTGGCAGCGACGCGAACACATGGACGACGCGGCTGCATGCTCAGTGCGAAAAAGCAGTAACGCGAACGCGTGACTGACGCGGACGCGCGCCATGAGCAGAACACAGATGACGCGAACGCATGACCGAAGCGAACGCGTGACAAGGAAAACTCCAGATGACACGACTGCGTGACCCACGCGGACGCGTGACAGACGCCACGCACCAGAAATTATAGAAAACGCTCCCAGCGATTTCTGAAACCCTTTTTGGCCTAGATCCAAGTCCAGAAGGCACAGATTAGAGGTTATAAAGTGGGGGAATGCATCCATTCAAAAGACAATCTCCAATTATTCAATTTTCATAGTTTTAGATGTAGTTTTTAGAGAGAGAGGTTCTCTCCTCTCTCTTAGGTTTTAGGATTAGGATTTCTTTTAATTTTGTTGCTTCAATACCAGGTTCAATATTTTCCTTTAATTAATGTTTCTCCTCTATTTTTAATTATTCCAATGCTTTTACTTGTTAATGTTCCAAATTGGCTTATGAACAATTTATGTTTAGATTTGAATTTCTATTTAATATAATTTGAGGTATTTCAGTTTATGATTGCTTTCTTTTATTCATGTTACTGTTGCTTCCAATCTGAAGACATTTTTATTCGAGTAAGTTTACTTTTCCCCTTTTGGCCTTGGTTAAGTAATTGGTAACTCATGAGTTGTCAAACTCAACGTGATTGATAATTGTTGTCTTTGCTAATTGAATTGAGCTTCAATAACTCCAATCCTTTCTTAGGAATTGACCAGGACCTGAGGATCAAACTAATTGGTCTACTTGACCTTCCTTTGCTTTAGTAAAGGCTAACTAAGTGGGATTAAAACTCAATTCTCATCACCATTGATAAGGATAACTAGGATAGGACTTCCAAATTCTCATACCTTGCCAAGAGTTTATTTTACAGTTATTTATTTATTTTATTTGTCATTTAAATTACTTGTTCCTTACTTTCATAACCCCAATTTACAAAACTCATAACCAATAATAAGATCATACCTCCCTGCAGTTCCTTGAGAAGACGACCCGAGGTTTAAATACTTCGGTTATCAATTTTAAAAAAGGAGTTTGTTACTTGTGACAACCAAAACGTTTGTAAGAAAGGACTTTTGTTGGTTTAGAAACTATATCTGCAACGAGGATTTATCTGCAAATTTCTAGACCACGCAAAAGTTCTCTCTTCAATCGACCCTTACTCACGTAAGGTATTACTTGGACAACCCAGTACACTTGCTGGTTAGTTGTGCAGAGTTGTGAAAAGTGTGATCACAATTTCGTGCACCAAAGTGCACCGGGTCATACCAAGTAATACCTCAGGTGAGTGAGGGTCGATCCCACAAGGATTGATGGACTGAGCAACAATAATTGAGTGATTTACTTAGTTAGACAAGCAGAAAATGGTGTTTGAGGTTTCAATTGCATAAAACAGTAACTTAGAGAATTAAGAAAGCAAACAGTAAATTTGTGTGAAGAATATGGAGAAAACAGTTAAGGATTCGGAGTTGTTTAACTTCCGGATTTTTATTTCTTACCAACTATTTTAATCATGTAAGATTCAATTCATGGCAAACTATAAATGACTAAACCCTAATTCCTTAGTAATTTAGTCTCCCCTAACCTAGTTAACCGCCAATTCCTTGGTCACTTAATTTCAATTAGAGGGTTAGGTCCAATTCTAGTTTATGAGCCACAAAATCCCTAATTACGCAAATATAAGAGGATTAAATATCACGTATTCCGTTAAGTCTGGATAATTAGTGATTTAGGAGAAGTTGTTTTCAATCTGTTGTTCAAGTAAATTATTTTTCCATGGTTTACAAGAACTCAAGTAGAATAAGGGTTATTCTTCCGATCTACCCAAATCATTAAGATGAAGAACGAAAATAAATTTTTGAAATTGAAATCAATACATTAATTAAAATAGAATAGTAATAGTATCGATCCATAGAATAAACAGAGTTCCTAACCTTAACAGTGGATGTTTAGTTGCTCATAGCTCAGAGAGAAAAATAGGGTTTTAAAAACTGTAAAGTGTAGAATGAGGTGCGTAATCGAGAAGAGCGTTCGAAAGGCTGAATCTTTTTTCTTTTAGATCAATTTCTAATTAATGTAAAATATATTTTCTAAAAATAAATAATATATAATATCTTTTCCTATTTGTAAATAAAATAAAGTTTATTTCAAAATTAAATAAGAACTTCGAATGGCTTTGTTGCAGGACGAACATGACCATTGATTCTTCTAGGTTGGCACCTAACTTGGGACGAGCCAAGTTAGGCGCCACTATGGCTGTATGATTATAGTAGTGTTTCCTTCATCTGGATCCTAACTTGGGATTTCCCAAATTAGGCGCCACTAAGGCAGTGTGGTTTGGAGGGCTTTCCTTCATCCTGGCGCCTAACTTGGAGAATCCCAAGTTAGGCGCCACCAAGGCCATGATTCCAGAAGAAAAATTATATACTATTATATATTGTTGGACAGCTCTTAAAGTTAGCTTTCCAATGCCACTGAGACCGCATCAATTAGACCTTTGTAACTTAAGTTATTTCTGATGGAGTGCAAGGAGGTTAGGGTTGACAACATCATCCACTTTCTTCCTTTTCTTCTACACGAACTCTGTCAAATCCGTCCGAATGGTACCTGAAATAAACCAAATTACACACAACTCAAAGTAGCATTCATAATGGCCCAAAAATACTTAAATCTTGATTAAACTTAACAAATTCAAATACAAATTTACTAGGAAAAGATAGGAAAGATGCTCATACATCAGCTGCTGAGCCCATCACCGAGTCATCATCGCTGCCGAACCCCTTTCCTCTAACCGTTGCAGCTTATTGTGTCACCGTCTTCCTCCTCTATCTCTTTGCCTGTGGTAACTGATAAGTTCTCCCTGTCTCTCTCTCACATTATGAATATGTGAAAAAATCTGTATGTTTGAATTTGAATGGTTGAATCTGAATATTTTTTAGGGCTGAGTTACTTTTCATCTCAATTATGCTCTCTGTGTTTTTTTTTTTGGATGTTCTTGATTGATTATTTCATTTCTTCTTCAATTCACTTCTATACCAATATTCAATACTCTTGCTGGGTTGGGTTTGTCTCTTGTGACTTGCACTTGGTGACAGTACCCACAAATTGTTGTGATCACTAAAGACTCTATATCTTCGGTAGACAATAGGGTTTTTGGTCATTGGATTGATTTAGGCACTTGTGGTTTTGATTAGTATTGCCAAAATGGCTTTGCATTCTGTAAAGGAAACTACAATTTCAACTATGATAGGAAGGTCCGAAGTGTAATTTTTATTGCTGCATAGTTATTAATTTAAAAATTTTGTTTATAGCCTTTATGGAATATTGATTAAAAACTTTTTATTAAGAAAAAGAAAGGTAGCTTTGATTTATCTGAAACTAAACCTTTTGTGTTGTTTTCATTTTGTATGTTTTTTTTTGCTCTAATGAATGCATATAGGTAGAAGAATATGTGTTTGTTGGGTTGTATTGACTTTTTATTGAAATCTGATAAACTGATTATTCATTTTAGTGGACCATATTCTTTTTTATGTTTGTATTTAGTGGACCATATTATTAAAATTTAATTAACTGATTATTCATTTTAATGATACAGCAAATCTGATTAACGGATTATCTCTTTTTGATATGGGGTGTATAAAGTTTACCTGTTTGTTAAAGGTTCTATATGGTTTGCTTAGTTTTTCAATTTTTTAAATATAAGTTCTTTAAGATAATTTCATGGCTAGTAATCCTAGAGAAGACACACAAAACAACAGTGTTGCTCCTAATGATGATGAAATTGAAGTTCAAACTAATGCTAATCCAACTTCAAAAATTCCCCAAGCAACGGATAGAAATGATAATAGAGTTGTCATGTGGACTTCCAATCAAGAAAAAGGATACATGGTTGTCATGGCTCACTATATTGATAGTTCGTGAAAGTTGCAAATGCGCCTATTGAGGTACTTCAAAAATTTTATACAATTTTATACATTGTGTTGTCTTCATATGTTGAGTTTCATCAATCTAAAATGCATACATGTTTGTTTTATTTTTCAACTTTTGTTATGTTCTTTATCCCTATATAAGTGAAGTTCTCACTCAAACGTTGATAAAAAATTATTAGAATTGAACATTGATATAAAATTGTCTACTATTATATTGGATAATTATTCTATTAATGATGATATGATAGATGAACTGTTGGGGCGTTTAGGTTCTTCATTCTTGATGTTTGAGATAAATTATTACATATGCGTTGTTGTACTCATATATTGAATTTGATTGTGAATGATGGTTTATATAAGTATAGTTAAGAAAAGTATTAAAAAGATTCGTAGTAGTGTATTGTATTGAAGTGCAACGCAGAAAAAGAATGAAACTTTTGTGAGTTGGTGTGCTAAAACAGCGATTTTATTTACTAAGAAATTAGTTATTCATTGCCTGACTGGGTAGAACTCAACTTATTTGATGTTAGAAATTGCTTTGTTGTATAGAGTTATCTTTCCTAAGTTAAAGCAAAAGGAATCGCAATATAAAACTGTGCCAAGTAATGAGGAGTGGAAACTTGCCAAAAAAAATATGTAATAGATTGAAGTTGTTTTTTGATGTTACTCAACTATTTTCTGGTTCTAAATTTTTGACTTCAAGCTTTATTTTACTCTGGCTTGTAAAATAAAAGTTTCATTGGATGAATGATAACTTTCTAGTAATTCATTAATTACTAATATGACATCTAACATGAAGAAGAAATTTAAAAAGTATTGGGATGAGATTCATGGAATTATGGGTGTTGTTACTGTTTTAGACCCTAAGTACAAGATGATTGGGATTGAATTTCAATTTGAAAAAAGTATCAAAATCCAACAAAATATTCCAAGCAAGTTGACAGAATTCATCAGTTGTGTAATGAGTTGGTTAATGAATACAATCAAAAAATAAGTTCTGATGTGTCACATGTTGGTACAAAAAAAGTTGATAAAAGTGAAAATGTAAGTCTATTTGGGGGGTGATGATTATATGGTATATCTTAAAAGAATAAAAAGGACAAGGGGTTCATGTATAAATGTTGAGTTTGATCATTATATTGAGGAGAAAATTCATCCTCCAAATGATCCTAACTTTAATGTTTTGAAATGGTGGAAGAATAATCAGATGAAATTTAAAGTTCTTATAAAAATAGCCAAGGATATATATGCTATTCTGTTGTCTACTGTTGCTTCTGAATCTATTTTTAGTATAAGTGTTCGTGCAATTTCTCCTCATCACAAAAAGCTCAAAGAAAGCACAATTGAAGCTTTAATGTGTGGCCAAAGTTGGTTGTGGACAGCTTTAGAGAGTAAAGGTGATTTATTATTTAATATTCATTCATGTTAATTTTTTATATAATACTAATTAATCTGATTAATTGTTATCTCTTTTGATTTTTAGGTTTGAATCTTGACTTTCAAACTTTTAATGATGATGAAGAAGTGAAAAGTGATTAAGAATAAGGATTAAAGATTTGAAAACTCTTTTATATGTAATGATGTAACTTCTTTATTATAGTATTAAATTTATAGTCATCAAACATTAACTTTTTAATTTCAAGTTATTTAACATTGTATGAATTTTATGTTTGTATTTTAATTTAGGCATGAATTTTAGGTTTTATCTTAATTTTGAATATGTAAAAATTGAAATATTTAATTTTTATAGAAACAGGTAGGGGCGGAACGAGTACTCGTAGAAGCGGGTTAAGGTAGAACAATCTACTACCCACGGATAGGAATAGAGTAGGTAATAATGAAATGAAAGGAGGGTGGAGCAGAGTCCAGTACGGCACAAACCTACCCCACTGCTACCCTTACATTTTTTGTCCATTTATTGAGTTTTGACCGTGCGAGTATGTCGGCACAATTTTTGCCTTTATTGATATGTCTAAGATAAAATTTGTAGATTTATATATATCAAAATTAATAATTAACTAATGTTACAATTTTAAATAAAAAAATTTGTTAATTATAATATAATTTTTTTATAATGATTTTAATATTAGTTCATTATTAATTGTTAATTTTGTTATATAAATCAATAATTTTTCTTTCAACTTCACTAGTTAATAATGGAGTTTTTTTTAATACTTAGTTCAAGAGTTCTCGACGCAAAGGGAAGAAAAGTATTCATGTACAGAGCACACAAATCATATATGACTAATTTGACATTACTCTCTAGGGTTAAGTACTGAAATCGTCCATAAGGTTTGGGGTGAAAATCAAAATCGTCCCCGACCTTTTTTTGTTATTAAAATCATCCCCAATGTTACAAAACGTTATAAAATCGTCCTTTTTTTATCTCAATTTTATTTTTTGACCAAATTACCCTTAACTATTAATAAAAAAATAAAAAATAAAAACAAAAACAAAAACAAAAAACTCCTTCCCCCACCCTCACCCCCACCCCCACACGTTGTTTGAAGCTTCTTCCACCTCCTTTCAGCCATGTCTATAGCAAGGAACCAGGACTGCAAAACTATCATCGTCATCATCATCAACATCACTACTCTAAAAATCAGAACCAACTGGCTCCTTCTCCTTCCCACCCCACAAGGGCCATGAGAAACGGGTCAACGACAAAGCCATGATTTTTCAAACTCCAAATAGCAGCAATTCAAACCTTAAGCTAAGCTCTCTTTTCAAGCCAATATGTGAAAGAATGAAGGAAAAAGCCACAAACTTTGAGGTCAACAAAAAATGGTTCCTTTTCAGTTGCAGCAGCTACTACTATATATTAGGAAATGATCAATATAACAAGAACAAAAATGGGGGCATGAATGAATCTAACCCAGCTGAGAACAAGCTCATTTCATATGAATAAACTAATAACTTGGGAGAACAGCTTTTGTAAAAAATTTTGCAAGGTCCTTCTTTTTCTCCCTCAAATATCAAAACCAATTCAGCAAGTTAATCAATTATACTTAATCTAGAATCACTAGTCCAATTAACAAAACTGAGACACAACGGGGGAAAAAACAAATCTAGCAGTTCAACAATTCTAGCAACAACAACAATTCTTTTTCTCTTCTTCACTAGCAACAACAACACAAAAATCAGATTGATAATCAGAAGCATGCAGAAGCAGCAGAACCAAAAGAAACCACAAGAAACCAGAAACTAGAAACCGGCGAGGAGTAGCAACACTGGCGGCCGAGCGAGGAGGAGGAGCAGAAATGGCGGAGATCCAGCGGAGACGACGAGGAATAGCGGTGGTGGCGGCAGCGAAGAGCGGCGGCGGCAGTGAAGACCGGTGGCGGCGGCGAGGACCCTTCCCTTTCCCCCTCTTCTTCCCGAACCCCCTCCCCCATCTTCTCCCTTCGCCTTCCCTTCCCCCTTTCCCCGAGGAGCAGAGCAGCGGCGGCAGCGAAGAGCGACGGCGGCAGTGAAGACCGGTGGCGGCAGCGAAGACCCTTCCCCTCCCCCTTCCCCTCTTCTTCCCGAAACCCCCCTCCCCCCTCTTCTCCCTTCGCGTTCCTTGCCCCCTTTCCCTTTTACGCTTTTTCTTTCTTTTTTTAATTTTTTTATTTTTTTAAGTTAGGGTTTTTTTATTAATAATGAAAGGTAATATGGTAAAAAAAAAATTTAAGTGGAAAAGGACGATTTTATAACGTTTTGTAACGTTGAGGATAATTTTAATAACAAAAAAAGGTCGGGGACGATTTTGATTTTCACCCCAGACCTTAGGGATGATTTCAGTACTTAACCCTACTCTCTATCTGTGGTTTATTGGCAATCCTAAAAGACACTAAGAAACAACACTTAACACCAACCTAACATTAAATTGTCCTTTTAACATTGCCATAATAAAAAAATATTAATAAAAATACAATATCATTTACTATATGATCCCTGCTAAAACAAAGACACCTACACAACCAAGTAATCCTATTGCCTCCCTCAGATTTTACTATAATTATCCATCTCCCCTTGAATTTAAACTTCTTTGAGTTTGTCTTTTAGAATTCTAGCGATCTAACTTTATGGAGCAGTTTCTCATCTTGTTCTTTTCAAAGTTCAACTTTCAGTACGATTTTCCTTTATCTGTCAATCAGTCAATCAAACATTACTCATTTCTTAAAAAATGGAAAATTTATGCTTTGCATTTTTCTTTTGTAACTTTACATCAAATTTTAACTATACAAAATGAAGAATTTAATTTTTATATAATTTTAATTTTGGTGTAATATTCTAAAATAGGACATGTGGTTTAAATGCGAAAATATGAGTTTAGAGTCTTTTTTTCTTGCAAATTATGAGAAGCTTTTTCTTTTTCTATTTTTTGCAAATTTGAGATAAGCTTTTTTTTTTTTGGCTTCCTGCCGTATGCGAAAAGGTTTTTTTTTTAATTATTATTTTCTCCTCTTCGTAGAATGCTTGTTGTGTTTAGGGGTGTACATGGGTCGGGCCACACCGGGTTTGGCCTGACCCAGACCCGGCCTGAAATATAGACGGGCCTAATTTCATGACCCTAACCCGACTCTAGACCCGATGAAACCTATGCATCTTCGGGCCGGGTGAAAATCGGGTAAAAATCGGGTGAAAATTGGGTCTTTAACATGTAAAAATCACCTAATGTCAAACCATTATTTCACAATTCACATAGTAAAATTCACTTCAAAAGTTATAACAAGAACCAACCATTTTCTAAAATTAAAACATAACCACAATCAATACTAATATTGTCTCATAACACTAAATAGTTAAGTCACATACAAATAACACAACATTATGCAAAAGTCTTATTCTTCCTAAACATAGAACTTTAACTCATAGTCCTTATAACACAACATTAAACATAGAAGAATAGTCATCCATCAATTGCTATTAATGTTGTCAACTTGTTCCTTGTGATATGGATGCATTAGTAAAACCTACAAAATACAAATTAAAAAATATATAAAATTATTCATTTTCATACAAGAGATTATTACTTCAAATAATTAAGTCACAATAACAAAAATATTGTAAATGTACCTTCAACAATCTTCTGACTACTATCAAATTGATCAAACTCTTGATCTCCAACTTGTTGTTTCGAAGGGCACAACCAACTTTGAGTGCATATCAAAGCTTCAGCTATTAATGGTGACAAAGAGCTGCGGAAGACATCAAGCACACGTCCACTAGTGCTAAAGCAAGATTCAGAAGCAACGGTTGAGACCGGAATACCTAAGACGTCACGGGCTATGAGAGAAAGAATTCTGTATTTTGAAGCATTCACTTTCCACCAAGCCAATATATCAAAATTCTCATCTTCTACAGTATCCTCGGCCAGATATCTCTCCACATCTGACTTGCTATCTGCATTAGCCTTCTCTCTTTTTTGCTTTTTCCACATATTCACTCTATTTTCAGAAACTCTCTTAGCACCAGTTGAGACTTTAGTATTATCATCCAAAACATCTCTAGATGAACTTTTACCATCCTCCCTTCCTTTATCATCTACAACCTCCTTTTCATAAAACTTATATAAAGTCTCCAATGTTAGTTTAACAAAACCAGTCGTAGTAGTAGACACTTTCTTGTCATAAACATCCTCCAAACACCAACAGAGATAATCTAATTTATAATGAGGATCCAATACAACAACAACAAGTAACAACGGGTTAAATTTGTCAACAGGTCCCCAATATTTATGATATTTATTCTTCATAGAACATGCCAAAGACCTTAACAATTCAGAATGACTTTGGCTCCAAGATGTTAATTGAGAAGTAATAGATGCAATTTCATGAAAACATTTGTTTGATGTAACATGCAAAGAAGAAGAGAAACTCAAAGTTATTTCGTAAAAGATTCTCAAAAACTCAATGAATAATCTAGCATGTTGCCAATCAAGTGATGTAGGTGGACCAACTTTCCTTTTTTCCCCATTATCCTCTCCAAACCATCTAAGAAAATCAGGTTCTTGATCAAAAAGTCTATCAAAAGCTTTTTCAAATTTCTCGGCATGTTCCAACATTAGATAGGTAGAATTCCACCTAGTTGGAACATTCAAGCACACAAGACTTTTAGATTCAATCAACTCAGCCTCAATGCAGTCTTTAAATTTTTTAGTCCGTTGAGGAGAGGACCTAACATACCTGATAGCATTTCTAATGCTTTCAATTGAAGTTTGTTGCTCCTTAATTCCTTCATTCACGATCAAATTCAGAACATGAGCGCAACATCTTGATGGGTTGAAATCGGATTCCAACACCTAAACTCACCGGCAAGTATACCGGGTCACATCAAGTAGTAATAACTCACTTAGAGTGAGGTCGATCCCACAGGGATTGATGGATCAAGCAACTTTAGTGTGTGATTAGTTTAGTCAAGCTAACATTGGTGAAATGAGTGAAATGTAGCCAACAGAAGGTAAATGACAGTGAATTTAAATTTGCAGAAAGAGTACATCCATATATATACATATGAGCCTGTTTGAAACTTTAAACCGCAATACCGCTCCCAAAAATACTTTCATCCGATAACATACATCCATAGATACCATCCAACTTACAAAACTCATAAAGAGTACATCTATATATATACATACATATATATATATATATATATATATATATATATATATATAAATAATATTACAAGCATTACCCAATACAATTCCTATCCCTCTTACAGAATGTATCAAGATAAAGGCGAGGGAACAAAAATATACTAAAGCAATACAGAGCATCTCAACAACAACTAAATGAACTCTTCATAACTTCTGCGCTATATCCTGAAAGGGGAAAAATGTAAGGGGGTGAGAACATCATCTTCGAAAGGGTTCTCAGTAGAGGGTTTTTGGGAATTACTGTAATAGGATACGTGAAGATAAACCGTACCAGTGACTAATAACCGTCTTATGCCTCTTTTCAAAAACAATGGTTTACAATAAAAGTAAAGTCGGAAATCTTTTCTAAAAGAGGAACCATTCAATTCTCAAAAACTCAAAAGCCTTTCAAAACGATTTATCTATGCTGAAACAAAATAGCCTTTCATATTTTATTCCAAACCAAAAACACAAAACAGAAATCAACCCTCGGTTCATCTCATTCCAACCACGGCCCTAGGCCCAAACAATTCAACCATCAACCAATCACCACAGTCCAACAGAATCCCAATAGCAAACACAAATAGGAAGATGCAAGCACAGACAAATAGTTATTGCAAGTAGAACAATTAGCAATTAATCACATAGGCAAACCAAATATGATATGCACGCCCAAGCAATGTCACATAGATGCATATGATGCATGCCTGTCCCTAGTGGCTGATGATATCATCTGTCGATTATAAAGCCAACCCGACAAATCCTGGTAGCTAACCATTGGACTGTCCCTCTGTCGTGCATCCCCAACTCGAGTTATACTCATCATAAACTTGATCATAATCATGATCCATATCCATCACCCTCACTGGTGAATATTTACGAGGGCGAGCTCATCCGGAACTTTCACAGTGCCCGGCCACACTTACGACATAGGGTCAAAAGAGCTTCGAGTCTCAACTTGGAGCACGTGGTGGCTAGCCACTACTTCCTCCCAGGGAAACTCTCATCTCCGATAGTGGAAGTGCAACATTCACATTTATCAATGATTCAGCATATACATGCATTCAATATCATCCATGGATCAACATCCATCTCAACCATCCGACTCACAGTTCAGTCCAGAACCAGCCAATATTCATATCATACACAGCCATTCTGGCTCACAGTTCAATCCAGAACCAACCAGTATTCATAATCATACACAGCCATTTCGGCCCATAATAAAACAGCACTCCCACCATTCAAAATCAGAGAAAAACCCAAATCAGCCCCTGACAATTACCTCGAAAGACAACGAGGCCCCTGACAAAAAAAATCCCAACCCGGCCCCTAACAAAAAAAATAAACCCAACCCGGCCCCTGACAATTACTTCGAAAGGACAACGAGGCCCTTGTGCCAAAAAAAAATCAATGTTATTTTTTTTGGCACAGGGGCTAATCTGTCCCAAAAAAAATTTATCAGGGGCCGGATTGGGTGTTTTTTTTTCTTGGGGGCCTCGTTGTCCTTTCGAGATAATTGTCAGGGGCCGGATGGGGTATTCACTCTTCAAAATCATCAAATTCATAAAATCGGCATTTAAGCCATAAATCAATTTTTCTCAAATCATTTCACTTTGAAATCAAGTTTCAACTCTTTTCAGCCTTGGCTTTAAAGATCTCATTTCTCAAATTATCTCAGGCTCATAAGCCACTTTTACTCAAGGAAAATTCCCTTTTTAAAATAAGCCACGCTCGGCTTCCTCTTTTCAAAACTTCCAAAACCATGGAAAGTTAAAGATTCCTTTTGAAACATTCAAAATTACCCATCCAACAATGGGATTTTTGTAACAAAAGTTTCTCGGCAGAGTCCCAAGTCCTTAGGGGAGAATAGCATAACTCATTTCGCCAAATTCATTTAAAATCATTAAAACCTTGGCTTTCCGATTTGAGTAATAAAATAAGATCTAAGCCAAACCGAGTCACGTAATCATTTACTTCCTTCAAAGCCGTTTCCTTTACTTAGGCAAAACCAGCTTCAACCCCCATGACAAATCCTAAAGCGTTTCAACTGTTCAAAATTGTTTGTCTTGCAAAAGTTCAGAATTCAAAGAGTACTTAAAACCTTTCTCAAAACATTTCAAAATGAAACTTGTCAATAGACATTTAGGTTCTTTCAAAGTCATTGAAACTCCTCTAATTGAAACCCTCAAGTCAAATTCAAAGGTATTGCCCTTGTCACATTTAAAACAGCTTTAGAACATAAGTTTCACATAAATAACTTTCTCTTGAAAGAGATACAATGCCTTTCTTACGAAGCAAGACTAAATCACAATTTCCTCTTTAATAATTCATCTCAAAAGCGTGAATCATCCTTTTCTTGATAATTCAAATGAAATAGTAGAAGTCTTTAACTCACCATTTTTCCAAACAACATTTTAATAAAGACTCGGATTTTATGGAAATTTCGGCAGCATCTCCCCTAAAACTTGGACTTTGCCGCCCGGTTCGGGTCCCAACAAAACCATTCCACAATCCTTTTCAACAACCCAAAATCCAAAATCAGTTCAAGGCAAGCCCAAATCCAACAGTCATCTCAATTCCATATTTCAAGGAAACCGTCTCAAAAATCACATCGTTATCATCCGAATAAACTCATTTCTAAAGCTTTAAAGAAACGGTTTAGCAACAGTCATTTATCAAACCAGATCATTAAAGCAAGCCACGTTGAATTCAAGAGTGTATTCTATTTTTCACATCATCAAAATAATTGACTCAATTCAAACCAATCCTCAATGGATTAAACCCAGATTTCAAATCTTTTAAAGAATCAACTTCAAAGCATTACATTTCACAAAGCCGCATAACAATTCAGCCAAACCAACATCCATAATCATCCGAGTCAGTCAAATAATACATAAGGCAATTACAATCACCAAATACACAATATCTCACATCAGTATCCATATGTAATAATTCCAACAATAAACTATAGTTTTCAGAAAGCACCCTTACCTCAACGCAAAACCATAGCCCAAACGCGTCACAGAGTCCTTTCCGCCTCAACCCAAAATCAACAATCGAAATCCCAACAACCAAAACCTCGATTCCAAGCCACTTTTGCAACAGTCTCAACAACTCTAATCGCAACATACAACAACCGAAACTCAATCGTATAGCAATTAACGCCGCAAAACGTCAGTGTATGATAACAAAACAGCGATTAAAGGACTCTTCCAAATAAAACGCTTACTGGACTCTAGGGAACCAAGTAGCAGCTGCACCAGTGGTGGATTCCGGCAACACCAGCTTCACAGCCAATGACCAGAACGACGGCAACTCGCGGTAAACTCCTGACACAACCAGCCTTAGCAACAACTCTCATGGCCCATGGAGAAATTAACAGGTAAAGAAGCTGAAGCAGGGTTAGAGCTTACCATCATAGAAGACTCAGCGGCTGTTTTTCGACAGCAGAGGTGGCGGCATCGAGGTTTTTCGGCGTCCAAAACAATACCAACAGCACCAACCCAAAAACAGAGCATAATCTGAATGAGTGGCAAAACCCTAGGACAGTTCCGGCGACACAACAGCAGGATACGGCGAGCCCAGCAACTTCGGCGATAGATCTTCGGTGATGGTGGAGGAAGGCGGTGACCCTCCACAGCGGCGAGCCCAGCCTCGCGGCGGCGACGGCAACCCCGCGGCGGCTCCTTTTTCGCGCACCCTCTCTCTCTATGCGTCTGGTCAGCAGCAGTGGTAAGGACGGGTTCGACGGCGGAACCCAATGAAACCAGCGGCGCTGTGCCTCCTCCACGCTCGCGAGCTCGACGGCGGCGATGTAGGGAGGGCAACGGCAGCGACGCGGCGTGGGCGCGGAGGCAACGAAGGCGCATCGGCCCCCAAGCCCGAGACAGCCATCACTCGCGGATCAACCCTCTCCTCGGTTCCGCTCTCCCTGGCGACGGCGCCGATGGTGCGGCGGTGGCGGGCTGAACTGGAGCGCGATCGGCGGCTCGTGGTGAGTTGCAGTGAGGACGATGGCGGCGTGGGTGAAGCCCCCTATCATTCCCTCAGCTCTCTCAGAAGTTCTCATCCCCTACTTTGTGTGTGCGCTTTTCATTTTTGGGGGGAAAGGGGCTTGCGGCTGCTGCTGCAGCTTCTGATGGGAAACGGTAACGGGTTAGGGTTTTATTTTTAAACTTAGGGTTAAGGGCATTATGGTAATTGAAACCCAAATTATATCCAACACTAGATGTATATATATAGAAAATACTATTTGCTCATCAATTTTTACAAATTACTTTCAATAAAATGTCCAAATAATAATATACTTAATTTCTTTATTTTTCCAAAATAGCAATAGTAATATTTAAAATATTACTTACCTAATCCAAATCATATAAAATCCTTATTATTTTATAACTATCAACTTTATAATTTAAATATTGAAAATAATCCAATAATTATAAAATTGGATAATAATCATAACTTATCTCAAATTCAATAAATCAAAACTTGCCTTAATTATCCTTAATAAAATGATTTCTGAAATTAAGGCTATAAATAACTATACGATTTGAGACTTGATCATAATAATACTTTTCAAAGGTTCTGGGTCTTACATTCTACCCACTTTATAAAAATTTTTGTCCTCGAAAATTGATACAAAACAAAAGAAATTTCATAACAGTTCACCTTTGAACATATTTAAGGAAGAAGCAAAAATATCTCAAAATATAAACATATATACGGTTTCCAAATACTTGGGTGGTCGTATGCATAAAGATACAAAAGTAGGAGTGTGATTGTAAAGCAAACGTTACAAGATAGGCTCAATGTAAGGATGACATAGTTCAAACAGGTGATAGTAAAGCAAGGCATCGAAGGCTGTAAAACATGATGGGGTTAAAACGACGTGCTCAACATTCGCACACTAATCTCATATCAACCTCAAAGCTTCAACTTCTCAACTCCATCAAGCACTTTACAATCCCCATATCCGATCATAAGCCTAACGACCGCAAACCCGTTCGCAAGGAACAAAACACCCACAACTCTTAACGTTGCACACCTACCGCTTCAACTTTCATATGCACACATCACGTCTTAAAGAACTAACGCATCGCGTTACTATATCTACAGATCACACGTGATATCAAAACAATTCTCGAGTCTACTCAGAAGAATACGAGATCTTAGAAAGGAGAGACAAATGTCAAAGACAATACTCATAGATTTGAAAGAATATATCTAATTCCAGATAAACAAGGATGTTCAAGCAATGAAGTTTGCTAGACGCAATTCAATTGACAACTTCAAAGATAACCCTTAGATCAAAGAAGTTCAATAGGATCAATAAGAAGAAAACCAGCGCATCAGTTTGAAACAAACTCAAGCTGAGTCGAGGAAGCATGAGGTTTACAGAAGAGAATATTTCAAACCCAAGACAAAGCTCACAGAACTCAAGAACATGATTAAAAATACTTTCAAATACATTGTTCATGAAAGAGTCGAAAACTTGCAAAAAAAACCACTTTGCAGTCTAGAAGAAAAGTTGTGCAACAAACATTCTTCAAGAGAGTAGCAATAGTATAAACGTGGCTTCTCTTCAATACAATTTCATGTTGAAATAGATCATGTAGAGTTTTAAAAACAAGATGCACACCGGCTTGGCTAAGAGCTAAAATATTTTCATCAAATATTTTAGAAAATTAGTTAAGTGCACAATCTTAACCAAAAGTAATTCACAAAACTCAGGAGAGAAATCAAATGCTTGTTCAGAAACTCCCAAAGTCCATATTCAAACAAGCGTGTATGAAAGTCTTAGCAAGGATAAAAGAGAAAGTTAAACTCTACTTGGAAGAGAAAATCCGAGGTAAAAGTTTGCGTGTAAATTGGTAAAGGAAACAAGTGGTGCGTTACAAACGAACCGATTTTCCACTAAACAAGGAAACTTTCCAAAACCTCATTTAAAATAGCGCATGTCAACTTTAAAACAATTTTGTCAAAAATTGAACAATGGTTTCAATTATAACCAAGCAACTGAAAAATAAGTTCAATTTGGAACTTCTTCAAAGAGAATTCAATCTGCTTTATAAAATTCAAAACAAGATTCCAAAAGTATACTTGAAATCACCATGCCACAATAATATTCAAGAAGATTAGGATGTACCTGAAAAGGAGTCAAGCCATACAAGAAAGGGTCTTAAATCAAGATAGTTAAAACAAGATCCACTAGGCTCGAGACATCAAACAAGTTTTAAATTGATCCTAAAGAATACAAAAGTCATAGAAAAGACAATTTAATTATTAGTGATTTCTCAAGGATAAATCTTTGACTAAAAACTCTTGTAGAGACAATGAGAGTATAAATGTTGCACTATTTTGAAACGAATCAAACTGACCCACATAAGGATGAGATTCACAAGAGAGGACAAACCAAGATCAATGGTAATATTCACAAGATGTAAAATATTAGTTAAAAACAAAATCACGTATGACATTCATCGAGGTGAAAAGCTTAAGAAGGAACGAGTCCGTTCATAAGAAGAAAGCTATGAGTCCAACATTTTCAAAAGAACAACAATGGCATAAACCATGTAGTATGCTAAATCAGACTCAAATCAAAATGAATTAAGTAAAGTTTATCAAACAAAACTCAACCGAGACAAAAGTGGTAAATCCTTTCTTTTCAAAATTTTGAAAAATATCCAAATACAGAATCAAATGAAGATGTGCATTGGAACTATAGTAAAATTACTAGAAAGTCAAGTTGTAATTTAAAGTAAATGCAGTTCTGTAAACCAGTAAAACTACAGGCGAGATATCAGGAATAAATAGTTATTAAACTGTATAAGAAATCTTCAAGGTTTCATATATAGACAAGTATGTATCTATTCAACAGCAATTTTTATAAAAATCTCAAAATTGGCTGTGATCACTGTCAAATAAGAGGAAAACTGAATCAACAAGTTTTCTAAGAATGAACTCGGAACTCGAAGTTAAAAGTCACAGCACATTAAGACAAGTTCAAGGCTATATCAAAGAATACTTGAATCAAGAAGAACTCAAACAGAGGAAGATAGATGCAATAAGGATCTTAAACTAGCATATGCACTTAAGGTCAAACAAGGATGTATATCAATAGAGGAATAGAGTTGAAAAATCAAACTACTTTTCAAAAGGACTAACAAACAAGAACTTCAAGTTAGGATATAAAAGAACAGGTCGACTCAAACAAAATTCAAGACACACAACTGAATAGCCTCGAGAAAAAGTTTCTAATGTTCCCAAAACCCGCGATTCGCTTTACTCAAAACTCGTATATCATCTATGATAACCCATTAGTGCTTTCATATACATAATTCACTAGTATTAAGCCGGCCAAACTTAATACCAAGAATTATGCAATGCAAGACTAACAGCGTTAATCAATAGATCGTATGTGCATAAAGCTCTAATTCTCGTCATTCGACAAGACCTAATACATGACAAACGCTCAGAGTATGCAACTGAAGCATAGTTGGTCCATTCCTCAGGCTCTACAGGAAGGACTGCTCTAATACCATAATGTAACACCCTAACTACCAACGCTCATGCTTCCGGCTGCGCAACTCTGATAGCTCAGACATTACGACGACACTGATACTTTTTAATACTAAAATATGAGCCTGTTTGAAACTTTAAACCGCAATACCGCTCCCAAAAATACTTTCATCCGATAACATACATCCATAGATACCATCCAACTTACAAAACTCATAAAGAGTACATCCATATATATATATAATATTACAAGCATTACCTAATACAATTCCTATCCCTCTTACAGAATGTATCAAGATAAAGGTGAGGGAACAAAAATGTACTAAAGCAATACAGAGCATCTCAATAACAACTAAATGAACTCTTCATAACTTCTGCGCCATATCCTGAAAGGGGGAAAATGTAGGGGGGTGAGAACATCATCCTCGAAAGGGTTCTCAGTAGAGGGTTTTTGGGAATTACTGTAATAGGATACGTGAAGATAAACCGTACCAGTGACTAATAACCGTCTTATGCCTCTTTTCAAAAACAGTGGTTTACAATAAAAGTAAAGTCGGAAATCTTTTCTGAAAGAGGAACCATTCAATTCTCAAAAACTCAAAAGCCTTTCAAAACGATTTATCTATGCTGAAACAAAATAGCCTTTCATAATTTATTCCAAACCAGAAACACAAAACCGAAATCAACCCTCGGTTCATCTCATTCCAACCACGGCCCTAGGCCCAAACAATTCAACCATCAACCAATCACCACAGTCCAACAGAGTCCCAGTAGCAAACACAAATAGGAAGATGCAAGCACAGACAAACAGTTATTGCAAGTAGAAAAATTAGCAATTAATCACATAGGCAAACCAAGTATGATATGCACGCCCAAGCAATGTCACATAGATGCATATGATGCATGCCTGTCCCTAGTGGCTGATGATATCATCTGTCGGTTATAAAGCCAACCCGACAAATCCTGGTAGCTAACCATTGAACTGTCTCTCTGTCGCGCATCCCCAACTCGAGTTATACTCATCATAAACTTGATCATAATCATGATCCATATCCATCACCCTCACTGGTGAATATTTACGGGGGCGAGCTCATCCGGGACTTTCACAGTGCCCGGCCACACTTACGACATAGGGTCAAAAAAGCTTCGAGTCTCAACCTGGAGCACGTGGTGGCTAGCCACTGCTTCCTCCCAGGGAAACTCTCATCTCCGATAGTGGAAGTGCAACATTCACATTTATCAATGATTCAGCATATACATGCATTCAATCTCATCCATGGATCAACATCCATCTCAGCCATCCGGCTCACGGTTCAGTCCAGAACCAGACAATATTCATATCATACACAGCCATTCCGGCTCACGGTTCAATCCAGAACCAACCAGTATTCATAATCATACATAGCCATTCCAGCCCATAATAAAACAGCACTCCCACCATTCAAAATCATCAAATTCATAAAATCGGCATTTAAGCCATAAATCACTTTTTCTCAAATCATTTCACTTTGAAATCAAGTTTCAACTCTTTTCAGCCTTGGCTTTAAAGATCTCATTTCTCAAATTATCTCAGGCTCATAAGCCACTTTTACTCAAGGAAAATTCCCTTTTTAAAACAAGCCACGCTCGGCTTCCTCTTTTCAAAACTTCCAAAACCATGGAAAGTTAAAGATTCCTTTTGAAACATTCAAAATCACCCATCCAACAATGGGATTTTTGTAACAAAAGTTTCTCGGCAGAGTCCCAAGTCCTTAGGGGAGAATAGCATAACTCATTTCGCCGAATTCATTTAAAATCATTAAAACCTTGGCTTTCCGATTTGAGTAATAAAATAAGATCTAAGCCAAACCGAGTCACGTAATCATTTACTTCCTTCAAAGCTGTTTCCTTTACATAGGCAAAACCAGCTTCAACCCCCATGACAAATCCTAAAGCGTTTCAACTGTTCAAAAATGTTTGTCTTGCAAAAGTTCAGAATTCAAAGAGTACTTAAAACCTTTCTCAAAACATTTCAAAATGAAACTTGTCAATAGACATTTAGGTTCTTTCAAAGTCATTGAAACCCTCAAGTCAAATTCAAAGGTATTGCCCTTGTCACATTTAAAATAGCTTTAAAACATAAGTTTCACCTAAATAACTTTCTCCTGAAAGAGATACAATGCCTTTCTTACGAAGCAAGACTAAATCACAATTTCCTCTTTAATAATTCATCTCAAAAGTGTGAATCATCCTTTTAATTCAAATGAAATAGTAGAAGTATTTAACTCATCATTTTTCCAAACAACATTTTAATAAAGACTCGGATTTTATAGAAATTCCAGCAGCATCTCCCCTAAAACTTGGACTTTGCCATCCGGTTCGAGTCCCAACAAAACCATTCCACAATCCTTTTCAACAACCCAAAATCCAAAATCAGTTCAAGGCAAGCCCAAATCCAACAGTCATCTCAATTCCATATTTCAAGGAAACCGTCTCCAAAATCACATCGTTATCATCCGAATAAATTTATTTCTAAAGCTTTAAAGAAACGGTTCAGCAACAGTCATTTATCAAACCAGATCATTAAAGCAAGCCACGTTGAATTCAAGAGTGTATTCTATTTTTCACATCATCAAAATAATTGACTCAATTCAAACCAATCCTCAACGGATTAAACCCAGATTTCAAATCTTTTAAAGAATCAACTTCAAAACATTACATTTCACAAAGCAGCACAACAATTCAGCCAAACCAACATCCATAATCATCCGAGTCAGTCAAATAATACATAAGGCAATTACAATCACCAAATACACAATATCTCACATCAGTATCCATATGTAATAATTCCAACAATAAACTATAGTTTTCGGAAAGCGCCCCTACCTCAACGCAAAACCATAGCCCAAACGCGTCACAGAGTCCTTTCCGCCTCAACCCGAAATCAACAATCGAAGTCCCAGCAACCAAAACCTCGGTTCCAAGCCACTTTTGCAACAGTCTCAACAACTCTAATCGCAACATACAACAACCAAAACTCAATCGTATAGCAATTAACGCCGCAAAACGTCAGTGTATGATAACAAAACAGCGATTAAAGGACTCTTCCAAACAAAACGCTTACCGGACTCGAGGGAACCAAGTAGCGGCTGCACCAGTGATGGATTCCGGCAACACCAACTTCACAGCCGATGACCAGAATGACGGCAACTCGCGGTAAACTCCTGACACAACCAGCCTTAGCAACAACTCTCATGGCCCATGGAGAAATTAACAGGTAAAGAAGCTGAAGCAGGATTAGAGCTTACCCTCATAGAAGACTCAACGGCTGTTTTCCGACAGCAGAAGTGGCCGCATCGAGGTTTTCCGGCGGCCAAAACAATAGCAACAACACCAACCCAAAACAGAGCAGAATCTGAATGAGTGGCAAAACCCCAGGACAATTCCGGCGACACAACAGCAGCATACGGCGAGCCCAGCAGCTCCGACGATGGATCTTCGGTGATGGTGGAGGAAGGCGGTGACCCTCCACAGCGGCGAGCCCAGCCTCGTGGCGGCGACGGCAACCCCGCGGCGGCTCCTTTTTCGCACACCCTCTCTCTCTGTGCGTGTGGTCAGCAGCGGTGGTAGGGACGGGTTCGACGGCGGAACCCGACGAAACCAGCGGCGCTGTGCCTCCTCCACGCTTGCGAGCTCGACGGCGGCGATGTAGGGAGAGAGACAGCAGCGACGCGCCGTGGGCGTGGAGGCGACGAAGGCGCGGCGGCCCCCAAGCCCGCGACAGCCATTACTCGCGGACCAACCCTCTCCTCGGTTCCACTTTCCCTGGCGACGGCGCCGATGGTGCGGCGGTGGCGGGCTGAACTGGAGCGCGATCGGCGGCTCGTGGTGAGTTGCAGTGAGGACGATAGCAGCGTGGGTGAAGCCCCCTCTCTTTCCCTCAGCTCTCTCAGAAGTTCTCCTCCCCTGCTTTGTGTGTGCGCTTTTCGTTTTTGGGGGGAAAGGGGCTTGTGGCTGCTGTTGCAGCTTCTGATGGGAAACGGTAACGGGTTAGGGTTTTATTTTTAAACTTAGGGTTAAGGGCATTATGGTAATTGAAACCCAAATTAAATCCAACACTAGATGTATATAGAAAATACTATTTGCTCATCAATTTTTACAAATTACTTTCAATAAAATGCCCAAATAATAATATACTTAATTTCTTCATTTTTCCAAAATAGCAATAGTAATATTTAAAATATTACTTACCTAATCCAAATCATATAAAATCCTTATTATTTTATAACTATCAACTTTATAATTTAAATATAGAAAATAATTCAATAATTATAAAATTAGATAATAATCATAACTTATCTCAAATTCAATAAATCAAAACTTGCCTTAATTATCCTTAATAAAATAATTTCTGAAATTAAGGCTATAAATAACTATACGATTTGAGACTTGATCATAATAAGACTTTTCAAAGATTCTGGATCTTACATTGCTTGCTTTGGATTTGAAGAAGAGTGGATCCGGATGGTTTTTGGTTGCAAAATGGTCCCTGGGACACCTTCCAGGGGAGCACTCGGTGAAGTAACCAAACGTAGCGCTCCCTTGCCTTGTGTGGGCCTTCGAACCAAGCTCTTGACATAGCGCTCAGTTAATTCAACTAACGTAGCGCCCTTGCTTGTAAGCCTTGGTTTCCACTTTGAATCCTGGCTCTCTCAATTTGGCCAATTTTCTTGCACACTAATAGCGCTCCTTCATGCCAATATGGGCTTGGTTCGAATCCTAGTGACCTCATTACTTGGTGTAGGGCCTTATTTTTATTTTGGTGAGAGCACGATAAAGTTAACTAAGTTAACTTAGCGCTCACTGATTGAACGCTCTTCCTTGCCTTGCATTTATTTTCCCTTGGTCATTGGCTTTGTCCTTTGCTTTTATTAATGCCTTGGTAGCGCTCAGTCAGGTGATACAACGGAGCGCTCCTTTGCTTCTTTGATGAATGGGTTAATGCATGCTTTCTTTGGCAATAATAAAATAATGCCAATGCTTTCATTTTATTACTTAGCAATGTAATGCATTAACGTAAGCTTGATTGGCATTAATAATGCATGCATTATATTACTTAGTAATACATGATTTGCCATTTCATGAATACATAAGCCAATGATGGCATTACTTAATATTACATGCATGCTTTAATTATTAATGCCGTAAAGCTCATTAATAATGCCAATTTATAATGCATGGTTCATGATGGCATGCATGCATGCTTTAATTTGGCCGTGGCATTCATGGTCATGGGCCACGCTTTTAAAAGCGTGGCCTAAGGTTCCAAAGCGTGCTCAATCTTCAAAGCGTGTCCAAAATTCTTCTTTTTTTCTTTTTAATTTATTTTGTGCTCTTTTGCTTCTTTTTCTTCTTATTTTCTACAAAATTTATAAAATCAAAAAATCAAGAAAATATATCATTTAAGCACAAAAGAATGCAATATTTAAGCACTAATTATCAATTTTTTGTATGAAAAAGCATAGAAAAACATGACATGATGACATGTCATCACATCTCACATGCATATACTTTCCTCCACACACCAACCCACCTCTTGCACCTAATTTCCTTTGAAGGTAAGTAATAGCTCCATCATTCGAAGTTGCATTATCCACTGTGATTGTGAAGACTTTTTCAATTCTCCACTCTCTCAAGCATTTCTCAATTTCTCTTCCTACTGTATCACCCTTGTGGTTCTCAATCTGGCAGAAATTTATAATTCTCTTTTGTAACTTCCATTCTTCATCAATGAAATGTGCAGTCATGCTCATATAACTATAATTCTGATTTGATGTCTAATAATCTGTTGTCAAGCAAACCCGAGCACATGACTTTTCCAACCATTCTTTTAGCTTTTTCTTCTCATCTAAATAAAGTTGAAAGCAATCTCTTGAGACCATCACCCTAGATGGGATCGTAAATATTGGCTCAAATAGATTTAACATTTTGTGAAACCCAATCCCCTCAACAACTTTAAACAGCATTACATCAAGTACAACGAACTCAGCTACAGACTTCTTATAATCTTCCAAGCTATAACCCTTAAAAGCTTTGCATAGTTTCCCTTCTTCATCAATTTTAGGCATATAACCATGAAGTGTCCCCTGCTTCCCCACTTTAGTAAATATCCACTTATGAGCACTCTTCAAGTGCTTATTTAGAGAATTCGTGCCATATTTAGTAGGGTGACAACTGTATTTTTTCTGGCAATGATGACATTTAGCCTGATGCTGTCCCTTTGTCACAGTCAACGGAAGTACAGTAAAATGCTGCCAAACATATGATTTTTTCGCCTTACGAATAACTTCTGGATCCTCATTGTTTGCATCTTTGTTTTCTTCATCTACTTGTGGTGCATTAATAGCAGGAGTTGGAGCAGCGGGATTTTCAGCTTCAATAGCAGAAGTAGGAACAACAACATTTTCAGCTTCAATTTCTATTGTTTTGTCCTCTTCGATAGTTGGTGGAGGAACACAATTATCTCCTCATCCCATTGTTTGTATCCTAAACTAACAAAGTCAAGACCATAATTTTTCAGTCAACACAATCTCAATATTTCAGTAAACACAGAACAAATAATGAAAATCAACTAAACAAATCAGCTAAACAAAAATCAGTAAATACATCAACACCCATCGGTCATCAGTAATCAGTAAATACCAAATCAGCTAAACAAATAATCAGTAAATACATCAGTCATCAGTAATCAAGAACAACTCAAAACAAAAATCAGCTAAACAAATCATTTAACACACATCAACACCCACACCAAATCAGTAAAAAATCAGTAAACACAGAACAAGTAATCACTATTCACTAAATACATCAGTAATCAATAACAATTCAGAACAAAAATCAGCTAAACACACATCAACACCCACACCTAATCAGAGTTCTAATAATGAAAATCAACACCCACATCCTAAATTCACAAATTCTGTTTATCAAAAACCCTAATTCTTAATCAGAATATTAATGAAATAATAAAATTAATTACTTACCTGAGAAGAAGACCGGAGAAGAGAGCGGAGCAGAAAGAGCAGGACTAGCAAAGCAGAGCAACGGCGGGGTAGTAATAGAGATGAGGATGACCGGGCCAAGCATAAAAGCGTCACGTCACCGAAAAGCAGGGCAGCATCGTAGGTCGTCACTGTCTTCAGTCGAACGAAGAGCTTCGCCGGTGAATGGGGTGAAACATGGAGGGTTGAGAAGAGACGAGAACGGGAGGAGTGGGCGACTGCGTGTTGCGTGGCTGCGTGCTGCGAGACTGGGAGTGGCCCGTGGGGAGAAAAGATGAGGTTAGGGGGACTGCCAATGCCGGAGTGGGGAGTGGAGACTGGGAATTGGGGGTGTGAGAGTGAGCCTGAGCCCTGAATGGCTGAACTGCTGAGGGAGGCAGTGAATGGAGAATGGACTGAATGTGTTGTGCGTGCCCTAGCCCCTATTCCTAATTTGAAATCTGTAAATGTCATTTCGTGTATATGGCCGGGCCACCGGATCGGGCCGGGTGACCCGAGCCATGGCCCAGTCCCGGTTTCATCTCCTTTCCTAGTTTCATTTTTTTCCCCTGGGTCACTTCGGGTCCAAGCCTTCACCGCCCAAAATCTTTCGAGCCCGGGCCGGGTCTTCGGGTCGGGTCGAGCCGTGTGCACTCCTAGTTGTGTTGATGTACCATGATAACATATGTAATATAGAAAGCGGTGTAGGTGAGGTATTGTACTATGTTGGAAGTTTAGTGTACCATGTCTGTAAATCATTAAGATATAATATAAAATATATGAAGGGATGAGATTATGAAAGAGAAAAATGTTGTGAAAATGAAGTAAATGGATGCATGGTGGACCGTTAACCTATTTTTCCATTGTCAAGTTCATAGGTATGGAAGAAGTCCATAATATCCAGTACGGTGTGATGATGTGGACTAGTTTATGTCATGTGCCTTGTAGTTGGCTTACAATAAAATGGTGAGCCAAAATTTATTTGGTTGTAATTAAATTGTTAAATAAAAATATTTTTTAACAAATTTTTTAATATATTTGACAAAATTCTAACAATAAAAATAAAAAAATTTAAAAATATTTTTTTAATTACAATTTATAATTTTTTAAAAATACTTAAAAAATATTTTAACTTTAGTATTATAAATAAATAAAAAAGATTTTTATATTATCGTTTCAAACAAAAAATAAAATATTTTTGCACAAAATATTTAAATATAAAATTATTTTTATTTAAAAAAAATCATTAAAAAAAATTTTTTTCCTAAAAACACACAAAAATAAATCCGTAATTTTGTCCATGTAAGCTAATTTTTGATCATATCTATCATAAATTTCATATTCATCCAGCTCCATTAATCTTGCATCCTTGCTCAATTCACTATATTAGAAAATATTAATTTTAAGACTTTAATTTGTTTATTTATTTTTTAGTATTACTTCAATTGGTTTTTAATAAATTTTTATTGACAAAGTAATTTTTAACAAAAAAAATTAGTTTTTAATCTTTTAAAATACCAGACATATTAGGAGTTTTTATTTAAAGAAAAAATATTTTCTAATTCGTGTTAAAAGGAACAAATTTACTATTATATGCATATTATTTGTTAATTTTGTGGGTAACTTTATTTCACAAATAGTCTTATTTTGCTGAGATATATTGATAAATAAAAAAAAATTCATAAATATTTCCTGTAAAATTAAAAACCAAAAAACAAAATTTATCCCTATTTCACAGACTATACATATAAAATCAGATAAAAAAATTTAATTATATTAAAATATTATTTTAGATTAATCATTTATTTTATTTTTTATAATCTTTAAAATATAAATATCAATAAAAAAATATATATCTCTATTTGAATTCAAATAAGATATAAAAATAAAATATAATAAAAATCTAATTTTTTTTGGTTTAATTCAACTTCATTTAAAACAAATCCATAATGATTTCTTAAGTTTTATTATAAATCATCATTTAATTTATCATCATCCATGAAACTATTACCAAAATTTTTTATTTTGAATAGATACACCTAACGTATAGTTCTACATACAACATATAAATTCAAAGTTAAAATTTTTAGAGTTTTAATTAACATATAATAATATCTACACATTTGTTATGCTATTTTTATTTTAACAAATTAAATAGTAATTTAACTAATGTTATGCTTTAATTATTTTCAAAATCATAATTGCATAAATTTAGTTAGTATTCGTACTTTGTTTTATTATAATTATTTATTATTCTAAACTCTTAAGTTTAAATTTTCGTGTCATCTTAAAAAGTTATATATATATATATATATATATATATATATATATATATATATATATATATATTAGATAAATTATTTTAAAATCAAAATATGTAGTTGAAAGTTATAAATTTATAAAAAACACAATTTTACAAATAAATTTGATTTAAAATAAAAAAAATTTAGATTTCAATTTGTATTCGTTTTTACTTTTTATTTTATTTAAATAAAATAAAAATATTTTTTATTGAAATTTATTATTAAAATATCTTTCACTATGATTTCACTTATATAACATGCAAAAATAAGAGTAATTTTCTTTGCTATTTTATAATTTTGTAGTTTGTGTTTTTGAAATACTCATTTCTTTCTTAATTCTTTAGTCTGTACAATAAAATTAATAAGTAATATAGAAAAATGTAAATTACTTGTTTAAAAAAAATATGTTGTAAATTTTATAAAGTATAAATTAATTCTCATTTTTTTTAAATATAATATTATTGAGGAATTAAATTATTTATAATTTTAAAAACAAAAAAAAATTATTTTTTATTTTATTAGAGATAGTTTGCTATTTTTCTAATAGAAAATTTTTTATGATAATTTTAATGAAGTGTTATTCTTAATTTAGATATTTTAGCACACAAAAACTTATAGAACTTAACTATTTTAATCATGTTCATCAATCTTAGCATTTAAAGGAACAAAACATAATATTTAAATTACACTACTTGATATTTTATATATAAAACTATAACACCCTAATATTCAAATCCTTATACTCGAGGCATAAGTCAATGATATTACGGTGGTACGACTCTCAGGTGAATTTTTAATACATAACTATAAGTATAATTGAAAGGAGTATTAAACGAGAAGCTTGAAAAGAGTAAAAATAAAGTCACGAAGTCGTATCACTCACGCATCGACAACTAATAGGTAAAGCGTGAAGTCGAAAACGATATACAGCTAAAGGCATAAAGGAGAGTAAGAGAAGGACAGTATATAGATATATAATATAAGTAAATAGCCACTAGTCGCGACCCGTGAAGTTTAGGCCGGCTAGGGTACAGTATGAAAATAGTTGACAATAGTATCTTCTAATCTCTCCTAAAAGAAACATAAGAGCCTCTATAGGCAAGTTTAGAAGAGTTCAATACATAATAAAGCTTTTCAAAATAAAGGTGGAGAGATTCTAAGCAAATATAAAGTAGAGAATATAAATATCTTCACCATCTCTCAGATGAACCACAGCTCACTTCTGAGCACCTGCACCTGTATCTGAAAAACAAGAGATATATACGGAATGAGAACTCCCGACCCATGGGTTCCCAGTACGGTAAAAGTGCCAAATAAATACAATGCATTGTAATAAAAACTCACTAACTATCCTAAACTTCCTTTCACCAAATATTCATCCTATGTTCTCGCTAATCCATAAACAGGCAACTGTCATAAGGGAATGCTAAATCTAATTCATCTTCCTCATGCTTCCCAACTTTCTAACTCTCCAACAAATCAGAATAAGAATCATAAAACAAAACTATCACCAGTTACTTTGTCTCAACAATTATATATCAATACATCATATCCTCACCTAGAGCAAGTGAAATCACTTCACTGTGTCTACCCAGGGAGCTCAATTACCTCATTCAATAATCATCATCATTATTCAATCACATCATCAATTCATCTCATCAAGAACAGCCCTCAGCATCCACCTACACCAACATGAGGGACCTCTCAGTTGTACAAACACAAGCAATACAGGAAAGTAATACACAATTAAAGTACAAGTAGAACAAGTAGCACATAATTAGGTAACATAGCATATCTGATATAGCAATCCAAAACAAGTAGGCAAACCCAAACAATTCAAACATATGCAAATGATGTATGCCTGCCCTATGGCTGATTAGTCTCATCTGTTGGTTATAAAGCTAACCCGACAAGTCCTAGTAGCTAACCATTGGACTGTCCCTCTGTCATGCATCCCCAACTCGAGTTATTCTCAATCATAAACATGATCATAATCATAATCATACAACACCCACACTTGTGTTTATCCACGGGGGCGAGCTAATCCGGAACTTTCACAGTGTCCGGCCACACATACGACATAGGGTCAGCAAGGTATCGAGTCTCAACCTGGAGCACGTGGTGGCTAGTCGCTGCTTTCAACCAGGGAAACTCGTATCTCAGATAATCATTTCAAATTCATTCATAACATTCCATAATCATTCATCATGACCATATCGTCATTTATAGATCACATGATTGCACATTTTATACATCACTCATCATAACTCGGGACAAGTGGGCCGAAATCACAACCCTTGCGTCCATCCGGGGAGCCTCTATACTAACCAACCTGGAGCAAGTGGGGCGCAACCACAACTCCTACATCTACCCAGGAGGTACGTTCTCATATGCCCAAGAAGAACCAAGGAGGGGATTCTAACCTCCCACCATCTCGCTGGGGACAATTTTACAATACTAGGAGGAACAAGGAATGGGATCATCACCTTCCTTCATCTCTCTAGGGTCGCACTTCCGAGAAAGAAAGCTCAAGATAGAACAATTATTCAAAGCCATATTTTCATTTCCAGCCATAAATCAATATTTATCATAGCCATCCAACTCAAGGCATAACCCATAACCAGCCAATAATCATTATCAAATACAGCCCTTTGGCTCATGGCATACACCGCACTTCCATCATCACCCTCAGCAACTCATACAGTCATCATTAATCATAACTCATCATTAATTCTCTCCTTACTTTGTCCACAAGTTACCACATCTCCTAGCCTCTTTCCATCGCTAGGCATACTATAAGTATTTAAGACATAAAGGTTGAGAATGCAGACTTAGAAGTCTGAAATTTAGCTTTGAAAACTCAAAATCAACTTTGAGGTGAAAACGGGATCATGCGTGCGCGTCACCCACGCGTATGCGTGGGAGTCAGAAAAGCAGAGTGACGTGTGTGCGTCAACCACGCGTACGCGTGGGTGCGTTTTGTGCCCCTCGCACAAAACCAGCACAATACCCGCACAACTCTCAGGGTTTTCTACTGGCCATTCGCATCAGTGCAGCGATGCGTACGTGTCGGCCAGGCGCACGCGTGGGGGAGTAAAACTTGAGAGTGACGCGTGTGCGTGGAAGCACGATTTGCCAAAAATTTTACTAAGTTAAAAAGTTGTAGAATTTCATTTTTAAACCTCAAACTTCCACCACACAACTTCTTCTATAAAATTCTTTTTTCAACCGTTTCTGAATCGTTGGAAAGATCGTTGAATAATCTTTCATAAAAATCCAATTTTGAAGAATTCTAAACTCCGTGGACTGAGTTACAGACCGCCGAAGTTGGTCAAAAATTAGTTTTTACCCAAAAATAGAAATCACCAATTTTTCTAATGTTCACAAGCCAAATTCATTTTCACTCATCCAAATGACCACAACCCAACCACATTCACATAATTATACTCAACCAAAACCAAACCTACCTCATCTACACAATTTCACCCAAAACTATCAAATTCCACACCTCAATTCCTCAAATTTTACTATTCAATAATCAAACAAATTATTCACACATTCAATATCTAAAATCCATCCAATCTCTTATATCATCACACAATACACACATCAACTTACCTTCCTTACCTCTTTTCGGCCTCCGGCATAAGATTCAGGGCCTCCGGCCCAAATTCACAATTTAAATGCATATTCCACAAACCAATAGTCATCATCCAATTCATCAAATCCTCAACACAACAAATATACAAATTCACACAATTCTCAATCCAATCATTAATTTACATTACACATCAACTATACATATTAGTACCAACCATTTATACAATCCAAACTTAATCCTAGGGGCATCTAGCCTAGAAATTCTCATCATACCACACGGTACTTAAATGAAACTTAAACCATACCTCTTGCAGGCAAAATAATTGAGCTTCTTCTTGAGAGTCTCTACCAACTCTTAGCTCCAAGCCTCACTAAGGCCCCACAAGCAATATCAATCTTTCAATTGTGCACCAAACCCACGCAATACTCTAACATAATCAATTTTTACACTTATAATCACAACATATGGTTCATGAAATTGATAAATCACAAGTGTTAGAGGGTTTCTTACCTTAACCTAGGAAATTAGTTGATGGAACTCACCAATGACTCATACTAGAGCACTCCTAAATAACCAAAATCACAAGATTTTCTCAAAACCCAAATCAAATTTGAATTTAAAGAGAAAAAATAAAACTGGGCAGAGGAGAGTGAATTAATCACCATAAAAGTTAGATAGAATTATAGAAGATGAGAAGAGCAACGCGTGGCTACAAACGGCTTGTCAATCGGAGTTCCGAATCAAAAGTTATGGTAATTTGAAGATCAAAGAGAGTTAGGGTTTCTCTCTTCTCTCTTCACCACCGAACTTCCTTCTCAAAATGGGGGAAAATGATTTGTTTTGTACTAAAATGAGTCCTTATATAGTGTGGGCTTGGATCCACTTAGGCCCGGTTCACTGGGTTTAGTCTGTTGGCCCAATTTTGGGCCAAAACCTTTAAGATTAGCGCTTTAAATCGCATTTTAAATATTTCTACCTGTCCTAATTATAAATCCTAATTTCTTAGCCTTATTTACTTATATTCAATTTTTTCCAGCTGCAGTACCGGATAAATCTCAGCCGGTACTGCCGGTCAAAATTCCAGTGCGCGTTTTTACGCAGAAAACTATGTTTTCCGACTCAGAAAAATTCACTGAGTCCAAATATCATATTTAAATTATCAAATTCTGATCACTAAATTTTCTAACCATATTCGCTCCTATTTAATTTATTATTTAATTAATTATGGTTTGACCGGATTTTACATTCTACCCTCCTTACAGAAATTTTTGCCCTCGAAAATTTCATCCTCCACCACGACTAGGTGAGCGTAGTCTGCCTTTATATCCAACGCATAGTAGTCCCAAGGTCTTTTTACTCTGTGCGCCTCCGTTGCCGCGCTCTGATTCGTTTATCTCCGAGGATCTCAATCATTCGTCCAACGCCGACCAACAGCCTCGTTCCTTACTTTTATCGTCTCATCAACTCACATCTTATTAAATCTCAAATCATGTCATCAATAATATCACCATCATCATTAATCATAGTCATCATCCCACATCACTATAATCAACCAAAAATCATCACTATACCTTAATCATACTCCATCATTATCCTCTCTCTCTGTCAAGCTAATTACCACTAATCACAGCTCAACTCTATGCATAACCTCCAGACTTACTTTCTTATTCCCAAACCCTCGAATTTCTATATAACTTGTTATTTTGAAGTCTTTGACTAATTAATCAAAACTCTCTTCGTTTTTAAAAATCAAATGAGTTTGAAATGACAAGTTAACAAAATCATAAGAATCCGATTTCCTTTAATAATCGATAAAAGCATTCGAAACACATCTCTTTTGTTAAGGTTACTCAAATCAAAAATCATTTTCAAAACCATAACCAACAATCTTTCAAATTCTTGGGAAAATTTCGACGGCACCTCTCCTAAAAATTGGAGTTTACCACCCGTCACGGGTTCCCTCAAACCAATCTCAGTACAACATCAGCATTTCAATTTAATGATTTTCAAATTCGTCTTTCAAAACCAATCATTATAAATCTCAATCTAAATCCAAGGTCACCATGACCAAATATCATAGTACTCGTCTCTCAAACACGATGACTTGCATTCACTCATCATTTAAATCCAATTATGCATCAACGATCATTTCTTCATCCATTTCAAAACTATCAAAGTTCATAGCCACAATTTATCCCAATTATCTAGAATCATTATCTGCATAAGTGGTGCACGAAATTGTGATCTCAGGCAACGGCGTCAAAAACTCTGTACGCACGTTTTAATAAATTGTTTTTCATTCACAACTTCGATACAACTAACCAGCAAGTGCACTGGGTCGTCCAAGTAATAAACCTTACGTGAGTAAGGGTCGATCCCACGGAGATTGTTGGTATGAAGCAAGCTATGGTCACCTTGTAAATCTCAGTCAGGCGGATATCAAAAGGTTATGGAGTTTTCGAATATAAATAATAAATAGATAGAAAATAAGGATAGAAACACTTATGTATATCATTGGTGAGAATTTCAGATAAGTGTATAGAGATGCTTGCGTTCCTCTGAATCTCTGCTTTCCTGCTGTCTTCATTCAATCAGTCTTACTCCTTTCCATGGCTGGCTTTATGTAAGGACATCACCTTTGTCAATGGCTACTTTTATCCTCTCTGGAAAATGGTCCGATGCACTGTCACTGCATGGCTAATCGTCTGGAGGCATCACCCTTGTCAATGGCTGCATCCTATCCTCTTGTGAAAATGGTCCAAATGCTCTGTCACAGCACGGCTAATCATTTGAGGTTCTCGATCATACTGGAATAGGATTCACCCTCCTTTTGCGTCTGTCACTACGCCCAGCACTCGCGAGTTTGAAGTTCGTCACAGTCATTCAATCCCAGAGTCCTACTCGGAATACCACAGACAAGGTTTAGACTTTCCGGACTCTCATGAATGCCGCCATCAATCTAGCTTATACCACGAAGATTCTAATTAAGAGATCCAAGAGATACTCATTCAATCTAAGGTAGAACGGAAGTGGTTGTCAAGCACGCGTTCATAGGGAATGATGATGATTGTCACGTTCATCACATTCAGGTTGAAGTGCGAATGAATATCTTAGAAGCGGAATAAGTTGAATTGAATAGAAAAATAGTAGTACTTTGTATTAATCTTTGAGGAACAGCAGAGCTCCACACCTTAATCTATGGAGTGCAGAAACTCTACCGTTTGAAAATACATAAGTGAAAGGTCCAGGCATGGCCGAATGGCCAGCCCCCAAAACGTGATCAATATGATCCTAAGATGAACTAAAAATCATAAGATGTCTAATACAATAGTAAAAAGTCTTATTTATACTAAACTAGTTACTAGAGTTTACAGAAGTAAGTAATTGATGCATAAATCCACTTCTGGGGCCCACTTGGTGTGTGCTTGGACTGAGCTTGAATGTTACACGTGTAGAGGTCATTCTTGGAGTTGAACGCCAGTTTGTAACGTATTTCTGGCGTTCAACTCTGGCTTGTGACGTGTTTCTGGCGTTTAACTCCAGACAACAGCGTAGAACTGGCGTTCAACGCCCTTTTACGTCATCTAAACTCGGCCAAAGTATAGACTATTATATATTGCTGGAAAGCCCTGGATGTCTACTTTCTAACGCAATTGGAAGCGCGCTATTTTGAGTTCTGTAGCTTCAGAAAATCCATTTTGAGTGAAGGGAGGTCGGAATCCAACAGCATCAGCAGTCCTTCTTCTACCTCTGAATCTGATTTTTGCTCAAGTCCCTCAATTTTAGCCAGAAAATACCTGAAATCACAGAAAAACACACAAACTCATAGTAAAGTCCAGAAATGTGAATTTAACATAAAAACTAATAAAAACATCCCTAAAAGTAACTAGATCCTACTAAAAACATACTAAAAACAATGCCAAAAAGCGTATAAATTATCCGCTCATCAATAAGTTCACTAACCTTTTAAGTACTCAAAGCATAAAGCATTTCTAATCATACCCTACTTTTCCTTATTATTACCATACTATGCTAACGCTTCAGCAAGCTTCCGCTGTGCCACTCTGATTTCTCGTCTAGTACTAGTCCTAACACTTATTTTCTCAAGTACTAAACCAGAACTTAGCATGATTGACATTCACTAGATTTTTATCTATGATAGCTAAAATCAAATACTAACTTAATCATACTTTTAACACGTTGTTACCGATCTTTCACTTACCTCTTCTCAAACCGTCGGATCTAGCGGTATCCCCCGTCGTTGTAGTGAACACACGACCTTGTTGTTGGCCCTTGGCAGTATTCTGGTTGGTCTTCTCAAGACAGTTCCAGGACATGTGTCTAGCTCCTCCGCAACTATAGCAAAGTCCCAATCCAACTCAACACAGAGTTCCCGGATGGTAGCTTCCACATCACCTACAAGTTATTTCATTCTGAGGTTGCTTTCCTTCACTCGCCCCTCAAATGATGAGCAACTAAAGGTTGCTTCTGCTCTATTCTCTTCTCTCGCGGTTCATTGTCACTGGGTTTCAAACAATAACTCCGTATAGTTCTCAACACTTCCGATCTCTTAGATATAATCTAACTCACCTCTGCTGTGTCACTCTTATTCTTAACCTTCAAGAGCCTAGCTACTCCTCTAAGTTAACTAAATATCGCTCCGTCTAAGCGACTAATGGTCCTCGACTAATCGTCGACCTAGAGTTTACGATTATCAATACTTGTCATGCATCACGAATGAATATTACATATTAATGATATGCAGGGAAGTTAGAAATTCAACTGCTAGTTTACAATTACCTGGGGTATGAGAATCGAATTTGGTTGCATCCCGGCCTTCTCTGTAGGGACACTTCCAAGACATATGCACTGATCTCCCACACTTGTAGCATACGCCTAGTCTGGCCCTGCACGGTTTGTTTGGATGATACTTCTTGCATCTTGACCACGTCAAATTCTCTGGTTGAGTACTAGTCTGCCCTTCTGAATTCGGCCCCTGACGGTTGTCATTTCTTCGGTCGTTGTTTCGGCGTTGAGAACGTGAAATAGCAAAACGACCCCCCATGAAACTTTGGCTCCTAGGTGCAATCTTCGTCTTCTTTCCCTCTTTCCTTGTGAAAGATTCCTGGCGGTCACTCCTTGCCACCATAGTCCTTCTCGAGCTTTCTCCCGTTGCTTGACCCATGATAACTAACTCCGGATAACTCACTATTCCCACGAGTACCACTGCACTCGGGACATCATTTCCGCCTTCATTGCCATCACCACTATCATTGCCAACTTTAACTTGTTGTTCCACCCTATCCCTCGCTTGGCTAGTCATAGTAGCCACAGTGCCAATGGCAGCAACAGCACTCACCATCGCGGTCACAAAATCGGTCAAGGTATCCACCAGTATGGTTACATCGTTAACTCTCCGTCCTCGACCCTGATTACTCCTACGACTACGTCCACGAGGCGCCATTTGGTTCTTGTTCACAGCAAACAAGTGATATGAAGGTGATCAGACTCAATATCTCAAGTCAAGTGCTTCAAATTACCAAAGGTACACTCATGGACTTCATGCTAGACATATCGGTTAGATACCCTAACTAGCACAGGCATAGACTCAGAGTATGCATTGAAGCATAAGCAGTTCCATCCCTCAGGTTCACAAGGACGAACTGCTCTGATACCATAATGTAACACCCTAATATTCAAATCCTTATACTCAAGCCATAAGTCAATGATATTACGATGGTACGACTCTCAGGTGGCTTTTTAATACATAACTATAAGTATAGTTGAAAGGAGTATTAAACGAGAAGCCTGAAAAGAGTAAAAATAAAGTCACAAAGTTGTATCACTCACTCATCGACAACAAATAGGTAAAGCGTGAACTCAAAAGCGATATACAGCTAAAGGCATAAAGGAGAGTAAGAGAAGGACAGTATATAGATATATAATATAAGTAAATAGCCACTAGTCGCGACCCGCGAAGTTTAGGCCGGCTAGGGTACAGTATGAAAATAGTTGACAATAGTATCCTCTAATCTCTACCAAAAGAAAGATAAGAGCCTCTATAAGCAAGTTCAGAAGAGTTCAATACATAATAAAGCTTTTCAAAATAAAGGTGGAGAGATTCTAAGCAAATATAAAGTAGAGAATATAAAGATCTTCGCCATCTCTCAGATGAACCACAGCTCACTTCTGAGCACCTGGACTTGTATCTAAAAAACAAGAGATATATACGGAATGAGAACCCCCGACCCATGGGTTCCCAGTACGGTAAAAGTGCCAAATAAATACAATGCATTGTAATAAAAACTCACTAAGCATCCTAAACTTTCATTCACCAAATATTCATCCTATGTTCTCACTAATCCATAAACAAGCAACTGTCATAAGGAAATGCTAAATCTAATTCATCTTCCTCATGCTTTCTAACTTTCTAACTCTCCAACGAATCAGAATCAGAATCATAAAATAAAACTATCACCAGTTATTCTGTCTCAACAATTCTATATCAATACATCATATCCTCACCTGGAGCAAGTAAAATCACTTCACTACTCTACCCAGGGAGCTCAAATTATTTCATTCTCTACCTAGAGCAAGTGAAATCACTTAACTGCATCTACCCAGGGAGCTCAATTACCTCATTCAATAATCATCATCATTATTCAATTACATCATCAATTCATCTTGATAAACCACTATTTTATGGTTTATCTTGTGCTAATTTGAGTGGTTTTTATCAATTCTTTGCTCACTTATTCATATAATTTGTATGGTTTTACAAATCCTTCCTAATTCTGTGATATAGTTGAAAACATGTTTCCTGGGCCTTTAAACTATCAATTTTAATTATCCTTCATTATCATTCGATGTCGTGATCTGTATTTTGAGTGTTTTCAGGCTTTATAGGGCAAGAATGGCTTAGAGGATGGAAAGGAAACATGCAAAAGTGGAAGGAACGTGCGAAAATGAAGTTTTGAGAAGTTGGCAGCGACGCGCACGCGTGCCTAGCGCAGAAGACGAGCGACGGGTATGCGTGACTGACGCGTACGCATGACAAGGAATTTCACCAAACGACGCGTACGCGTGACCTACGCGTACGCGTGACATGCGCCACGTGCAAAAATTGCAGAAAGCGTTGGGGGCGATTTCTGGGCTCTTTTTTGGACCAATTCCAAACCCGAGAAACACAGAATAGAGGCTGCAGAATGGGAGAATGATGACATTCATTCAGACAACTTTCATTCACATAATTTTAGGTTTTAGATGTAGTTTCTAGAGAGAGAGGCTCTCTCCTCTCTCTAGGTTTTAGGATTTCTCTTAGTTTTAGGTTTATTTCTTCTCAATTCCAGATTCAATGTTCCTTTAATTTAGTTTCTCTTCTACTTTTATTTGTTCTAGCATTCTAGTTTATTTATTTCCTTTGTTGATTACTTTATGTTGCCAATTTGGTTTATGAATTATCATGTTAGACTTGATTTTCTATTTAATGCAATTTGAGGTATTTCATATTTATTGCTTCTTCTATTATTTGTTAGTCATTGATGTTTGCAATCGGTTGTTTGGACTTAATATTTCTTGCTAGTTTTCTCTGTTTTTATGTTGTGCCTTTCAAGTGTTTGATTAAATGCTTGAAAGGATTTTAGTATAGATTTCTCTCCTTTTGGCTTTGGTTGAGTAATTGGAGACTCTTGAGTTATCAAACTCCTTTGTTGATTGATAATTAAAATTTGCTAGTTGATTGATAATTGAAATTTGCTAGTTGATTTGGATCCCTCTAAAGCTAGTCTTTCCTTAGGAGTTGACTAGGACTTGAGGAATCAAATTGATTTATCCACTTGACTTTCCTTCAAAGTTAGAGGTTAACTAAGTGGGAGCAATGGACAATTCTCCTCACAATTGATAAGGATAACTAGGATAGGACTTCTAATTTTCATACCTTGCCAAGAGTTTTCTTAGTTATTTATTTAATTTCTTGCCATTTTATTTCCTTGTTCCTTATTTCAAAAACCCAAAAAGATACTTTTCCACAACCAATAATAAACTACACTTCCCTGCAATTCCTTGAGAGATGACCCGAGGTTTAAATACTTCGGTTTATTTTATTGGGTTTGCTTTAGTGACAAACAAGTTTTCGTATGAAAGGATTCTTTGTTGGTTTAGAAACTATACTAGTAATAAGAATTTATTGTGAATTCTTTACTAGCAAAAATCCGTTCATCAAAAATGGCGTCGTTGCCGGAGAATTGCAAACGTGTGCCTTATTATTGGTTATTGTGAATATTGTGAATAAATTTGCTTTTTCATTTCCTTGTTAGTGTTTCTAGTTTTAGGAGTTTATTTTCATTAATTCTTATTAGTTTTTGTTTTTACTTGCTACTATGAATTCTCACCCCTTTCGCTATGAGTTTGGTTCAAATTATGTTGTAGGGAATGGAAGCTATAATGAGGACATGCATAGAGGTCGGAACAATCAAAGATGGGGGAAGCCACAAGGATTTTATCAACTCTCTTGGCAACAACCCCCTCCAATGCACTATGAGCAACAATCATTCTATGATGCATACCAAGACAATGGTTATGGTGGACCTTTTCGTGAAAATCAACCTCCACCAAATTACTATGAGCAAGAGCCATTCCAAGGTGCGTGCCAAGACAATGGATATGGTAGACCCTTGGTGCACGAAAATTACTTCACAATGTAATTTCGCACAACTAACCAGCAAGTGCACTGGGTCGTCCAAGTAATACCTTACGTGAGTAAGGGTCGATCCCACGGAGATTGTTGGCTTGAAGCAATCTATGGTTATCTTGTAACTCTTAGTCAGGAAGACAATAAAATAATTCACTTATCAAATATGGGCAAAACACAAATTATACTTGTATGCAATGATGGAGAATATGTTGGAGTTTTGGAGATGCTTTGTCTTCTGAAATTCTGCTTTCCTCTGTTTTCTGATTCCCACATGCACGTCCTCCTATGGCAAGCTGTGTGTAGGTGGATCACCGTTGTCAATGGCTACCATCCATCCTTCCAGTGAAAAGGGTCCAAATGCGCTGTCACCACACGGCTAATCATCTGCAGGTTCTCAATCGTACCGGAATAGGATTTACTATCCTTTTGCGTCTGTCACTACGCCCAGCACTCGCGAGTTTGAAGCTCGTCACAGTCATTCAATCCTTGAATCCTACTCGAAATACCACAGACAAGGTTTAGACTTTCCGGATTCTCTTGAATGCTGCCATCAATCTAGCTTATACCACGAAGATTCTGATTTAGAGATCTAAGAGATATTCATTTATTCTACGGTGGAACGTAAGTGGTTGTCAGGCACGCGTTCGTGGTAGAATGATGATGATTGTCACGTTCATCACATTCATATTAAAGTGCGAATGGATATCTTAGATAGGAACACGCATGGTTGAATGGAAAACAGAAATACTTGCATTAATTCATTGGGACACAGCAGAGCTCCTTGATGATTGGATTTTTGACGGTTTAGAATTTCACAAATGAAATCTCGTTGCAAGTATAGTTTCTAAACCAATCACTAATCCTTTCATACAAAAAGTTGTTTGTCACTAAAATAAACCCCTAAAATTTATAAACCGAAGTATTCAAACCTCGGGTCGTTCTCCCTAGGAATTGTAATGAAGTGTCTTGTTATCGGTTGTGAGTTATATTTGGGATTTTGATATGAAGCATGAAAGATAAATGGTAAGAAAGTAAACTAATGGCTAAAAAGGTCTTGGCAAGGGTTGGTGGTCAAGGATCTCTATCCTAATCACTAACCACAATATGAGAATTGGCAAGGATTAATCTCATTAAATCATCCTCTAACTAGTAGCAAAGGAAAGTCAAATGAGCTATATCAATCCTACTCCATAAGTCCTAACTCTCCACTAATTCAATTAGTGAGAACTAGAGTTAATGGATCCCAATCATCAATTACTTGGACATTAATAACTCAAGAGTTCCTAAGTTACCTTTCCAAGCCAAGAACATAAAACTCTACTCTAAAATCCAACCAAGCATTTCATCAAACACTTGGAAGGCACAAAAGAAAAACATAGTAAATCAATCACAAGAATTAATTCTAACTATAATCAAATGTAAAGAATTAACAACAATTAAAGGAAACAAGATCTACATGAATTACCTCTTGTTGAATTGAAAGAAAATGGAATGAACAATAGTAGGTCTACAACAAAACATAAGAACAACATAAAGGAAATTGCAATGTAACAACAAAGAATTGAAAGGTAGAAGTAGAAGAAAGCAAAGATTAAAATCTAGATCTAAGATTATTGAACTAAATCTAATCCTAATTCTAGAGAGAAGTGAGAGCTTCTCTCTCTAGAAACTAACTCTCACTACTAAACTAAGCTAAAACTAAACTAATGATAACTAACTTCTAAAGTATGAAAAGTATGTAAAAGTCTCCAAAAGTATGTTGATTCCCTTTCAATCCTTGGCTTAAATAGCATCAGAAATGAGTTGGATTGGGCCCACAAGGCTTCTAAAATCGCTGGCCACGTTTGCATTAAGTGGGTCATGTGCCACCATCGGCGCGTCCGCGTACCGTGCGCGTGCGCGCCCCTATGCGCGATGCAACTATGGCAAATCTTATATCGTTTCGAAGCCCCGGATGTTAGCTTTCCAACCCAACTGGAACCGCATCAATTGGACCTCTGTAGCTCAAGTTATGGTTGTTTAAGTGCAAAGAGGTCGGCTTGACAGCTTTCCGGTTCTTTCATTTCTTCATGAGTTCTCCAACTTTTCATGCTTTCTTCCTTCATTCCCTTGATCCAATCTTTGCCTCCTAAACCTTAAATCACTTAACAAACATATCAAGGCATCTAATAGAATCAAGGTGAATTAAATTTAGCTATTTTGAGTCCTAAAAAGCATGTTTTCACATTCAAGCACAATTAAAGGAGAATATACAAAACCATGCTATTTCTTGAATAAATATGGGTGAAAGGTGATAAAATCCCCAAAAATCAATACAAGATAAACCCTACAAATGGGGTTTGTCAACCTCCCTACACTTAAACCAAGCATGTCCTCATGCTTAAGCCAAGAATGAAGTAAGGGTATGGCATTTATTCAATGGAAACTAACTAAATACAATCTACCTATATGCAACTATCTAAATGAATGCAAGTGCTGGGTCAAAATAAATCAATTCCCAAGAAACATATATGCACAAGGGCTAAGGACTAGCAAGTCTAATCCACAATTGAATTGAGTTATTAAGTATTTTTACAAACTTGCATGAAGAATGATGATCATGGGTGAAAACATGTAATTGAGCATCAAACCCTCACCGGTTGTGTTTGCACTCTATTCGCTCAAGTGTTTAGGATTGATTCACTCAATTCTCCTCTATTTCATGCTTTCCAAGATTTGTTTTTCTTCTAACAATCAACATTTATATCATGCATGCATACAAGTATCATGAGGTCTTTTCATTGGTTGTAATGGGGCTAGGGTTAAGGTAGGATGCATATTTGGTCAAGTGAGCTTGAAATTTGAATCTTTGATAAGCTTAAACTTCCCACCTAACCTATGACATCCTATACAATTAAGTTCTAATCTAGCTACCCATTCTTCACTTTTTCACATACTCATGCATTTTCTTTTCATTTCACAACACTTATGCATTGATTTTATTGGACCTTGCCTTGGGGCATTTTGTCCCCTTTTTATTATTTTTTTCTTCTTTTTTTTTTCTATTTCTTTTTTTCTTTTCCATATTATTTTTCTTTTCTTTTTCTTTTGTTTTTCTCATTTTTTTTTCTTTCTATATACAAGAGTATCAATGCATAAGGTTTTATATTTGATCAATACATGAGTATGTACCCAATTCCCAATATTTTCAATAACAATACAAAATACCCTTTTATTCACCCAATGTCCCAAGGTTCCCACACTTGAATGATACTCACACACACTAGCCTAAGCTAATCAAAGATCCAAATTAAGGGACAATTATTATTTTTCGCTTTAAAGCTTGTAATGTGCTAAATTAAGAACAAGTGGGTTAATCGTAGGCTCAAATTTGGCTAACAATGGAAGATAAAAGGTAGGCTATTTGGGTAAGTGAGCTAAATGAAATGATGGCCTCAATTACATAAATGCATGAATACACAAAATAATGGACATAAAGAATCAAACAAATCAAAGATTACAATCATAGAAAGAGAATAATGCACACAAGAAGGAAAAATAAGTGGTTATAAGATGTAACCACATCATTAGGCTCAAGTCTCACAAGATTGTGTTCTTAGCTCAAAACATGATCCATAAAATATATAATTCAAGCAAGTTCTATGAAAAGTTTTCCACTCAAATCAATTGGTGCCCTATAGATAGAAATCCTTGGAAAATTTCATTATTTTGACTAAGCTTATTGTGTATATATATGCAAAAATAAGAAAATGCAACAAAAATCCAAAAAACCTAAAATGAAATGCAAAAGTGTTGGGATTAGAAATTTGTCACCCAAAATCGCCGACCGGTCGGACGACCTCCCCACACTTAAAAGTTTGCACCGTCCTCGGTGCACTCAAAGATGAGCAAGGGGGTACGGCAACTCTCCGGATTGCTATGTGTTCTTTCATGCTAAAATAGCATTTAGGCAATAAGGGATATAGCAATGTATAGTAAACAAAGTCAATACTCCAACACTTATAATGAAAAGAGAGAAAATAAAATGAAAACTAAACTAAAACTAGCTAATCAACTAACCAACTAACTAATTAACTAACTAAAATAAATGGTTATCCATGGTGTTTGGAAGTGTTGGATGAGGGGTAGGAGAAGGGAAGAAGAAAGGAGAAGGAAAGAATTGGAAAGAGGAGAAGAAAAGAAAAGTGGATGGGAGAAAGAAGTCCGCGCGTACGCACACATGGCGCGCGCGCGTCGTTGGCTTATTTCGAGAGTGGCGCGTACGCGTCATGTGCGCGTGTGCGCAAGTGGGGTTTGTGCCAGAGGCACAACGTTGGCACGGCGCAGGCACAACTCTCTGGAAAATGTATGGAGGTTGGAACTTCTCAATCCACGCGTACGCACGCATGGTGCGTGCGCGTGGATGATCGAAAATGCTGGAAGTGCGCGTACACGCCATGTACGCGTACGCGTGGATGGTGCTCTGTTTTTCAAAATTTTTTTTTCTATGTTTTTGCACCAATCCAAGCATTCCAAACCTCCAAACAGCTACCAAAACACCATAAAACCTTATTTAACATACTTAAACTACCAAACATACTCAACTAACTAAACAAAACATGAAATTAAGCTAATTCTACCAATATATACAAAAGAGAAAATGAAAGGATTTTACCATGGTGGGTTGTCTCCCACCTAGCACTTTTGTTTATTGTCCTTAAGTTGGACTTATGGGGAGCTCCTCTCAAGGTGGCTTGTGCTTGAAGCTATCCTTGAACATCCACCAATGCTTGAATCTCCAATAAGCTCCATTCTTCAATTTTAATATCTTCAAGCCTTGATGGAGTTCTTCACAAACCATGGGCTCCCAAAATTGATCCTCATATATTCCCGGATCCCATATCTTATTTCCACACCCATCTTCAAGTTGATTATCATTATTCCATTTGGGTGGCATGACCTTAGAATTCTCAATAAAGTGACCAAACATTCTCCTAGACCCAAACAATCTAGCTCTATACCAAACCGTGCAATTAAGCTTTGAACATGCAACCATAATGAGCCTAGAATAATGTTTCCAACCACTAGCCATTTCCTTTTTGCTTTTAAAGCCACAAATATGTCTAAGTTGACCATCCGTCTCAAGCAAACCATATTCAAGGGGAATAATAAAGCTTGAGTATAAGGAATTTACCCACTTGAATAAAAGAATGGATGGTGGTGGCTTGGGGAGAGGTATCTCCAACGTGCTAGCAAGCTTTACTCCCTTGTGTTCTTCCTTATTAATCTCCACCTCTTCATAAGCTTCTTCACTTCCAATCCTTTGTTCATCAATTTCATCTAACTCTTCCTCATCACTCAAATCATAAATGGGAGGTTGAGAGAAATCTACCTCCACATTGCTTTCTATCTCATTGGGAGAAGGTTCTTCAAATTCAAAGGATTCACCACCAAGATGGTTGGATGCATGATCTTCATCACCAAGGGAACTCAATTCTTGCTTCATTCTTTCCAAGTCTTCATTCAAAAATTGTTTTGGAGGTTGTGCACTTTCCTCCTCGACATCAAATTCAATCTTCTTGGATGGATTTTCTATGATTTTAGCTTCCCATGGAGGTTCCGCATCTCCTAGGTCTTCAACCACTTCTTCCTCTTCTTTAATGATCATAGGCTCCTCCAATTGTTCTAATACAAAGTGGCATTCCTCCTTTTCCATCGGAGTTTTCAATCTCTCCTTCATGCTATGTTCTTCTTGAGCCATGGGAGTTCCTTGAGTGTCCAAAAGTTGGGATGCTAACCGGTTTACCACCGCATCCAAGGCGGTCATGAATTGTTGCACATCCCTTGTCATCTCCTCATGTCCTTGAAGAAGAACACCAAGGGTTCCATCCATTAGAGGTTGGAGTGGATAAGAAGATTCATTGTCTTGGAGAAAGGGTTCATTATAGGAAGGTGGTTCTTCTTGGTGAGGTGGTGGTGTGTATTGAAGTGGTTCTTGGGAGTAGCAATCTTGGAATTGTGGTTCCATGTATGGCTCATATGGTTCAAAAGGAGGTTGGTATGGTAGGTAAGGATCATGGTCATATGGAGGTGTTTGTTGAAAATAGGCTTGTGAGTGTGGTTGAGGTTCATGTTGAGGATATTACTCATAGGCATATGGTGGTGGTTCTTGAAAGTCACAAGGAGATTCACCATAGCCATTGGATTGATATGCATCATAGAATGGCTCTTCTTCATAGTGCATTGGTGGAGGTTGTTGCCAAGAGGATTGATCATAAGCATATGGCTCCTCCCACCTTTGGTTATCCCATCCTTGACACACATCTTCATTGTAGCTCCCATCACCTACAACATAGTTGTAATCACACTCATAGCCAAAATGAGAATTCATGGTGAAAAGAGAAAACAAAAATCAAAAGCTAACAGAAAATAAGGGAAACAAAATTCTACAAATAGCAAACAAAGCAAAAAAACAAGATATTCACACTATTCACATATGTACAATAACCAATAACATAACACCATTGCAATTTTCATTTTGATGAATGGATTTTTGACGGTTTAGAAATTCACAATTGAAATCTCGTTGTAAAGTATAGCTTCTAAACCAACAATAATCCTTTCATACAAAAATTTGTTTGTCACAAGTAACAAACCCCTAAATTCTATAAACCGAAGTATTCAAACCTCGGGTCGTTCTCCCTAGGAATTACAATGAAGTGTCTTGTTATTGGTTATGAGTTATTTTGGGGTTTTGGATAAGAAGCATGAAAAGTAAATGGCAATGAAAATAAACTAACAACTATAAAAGGCTCTTAGCAAGGTATGAAAATTAGAAGTCCTATCCTAGTTATCCTTCTCAATTGTGATGAGAATTGTTCGTTGCTACCACTTAGTTAACCCTTACTAGTTAAAGGAAAGTCAAGTGGATGAATTGACTTGAGCCACAAGTCCTAGCCAACTCCCAAGGAAAGACTAGCTTTAGTGCACTCCAAACCAATTAGCAATCTCTCCAATTATCAATCAACAAAGGGATTAGCTAACTCAAGTGTCACTAATTACTCTACCTAGGCCAAGAAGAACAAAATCTACACTATATCTAGAAGAGGCATTTCAACAAACACATAGAGTGCAATAGAAGTAAACATTATTAATTGCAAGAATTAAAGGAATCTACAACTACAAAGGCAAAAGATCAACAATAGAAAAGCAAAGAAGAACAATTATTATGAATTACCTCTTATTGAATTGGAAGAATGTAGAAGGAACAATACTAGATCTACAACAAAATATAAGAACAACATAAAGGAAATTACAACAAAGGAATAGAAGAAGATTGAATGTAGCAACAAAGAATTGAGAGATAGAAGTGGAAGAAAGCAAAGATTAAAACCTAGATCTAAAAACTAAGCCTAATTCTAATCCTAATTCTAGAGAGAAGAGAGAGCTTCTCTCTCTAGAAACTAAACTAATGGTAACTAACTTCTAAAGTATGAAAAGTATGAAAAGTATGTTGATTCCCCTTCAATACTTGGCTTAAATAGCATCAGAAATGAGTTGGATTGGGCCCAAAAGGCTTCTAAAATCGCTGGCCACGTTTGCATTAAGTGGGTCATGTGCCACCATCGGCGCGTCCGCGTACCGTGCGCGTGCGCGCCCCTATGCGCGATGCAACTATGACAAATCTTATATCGTTTCAAAACCCCGGATGTTAGCTTTCCAACCCAACTGGAACCGCATCAATTGGACCTCTGTAGCTCAAGTTATGGTCATTTAAGTGCAAAGAGGTCGGCTTGACAGCTTTCCGGTTCTTTCATTTCTTCATGAGTTCTCCAACTTTTCATGCTTTCTTTCTTCATTCCCTTGATCCAATCTTTGCCTCCTAAACCTTAAATCACTTAACAAACATATCAAGGCATCTAATAGAATCAAGGTGAACTAAATTTAGCTATTTTGAGTCCTAAAAAGCATATTTTCACATTCAAGCACAATTAAAGGAGAATATACAAAACCATGCTATTTCTTGAATAAATATGGGTAAAAGGTGATAAAATCTCCAAAAATCAATACAAGATAAACCCTACAAATGGGGTTTGTCAACCTCCCCACACTTAAACCAAGCATGTCCTCATGCTTAAGCCAAGAGAGAAACAAAGGGTATCAACATTTATTCAATGTAAATAAACTATATGCAACCTAAACTATATGCAATTATCTAAATGGATGCAACTAAATGCAAAAAATGGTTTTACCTACTTGGTTAAAAATCAATCCTCCAAGTCATACATGCACAAGTAGGGTCAAGATCATATAACGATTCATGAATCCTACCAATTCGAATATCAAAATGAAGTTCAAGTAGACTTGCAAGAAGAACGCTCGTGAAAGCCGGAAATAAAGGAGTCGAGCATCGAACCCTCACTGGAAGTGTTTCACTCTAGTCGCTCAAGTGTGTAGGGTCAATTCTCTCAATTCTCCCCTAATCATGCCTTCCAAGATTTGTTTTTTATCTAACAATCAACAATTATTCAATGCATGCATACATGTATCATGAGGTCTTTTCTTTAGGTTGTAATGGGGCTAGGGTCAAGGTAGGATCATATATGGCTAGTGGACTTAGGATTTGAATCTTTGATTAACTTAAACTTTCCCACCTAACCTATATAATGACCTCTACAATTAAGTACTAATCTAACTACCCCTTCCTCACTTTTTCACATACTCATGCATCCCTTTTCATTTCACAATACTTATGCATTGATCTTTATTGGACTTTACTTTGGGGCATTTTGTCCCCTTTTATTTCTTTCTTTTTCTTCTTTTTTTCTTTTTTTTTCCTATTTTTTTTTTCTTTTCTTTTCTTTTTCTCTTATTTTTTTCACATTTATTTTTTTCTTTTTTTCTTTTTCTTTTCTTTTTCTCATTTTTTTCAAGAATATCAATGCATAAGGTCTTACATTTAATTAACGCATGAGTATGTACCCAATTCCTAATATTTACAATAATAATACAAAACTACCCTTTTATTCACCCAATGTCCCAAGGTTCCCACACTTGAATGATACTCACACACACTAGCCTAAGCTAATCAAAGATCTAAATAAGGACTTTTATTGTTTTCCGCTTTAAGGCTTGTAATGTGCTAAATTAAGAACAAAGTGGGTTGATCGTAGGCTCAAATTTGGCTAACAAAGGAAGATAGAAGGTAAGGCCATTTGGGTGAGTGAGCTAATGAAATGATGGCCTCAATCATATAAATGCATGAATACACCAAATAATGGACACAAAGAATCAAACAAATCAAAGATCACAATCATAGGAAGAGAATAATGCACACAAGAAGGAAAAATAAGTGGTTATAAGATGTAACCACGCAATTAGGCACAAATCTCACTTGCTTATGTTCTTAGCTCAAAAACCATGTTCCAAAATAAATTCTTTCAAGCAAGTTCAACAAAAATTTTCAAATTGGTAGGTTACCCTAAAACGGTTTCTTGGAAAGAAAATCATCACCCTAACCAAGTAGTCCTAATAACAAAGAAGTGGTAAAAATATGTACAAATTCTAACTAACATGCAACCTATCATGCAATGCAATAGCTAATCTAATTAAAGAAAATAAAAAAATTTGGTGTTGAAAAGGAAATTTTTTACCCATGGAGATCGGTCAGACGACCTCCCCACACTTGAAGATTGCACCGTCCTCGGTGCATGCAAAGAAGAGCAAGGTGGACGGGTTGCTACAATTGATGAGCTTCTTCACAAGGCTGCGCGGAGGACTTGTTTGGTGCCCCATTTAAAAGCTTTTCCTTTCTCCCTTCTTGGTGGCCAACCTAAAAGGAAAGAAAAGGAAAGAAAATTAAGCCTATAACAAAGATATCAAGGTAATTAGAACATAGGCGGGGCTAATGCCAAATAAGAGTATGATTTCCTACTACATGTTAGCTAAGCATGTGAGTGAGAAAACAATGTAAGCTAAGGCATATCATTAAGCTCGATGCAAGAGTAAAGTTAAAGTATGAAGAGTGTGTTGAGCATCAAGTTCAAATGAGAAGAAGTGGGTCATGAAAGACAATATGAGGTCATATCAATGCACAAAGACACAAAAGTCATACAAGATGAAGCATTGATTTAAAAGTTTCATCACCCAACAATATCAAACAAGTCAAGAAGCACCGAAATAATGTAAGAAAGTCTCAACAACTGAGTAGGAAAGTTCAACACCATTATTAAAATGGAAAACTTAGAAAATAAAATGAGAACAAGGTAAAAAAAAATAAAATTAAAATGCAATGAATGAAAATAAGCAAATGCAATAAAAGAAAATGGAAGAAAAGAGAAAAAAAAATTTTTTGTTTGTTTTTTTTTTTTAGTTATTTATTTATTTATTTATTTATGTATTTATTATTATATTATTATTATTATATATTTTTTTTTATTAAAAAAAATTTCATTTATATTAAAAGAAAAAAAAATTTTCTAAGAGAGGAAGAAGAAGAAAAAAAATTAGAAAGAAAGAAGAAGAGAAGAGGAAAGAAGGAGAAAGGAGGAAGGAGAAAAGCAGGGAGCAAATCCGCGCGTGCGCGCACAGCGCGCTTACGCGTGGATGCAGCAGGGACAATCCGCACGCGCGCGCACAGCGCGCTTACGCGTGGATGAGGTTGTGCTCCCAGCACAATGCTGGCACAACGCGCGCACAACTCTCTGGTTTTTGTACCAGAAGTTGCAGAAGTGCAATGTGCGCGTGCGCGCACAGCGTGCTAACGCACCGATGGCCGTTTTTTTTTTTTTTTTTTGCATCAATCTCAGCATTCTAAACCTCCAAGCATCTACCAAAACACCCTAAAACCTTATTTAACATACTAAACTACCAATTAAACTCAACTATCTAAACAAAACATGAAATTAAACTAATTCTATCAATATGTACAAAAGAGAAAATGAAAGGATTTTACCATGGTGGGTTGTCTCCCACCTAGCACTTTTGTTTTTTTTGTCCTTAAGTTGGACTTATGGGGAGCTCCTCATCAAGGTGGCTTGTGTTTGTATTCATCTTAGAACTCCCACCAATGCTTAGTTCTCCATTGTGCCCCAAGATTCTTCACGGATTGAGCCAAGTCTTGATGGAGTTCTTCACAAGCTTGGGGCTCCCAAAGTTGATCCTCTTCTTGTAATCCGGGATCCCACACTTTGTTTTCACACCCGTCTTGAGGTTGATCATCATTATTAGTCCAACCGGGTGGTGAGTAAGGTGAATTCTCTATATAGTGGCCAACAAGCCTCCTAGACCCATCTATTTGAGCACTATTCCCACCTTTGTATTCAACTCTTGAAGTATCAACCAAAATGAGCCTTGATTTGCAACGCCAACCACGAAACATCTTTCGCTTACGCTTCATCCCACAAAGCATCCTAAGTTGACCATCCGTTTCAAGCAAGCCATACTCAAGTGGGACAATAAAGCTAATAGAAATGAATTTTACCCACTCAAGTGAAGGGGTAGATGACAACCTAGGCAAAGATGCTTCCAAAGATCTTGACAAAGCATAACCAACCCTTGTTCTTCTATTTCTAGGGACTTCCACCTCTTCACAAGATCTCTTAATCTCAATCCTTTGTTCAACAATTTTATCTAAACCTTTTCCTTTACTCAAATCATAATAGGGAGGGTGAGAAAAATTTACCTCCTCAACGCTTTCAAATCCAACCGGAGAAGGTTCTTCATGCTTAAAGGATTCTTCACCACTAAGACTTGATGCTTGATCTTCATCACCAAGGGAACTCAATTCTTTCTCTATCCCATCCAAGTCTTCATATGGGATGTGCCTTGGAAGGTGTGCACTTTCCTCCCTAGCATCAATTTCAATCATCTTGGAGGGGTTTTCTTCAACTCTATGTTCCCATGGAAGCTCCGCATCTCCTAAGTCTTCAACCAATTCTTCTTCTTCTTCAACAATTATAGCTTCCTCCAATTGTTCCAATACAAAGCAACTTCCCTCGTTCTCCACCAATCTCTCCTTCATGTTATGCTCTTCATTTGTTTCTCCACATGTAGCCATGGGAGTCCCTTGAGTGTTCAAGCATTGGGATGCTAACCGGTTTACCACCTCATCCAAGGCGGTCATGAATTGTTGCACATCCCTTGTCATCTCCTCTTGTCCTTGAAGAAGAACACCGAGGGTTTCATCCATTGAGGATTGGGGTGGATAAGAGGGTTCATTGTCTTGGAGAAAGGGTTCATTATAGGAAGGTGGTTCTTCTTGGTAAGGTGGTGGTGTGTATTGAGGTGGTTCTTGGGAGTAGTAATCTTGGAATTGTGGTTCCATGTATGGCTCATATGGTTCAAAAGGAGGTTGGTATGGTGGGTAAGGATCATGATCATATGGAGGTGTTTGTTGGAAATAGGCTTGTGAGTGTGGTTGAGACTCATGTTGAGGATATGACTCATAGGCATATGGTGGTGGTTCTTGAAAGTCACAAGGAGATTCACCATAGCCATTGGATTGGTATGCATCATAGAATGGCTCTTCTTCATAGTGCATTGGTGGAGGTTGTTGCCATGGGGATTGATCATATGCATATGACTCCTCCCACCTTTGGTTGTCCCATCCTTGATACACATCTTCATTGTAGCTCTCATCACCTACAACATAGTTGTAATCACACTCATAGCCAAAATGAGAATTCATGGTGAAAAGATAAAATAAAAACAAAAGCTAATAGGAAACAAAAGAAACAAAATTCTACAACTAGCAAATAAAGCAAAAAGCAAGATATTCACACTATTCACATATGTACAATAACCAATAACATAACACCATTGCAATTCCCCGGCAACGGCGCCATTTTGATGATTGGATTTTTGACGGTTTAGAATTTCACAAATGAAATCTCGTTGCAAGTATAGTTTCTAAACCAATCACTAATCCTTTCATACAAAAAGTTGTTTGTCACTAAAACAAACCCCTAAAATTTATAAACCGAAGTATTCAAACCTCGGGTCGTTCTCCCTAGGAATTGTAATGAAGTGTCTTGTTATCGGTTGTGAGTTATATTTGGGGTTTTGATATGAAGCATGAAAGATAAATGGTAAGAAAGTAAACTAATGGCTAAAAAGGTCTTGGCAAGGGTTGGTGGTCAAGGATCTCTATCCTAATCACTAACCACAATATGAGAATTGGCAAGGATTAATCTCATTAAATCATCCTCTAACTAGTAGCAAAGGAAAGTCAAATGAGCTATATCAATCCTACTCCATAAGTCCTAACTCTCCACTAATTCAATTAGTGAGAACTAGAGTTAATGGATCCCAATCATCAATTACTTGGACATTAATAACTCAAGAGTTCCTAAGTTACCTTTCCAAGCCAAGAACATAAAACTCTACTCTAAAATCCAACCAAGCATTTCATCAAACACTTGGAAGGCACAAAAGGAAAACATAGTAAATCAATCACAAGAATTAATTCTAACTACAATCAAATGTAAAGAATTAACAACAATTAAAGGAAATAAGATCTACATGAATTACCTCTTATTGAATTGAAAGAAAATGGAATGAACAATAGTAGGTCTACAACAAAACATAAGAACAACATAAAGGAAATTGCAATGTAACAACAAAGAATTGAAAGGTAGAAGTAGAAGAAAGCAAAGATTAAAACCTAGATCTAAGATTATTGAACTAAACCTAATCCTAATTCTAGAGAGAAGTGAGAGCTTCTCTCTCTAGAAACTAACTCTCACTACTAAACTAAGCTAAAACTAAACTAATGATAACTAACTTCTAAAGTATGAAAAGTATGTAAAAGTCTCCAAAAGTATGTTGATTCCCTTTCAATCCTTGGCTTAAATAGCATCAGAAATGAGTTGGATTGGGCCCACAAGGCTTCTAAAATCGCTGGCCACGTTTGCATTAAGTGGGTCATGTGCCACCATCGGCGCGTCCGCGTACCGTGCGCATGCGCGCCTTTATGCGCGATGCAACTATAGCAAATCTTATATCGTTTCGAAGCCCCGGATGTTAGCTTTCCAACCCAACTGGAACCGCATCAATTGGACCTCTGTAGCTCAAGTTATGGTTGTTTAAGTGCAAAGAGGTCGGCTTGACAGCTTTCCGGTTCTTTCATTTCTTCATGAGTTCTCCAACTTTTCATGCTTTCTTCCTTCATTCCCTTCATCCAATCTTTGCCTCCTAAACCTTAAATCACTTGACAAACATATCAAGGCATCTAATAGAATCAAGGTGAATTAAATTTAGCTATTTTGAGTCCTAAAAAGCATGTTTTCACATTCAAGCACAATTAAAGGAGAATATACAAAACCATGCTATTTCTTGAATAAATATGGGTGAAAGGTGATAAAATCCCCAAAAATCAATACAAGATAAACCCTACAAATGGGGTTTGTCAACCTCCCTAGACTTAAACCAAGCATGTCCTCATGCTTAAGCCAAGAATGAAGTAAGGGTATGGCATTTATTCAATGGAAACTAACTAAATACAATCTACCTATATGCAACTATCTAAATGAATGCAAGTGCTGGGTCAAAATAAATCAATTCCCAAGAAACATATATGCACAAGGGCTAAGGACTAGCAAGTCTAATCCACAATTGAATTGAGTTATTAAGTATTTTTACAAACTTGCATGAAGAATGATGATCATGGGTGAAAACATGTAATTGAGCATCAAACCCTCACCGGTTGTGTTTGCACTCTATTCGCTCAAGTGTTTAGGGTTGATTCACTCAATTCTCCTCTATTTCATGCTTTCTAAGATTTGTTTTTCTTCTAACAATCAACATTTATTTCATGCATGCATACAAGTATCATGAGGTCTTTTCATTGGTTGTAATGGGGCTAGGGTCAAGGTAGGATGCATATTTGGTCAAGTGAGCTTGAAATTTGAATCTTTGATAAGCTTAAACTTTCCACCTAACCTATGACATCCTATACAATTAAGTTCTAATCTAGCTACCCATTCTTCACTTTTTCACATACTCATGCATTTTCTTTTCATTTCACAACACTTATGCATTGATTTTATTGGACCTTGCCTTGGGGCATTTTGTCCCCTTTTTATTATTTTTTTCTTCTTTTTTTTTCTATTTCTTTTTTTCTTTTCCATATTATTTTTCTTTTCTTTTTCTTTTGTTTTTCTCATTTTTTTTTCTTTCTATATACAAGAGCATCAATGCATAAGGTTTTACATTTGATCAATACATGAGTATGTACCCAATTCCCAATATTTTCAATAACAATACAAAATACCCTTTTATTCACCCAATGTCCCAAGGTTCCCACACTTGAATGATACTCACACACACTAGCCTAAGCTAATCAAAGATCCAAATTAAGGGACAATTATTGTTTTTCGCTTTAAGGCTTGTAATGTGCTAAATTAAGAACAAGTGGGTTAATTGTAGGCTCAAATTTGGCTAACAATGGAAGATAAAAGGTAGGCTATTTGGGTAAGTGAGCTAAATGAAATGATGGCCTCAATCACATAAATGCATGAATACACAAAATAATGGACATAAAGAATCAAACAAATCAAAGATTACAATCATAGAAAGAGAATAATGCACACAAGAAGGAAAAATAAGTGGTTATAAGATGTAACCACATCATTAGGCTCAAGTCTCCCAAGATTGTGTTCTTAGCTCAAAACATGATCCATAAAATATATAATTCAAGCAAGTTCTATGAAAAGTTTTCCACTCAAATCAATTGGTGCCCTATAGATAGAAATCCTTGGAAAATTTCATTATTTTGACTAAGCTTATTGTGTATATATATGCAAAAATAAGAAAATGCAACAAAAATCCAAAAAACCTAAAATGAAATGCAAAAGTGTTGGGATTAGAAATTTGTCACCCAAAATCGCCGACCGGTCGGACGACCTCCCCACACTTAAAAGTTTGCACCGTCCTCGGTGCACTCAAAGATGAGCAAGGGGGTACGGAGACTCTCCGGATTGCTATGTGTTCTTTCATGCTAAAATAGCATTTAGGCAATAAGGGATATAGCAATGTATAGTAAACAAAGTCAATACTCCAACACTTATGTTGAACTCCACTTTGTAACTTGTTTCTGGCGCTGGACGCCAGACAGCAGCATGGAATTGGCGTTGAACGCCATTTTACGTCATCTATCCTTGAGCAAAGTATGGACTATTATATATTGCTGGAAAGCCCTGGATGTCTACTTTCCAACGCAATTGGAAGCGCACCATTTGGACTCCTGTAGCTCCAGAAAGTCCATTTTGAGTGCAGAGAGGTCAGAATCCAACAACATCAGCAGTCCTTTTTCAGCCTGAATCAGATTTTTGCTCAGCTCCCTCAATTTCAGCCAGAAAATACCTGAAATTACAGAAAAATACACAAACTCATAGTAAAGTTCAGAAATATGAATTTTGCCTAGAAACTAATGAGAATAAACTAAAAACCAACTAAAACATACTAAAATCTATATGAAATTAACCCCCAAAAGCGTATAAAATATCCGCTCATCACAACACCAAACTTGAACTATTGCTTGTCCTCAAGCAACTAGACAAATAAAATAGAAGAATAATAAGTCAAGAAGCAATAATATCTCAGATTTTTTGAGTGAAGCTCAGATTCTAATTAGATGAGCGGGACTAGTAGCTTTTTGCTTCCAAACAGTTTTGGCATCTCACTTTATCCATTGAAGCTCATAGTGATTGGCATCTATAGGAACTTAGAATTCAGATAGTGTTATTGATTCTCCTATTTCAGTATGATGATTCTTGAGCACAGCAACTTTATGAGTCTTGGCCGTGGCCCTAAGCACTTTGTTTTCCAGTATTACCACCGGATACATAAATGCCACAGACACATAATTGGGTGAACCCTTTTAGATTGTGACTCAGCTTTGCTAAAGTCCCCAATTAGAGGTGTCTAGGGTTCTTAAGCACACTCTTCTTTTTGCTTTGGACCTTGACTTTAACCGCTCAGTCTCAAGTTTTCACTTGACACCTTCACGCCACAAGCACATGGCTAGGGACAGCTTGGTTTAGCCGCTTAGGCCAGGATTTTATTCCTTTAGGCCCTCTTATCCACTGATGCTCAAAGCCTTGGGATCCTTTCTATTACCCTTGCCTTTTGGTTTTAAGAGCTTTGGCTTTTTCTGCTTGCTTTTTCTTTCTCTCTCTCCTTTTTTTTTTTTTCTGCAAGCTTTGTTCTTTGCTGCTTTTTCTTGCTTCAAGAATCATTTTTATGATTTTTCAGATTATCAATAACATGTCTCATGTTCATCATTCTTTCAAGAGCCAACATATTTAACAGTCTTAAACAACAAATTCAAAAGACATATGCACTGTTCAAGCATTCATTCAGAAGACAGAAAGCATTGCCACCACATGTTACTAATTAGAATTTTTTTCTTATTAAAACTCGAATTTTATTGCCTCTTATTCAAAAGATCTGCTATTTTATTCATGTTTGCTGATAATGAGAAAAATAGACTATAACTTATTTGGAGATAGAATCAAAATAGACACTAATTACTATTATATGACTCCTAAGGTAAACTCCTATAACGACAACTATCACAGAGTTAAAGCAAAAATTGGAATTTAACAACCTTTGTTCTGGGAAGTGGATGTTCCTCGGATCTGTGGGGTGCTTGGTCCTTCAAGAGATAACTTCTGGCGCTTTAATTCCCTCAAGTCACACCCTTGCTCTTCCTGTTCTTTAATCAAATAGCAAAGAATTTGACTTTGTTCCTTCTGTTCCTTTATTATTTGTTCCATAGCTTCTTGCATCTTGGTAACTGATATTTCAAGATACTCCCAATATTCAGATTGAGGGATTTCTGGGAGAAATTCCTGTGTTTTCTTCTTGATGGGGTCATCCTGTGCTTGTTGTTTTTCCATTGATGCTTTGGTGATTGGTTTCTCAATTGAGATATACTCAGTTATTCCCATCCTTACTCCAGCGTCCTTGCAGAGCAGAGAAATCAAGCTTGGGTAAGCCAACCTGGGCTCTTTAGAATTTTTGTTAGCAATTTTGTAGAATTCAGTTGAAATCAGTTGATGAACTTCCACTTCTTTTTCCATCATGATGCAATGGATCATCACTGCTCTTTTAACAGTGACTTCAGAACGGTTGCTAGTGGGCAGTAGAGAATGCCCAATGAAGTCTAGCCAGCCTCTGGCTACTGGTTTGAGATCTTCTCTTTTGAGTTGATTAGGAACACCCTTCGTGCTGGTGGTCCACCTGGCTCTAGGGATGCATATGTCCTCTAGAATCTTATCCAGGCTCTTGTTTGTTCTCATCATTCTCCTATTGAAGGAGTCTGGATCATCTTTCAGCTGAGGTAGCTTTAAGATCTCTCTGATCTTGTCAGGGTGGGTATGAATAATCTTTCCTCTGACCATGGTTCGATAGTCATAGATATCAGATCCAGATAGTCTTTGCCTGTCTGTATGCCACATATTAGTGTAGAACTCCTGGACCATATTCCTTCCCACTTTCGTTTCAAGATTGGCTAGGATCTCCCAATTCCTGATTCGAATTTGCTCCTGGATCTCCGGATATTCGTCTTCTTTCAGATCGAATCTAACTTCCGAGATCACTGATCTTAGACCCATTATTTTGTAATAATGGTCTGAATGTTCTTTAGATAAGAACTTCCCTTGATTCCAAAGTGGTTTTGGAACGCTCTCTTTCTTGCCTCTTGAAGTGGGTTGTTTTCCCTTAGGAGCCATGATCTTAGTGATCACGGATAAACACACCAAACTTAGAGGTTTGCTTGTCCTCAAGCAAAAGAAAAGAAAGGAAAGGGATAGAAGGAGAGCTAGGTGCAATTGTTGATGGAGGAGGGTGGAGGCCGAACCCATATTTAAAGGGAGGGGATGGGTTCGAAAATTTTGAAAAGATATGATAAAAAAGATTGATTTGGAAAAGATAAGATAGAAGATAAGATAAGAGAGGATATAGTTTAAAATTGAAAAGATATGAAAAATTTTTGAAAAAGATAAATCTAGATTTTGAAAAAGATAATGTGGAGATTTGAAAAAGATATTAGTTGAAAAGATAGATTTGTTTTGAAAATTTGAAAAAGAGTTGAATTGAATTGAAAAAGAGGGTTTGTGCTTATGGATTAAGATACATTTGATATTTTTAAGGTAGGGTTTTTAGAAATTAGGGATTTTAAAAATCAGGGTTCTTAACATGTTTATGCAAGAAATCATGAATTGAAGCATGAAAATTAAGGTTAAAATAAAAAAATTGGAGAAAAAATGAATTTACCTCCTCCCCACCATCCTGGCGTTTGAACGCCCAAACGCTGCATGTTTTGGGTGTTCAACGCCCAAATGCTGCCTCTCCTGGGCGTTCAACGCCCAACTGCTGCTTCTTTCTGGCGTTGAACGCCAGGAAGTCCTTTGTTACTGGGCGTTTTTCTGAACGCCCAGAATGCTGTAAATCTGGCGTTAAACGCCTAGAAAGAGCTTCTTTCTGGCGTTTAACGCCCAGATGGCTATCCTCACTGGCGTTCAACGCCCAGTGAATGCTTCTGTTGGGCGTTGAACGCCCAAAACAGACTCTTACTGGCGTTTTCTTGCCAGTGAGCTCTTTTTCTCTGTTTTGTGTGTAGAATCCTTCTGTAACCCTGTGAACTTATACAATTGACTCTTTACCTTAGGATCAGTGAACTTTATATAAACAAATAAAAATAAAAATAGGGCAAAATGCTTAGAGGATTGATGCCCCATGGCTGGGTTGCCTCCCAGCAAACGCTTCTTTATTGTCTTTAGCTGGACCTTGCTGAGCTTTTAGTCTAGCTTCAGCCTTGAGCACTCATGCTCAACATTACCTTCAAGATAGTGCTTAATTCTCTGTCCATTGACAATGAACTTCTTATCAGAATCAATATCTTGAAGCTCCACATAACCATATAGTGATACACTTGTAATCTCATATGGTCCCCTCCACCGGGACTTCAGTTTCCCAGGGAATAGCCTGAGCCTATAGTTGAACAACAGAACCTTTTGTCCTGGTTCAAAGATTCTAGATGACAGCTTTCTGTCATGCCATTTTTTTTATTTTTCTTTATAAAGCTTGGCATTTTCGAAGGCAGTGAATCTGAATTCCTCTAGCTCATTTAGCTGGAGCAATCTTTTTTCTCCAGCTAATCTGGCATCAAAGTTCAGGAATCTGGTTGCCCAGTAGGCTTTATGTTCCAGTTCCACGGGCAGGTGACATGCCTTACCATAGACCAGTTGGTATGGAGAGGTCCCTATAGGAGTCTTGAATGCTGTTCTGTATGCCCACAGAGCATCATCCAAGCTTCTTGCCCAATCCTTTCTACGGGTATTTACAGTCCGTTCTAGGATTCTTTTTAGCTCTCTGTTAGAGACTTCAGCTTGTCCATTAGTCTGTGGATGATATGGAGTCGCCACCTTGTGGTGAATCCCATACCGGACCATGGCAGAATAAAGCTGTTTGTTGCAGAAGTGAGTGCCCTCATCACTGATTAGTACTCTAGGGACCCCAAACCTGCTGAAGATATATTTCTGGAGGAACTTCAGCACTGTTTTAGTATCATTGGTGGGTGTGGCAATGGCCTCAACCCATTTTGATACATAATCAACTGCCACCAGAATATAAGTGTTTGAGAATGATGGTGGGAAAGGTCCCATGAAGTCAATTCCCCATACGTCAAACAACTCAATCTCCAGAATTCCTTGTTGAGGCATGGCGTAACCATGAGGCAGATTACCAGCTCTTTGGCAACTGTCACAGTTACGTACAAACTCTCGGGAATCTTTATAGAGTGTGGGCCAATAGAAGCCACATTGGAGGACCTTGGTGGCTGTTCGCTCACATCCGAAATGGCCTCCATATTGAGATCCATGGCAATGCCATAGGATCCTCTGTGCTTCTTCTCTAGGAACACACCTACGGATTATTCCGTCTGCACATCTCTTAAAGAGATAGGGTTCATCCCACAAGTAGTACTTTGCATCAGTGATTAATTTTTTCTTTTGTTGCCCGTTGTACTCTTTGGGTATGAACCTTGCAGCTTTATAGTTTGCAATATCGGCAAACCATGGTATTTCCTGAATGGCAAATAAATGCTCATCCGGGAAAGTCTCAGAGATCTCAAGAGAGGGGAGGGACGTCCCTTCTACTGGCTCTATCCGGGACAGATGATCAGCCACTTGGTTCTCTGTCCCTTTTCTGTCTCTTATTTCTATATCAAACTCTTGCAGAAGCAACACCCATCTGATGAGCCTGGGTTTTGAATCCTGCTTTGTGAGTAGATATTTAAGAGCAGCATGGTCAGTATACACAATCACTTTTGATCCTACTAAGTATGATCTGAACTTGTCAATGGCATAAACCACTGCAAGTAATTCTTTTTCTGTGGTTGTGTAATTTTTCTGGGCATCATTTAAAACGCGACTAGCATAATAAATGACGTGCAGAAGCTTGTCATGCCTATGTCCCAATACTGCACCAATGGCGTGATCACTGGCATCACACATTAACTCAAATGGTAATGTCCATTCTGGTGCAGAAATAACTGGTGCTGTGACCAGCTTAGCTTTCAGCGTTTCAAACGCCTGCAGACACTTTGTGTCAAACACAAATTGCGTGTCAGCAGCTAGCAGATTACTTAGAGGTTTTGCGATTTTTGAAAAATCCTTTATAAACCTCCTATAGAATCCTGCATGCCCCAGAAAGCTTCTGATTGCCTTAACATTGGCAGGTGGTGGTAATTTTTCAATTACCTCTATTTTTGCTTGATCCACCTCTATTCCCTTGTTTGAGATTTTATGCCCAAGGACAATCCCTTCAGTCACCATGAAGTAACATTTTTCCCAGTTTAAAACTAGGTTGGTCTCCTGGCATCTTTTCAGAACAAGTTTCAGGTGATTAAGACAGGAGCTGAATGAGTCTCCGTATACTGAGAAGTCATCCATGAAGACTTCCATAAATTTTTCCACCATATCAGAGAAAATAGAGAGCATGCATCTCTGGAAGGTTGCAGGCGCATTACACAGCCCAAATGGCATCCTTCTATAAGTAAACACTCCAGATAGACATGTGAATGCTATTTTCTCTTGATCCTGGGGATCTACTGCAATCTGGTTATAGCCTGAGTAGCCATCCAGAAAGCAGTAATAATCATGACCTGCCAGTCTTTCTAGTATCTGGTCTATGAATGGTAAAGGAAAATGATCCTTTCTGGTGGCTGTATTGAGCCTTCTGTAGTCAATACACATGCGCCACCCTGTAACTGTTCTTGTAGGAACCAGTTCATTTTTTTCATTATGGATCACTGTCATGCCTCCCTTTTTTGGGACGACTTGGACAGGACTCACCCAGGGGCTATCAGAAATGGGATAAATAATCCCAGCCTCTAGTAATTTGGTGACCTCTTTCTGCACCACTTCCTTCATGGCTGGATTTAGCCGCCTCTGTGGTTGAACCACTGGTTTAGCATTATCCTCCAATAAGATTTTTTGCATGCATCTAGCTGGGCTTATGCCCTTAAGGTCACCTATGGACCACCCAAGAGCTGTCTTGTGTGTCCTTAGCACTTGAATAAGTGCTTCCTCTTCCTGTGGATTTAAAGCAGAGCTTATGATCACTGGAAAAGTGTCACCTTCTCATAGAAATACATATTTCAGGGATGGTGGTAATAGTTTGAGCTCGGGTTTAGGAGGCTTTTCCTCTTCCAGAGGAAATTTCAGAGGCTCTTTAATCTCCTCTGAATCCTCCAAATCAGGCTGAACATCTTTAAAGATGTCTTCCAACTCTGATTCGAGACTCTCAGCCATGTTGATCTCTTCTACCAAAGAGTCAATAAGATCAACTTTCATGCAGTCTTTTGATGTGTCTGGATGCTGCATGGCTTTGACAGCATTCAGCTTAAACTCATCATCATTGACTCTCAGGGTTATTTCCCCTTGTTGGACATCAATGAGGGTTTGTCCAGTTGCTAGGAAGGGTCTTCCTAGAATGAGAGTAGCACTCTTGTGCTCCTCCATTTCCAGCACTACAAAGTCTGGGAAAGGCGAATGGCCCAACTCTGACAATCATGTCTTCAATCACGCCTGATGGGTATTTAATGGAGTCATCAGCAAGTTGGAGACATATCCGGGTTGGTTTAACTTCTTCAGTTAAGCCAAGCTTTCTGATAGTGGATGCAGGTATTAGGTTGATGCTTGCGCCAAGATCGCACAAAGCTGTCTTGGTCCAATTACCTTCTAATATGCATGGTATCAAAAAACTCCCATGGTCTTTAATCTTTTCAGGAAAGCTTTTTAGAATGACTGCACTGCATTCTTCAGTGAGGAGAACTCTTTCTGTTTCTCTCCAATCCTTTTTATGACTCAAGATCTCTTTCATGAACTTGGCATAAGAAGGTATTTGCTCAAGTGCCTCTGCAAATGGAATCTTTATTTCAAGAGTCCTGAGATAATCTGCAAAGCGAGCAAATTGCTTATCCTGCTCCTCTTTCCGGAGTTTTTGAGGATAAGGTATCTTGGCTTTATATTCTTTAACCTTAGTTGCTGTAGGTTTATTGCCTACAGAAGTGGTTGAAGAAGCCTTTTTAGAGGGGTTGTCATCAGCACTTGTGTGTGTCTGATCCCTCACTGGCAATTGAGTGCCAGAGTTAGAAGCTGAAGTGACGTGAGACGCCAGCTCCTTGTCTGTTCCTGGCGTTTGAACGCCAGAACTGTGCCCATTTTGGGCGTTCAGTGCCAGATTCTTGCTTGTTTCTGGCGTTGAACGCCAGTCCTTGCTTGTTACTGGCGTTGAACGCCAGTCTTGGGCATGGTCTAGGCGTTCAGCGCCAGCTTTTCACCAGATTGCTGGCGTTTTAATGCCAGAATTACTTTTCCCTGGGCTCTTACTGTCCTCAGGTGAATTTTGGGTGGTTTGCGCATTCCTTAGCTCTTTGCTGCCTTGAGGTGGGGTATTTAATGTTTTCCCGCTTCTTAATTGAACTGCTTGGCATTCTTCTGTTATTTGTCTTGACAGCTGCTGCTTTGTTTGCTTCAATTGTTCTTCCATATTTATATTATCCATCCTTGTCTCTTGTAGTTTATCCTTGAATTCGGCTAACTGCTTTGTTAGAAAGTCCAATTGCTGATTGAATTCGGCATCTTGTTTTACAGGGCTGAGTTCAGCAGTTACTGTTTTAACCTCTTCTTTCATGGAAGGGTCACTGCTTAGGTACAGATGCTGATTCCTGGCAACTGTATCAATGAGCTCTTGAGCCTCTTCAATTGTCTTTCTCATGTGGATAGATCCACCAGCTGAGTAATCTAAGGACATCTGAGCTCCTTCTACAAGCCCATAATAGAAGATGTCTAACTGAACCCACTCTGAAAATATTTCAGAGGGGCATTTTCGTAGCATCTCTCTGTATCTCTCCCATGCATCATAAAGAGATTCATTATCTCCTTGTTTAAAGCCTTGGATGTCCAGCCTTAGCTGTGTCATCCGTTTTGGGGGAAAGTATTGACTCAGGAATTTTTCTGTCAGCTGTTTCCATGTCCTTATGCTAGCCTTAGGTTGGTTATTTAACCACCTCTTAGCTTGATCTTTTACAGCAAATGGAAACAGTAATAGTCTATAGACATCCTGATCTATTTCCTTATCATGTATTGTGTCAGCAATTTGTAAAAATTGTGCTAGAAACTCTGTAGGTTCTTCCTGTGGAAGACCGGAATACTGGCAATTTTGCTGCACCATGATAATGAGTTGAGGATTCAACTCGAAGCTACTGACTCCAATGGAGGGTATGCAGATACTACTCCCATATGAAGCAGTAGAGGGGTTAGCATATGACCCCAGAGTCCTCCTGGACTGTTCATTTCCACTTAGATCCATGATGGAGAAAGGGAGATGATGTAAAATAAAAAGTTTTATTTTTATTTATTTATTTATTTATTTATTTCGAAAATAAAATAAATTGAAATAAAATAAATAAAAATAGGTGAAGATTTTCAAAAAAAAATGAGGGGAGAGAAAGTGGTAAGGAAGTTTTGAAAAAGATATGATTTGGAAAAGATTTTAAATTTTGAAAAAAAATCTGAATTTTTAAAATTAATTTTCGAAAATTTGTTTTAAAATTAGAGAGAAAAGATATTTTTGAATTTAAAGAGGAGAGAGAAAAACAATAAAATAGCACAAGATTTAAAATTTTTAGATCTAATGCTCCTTGTTTTCGAAAATTTTGGAGGGAAAACACCAAGGAACACCAAACTTAAAATTTTAAGATCAAGACACAAGGAAAATTCAAGAACACTTTGAAGACTCACAAGAACACAAGAACATGAAGAAAGAACACCAAACTTAAAATTTTTAGAAAACCAAACTGAAATTTTCGAAAAACAAAGAAAAATCAAAAAGAAAACACCAAACTTAGAGTTTGGCACAGGATTTATTCAAAGAAAAATTATTTTTGAAAAAGATTTTAAAAATAGGATAGCCAATTACCAAGAACATAAGCACCACGCTCTAGCTAACTGAGCTATAAATTTAAAGTGTTTTAACAATGTATAAATAATAAGAGACTCTAAACCAAAAAGAAAATTTTTTCCTAATCTAAGCAACAAAATAAGCCGTCAGTTGTCCAAACTCAAACAATCCCCGGCAACGGCGCCAAAAACTTGGTGCACGAAAATTACTTCACAATGTAATTTCGCACAACTAACCAGCAAGTGCACTGGGTCGTCCAAGTAATATCTTACATGAGTAAGGGTCGATCCCACGGAGATTGTTGGCTTGAAGCAATCTATGGTTATCTTGTAACTCTTAGTCAGGAAGACAATAAAATAATTCACTTATCAAATATGATTGCAAGGAGAAAAAGGGCAGAACACAAATTATACTTGTATGCAATGATGGAGAATATGTTGGAGTTTTGGAGATGCTTTGTCTTCTGAAATTCTGCTTTCCTCTGTTTTCTGATTCCCGCACGCACGTCCTCCTATGACAAGCTGTGTGTAGGTGGATTACCGTTGTCAATGGCTACCATCCATCCTTCCAGTGAAAAGGGTCCAAATGCGCTGTCACCGCACGGCTAATCATCTGCAGGTTCTCAATCGTACCGGAATAGGATTTACTATCCTTTTGCGTCTGTCACTACGCCCAGCACTCGCGAGTTTGAAGCTCGTCACAGTCATTCAATCCTTGAATCCTACTCGAAATACCACAGACAAGGTTTAGACTTTTCGGATTCTCTTGAATGCTGCCATCAATCTAGCTTATACCACAAAGATTCTGATTTAGAGATCTAAGAGATATTCATGCATTCTATGGTGGAACGTAAGTGGTTGTCAGGCACGCGTTCGTGGTGGAATGATGATGATTGTCACGTTCATCACATTCATATTGAAGTGCGAATGGATATCTTAGATAGGAACACGCATGGTTGAATGGAAAACAGAAATACTTGCATTAATTCATTGGGACACAACAAAGCTCCTCACCCCCAACAATGGAGTTTAGAGACTCATGCCATCAGAAGGTATAAAATTCAGATCTAAAATGTCATGAGATACAAAATAAATCTCTAAAAGTTGTTTAAATACTAAACTGGTAACCTAGGTTTACAGAAAATGAGTAGACTATGACAGATAGTGCAGAAATCTACTTCTGGAGCCCACTTGGTGTGTGCTGGGGCTGAGACTAAAGCTTCTCACGTGCCTGGGCTGTTTTTGGCGTTCAACGCGAGGTTGTAACCTGTTTCTGGCGTTGAACTCCACTTTGTAACTTGTTTCTGGCGCTGGACGCCAGACAGCAGCATGGAACTGGCGTTGAACGCCAGTTTACGTCATCTATCCTTGAGCAAAGTATGGACTATTATATATTGCTGGAAAGCCCTGGATGTCTACTTTCCAACGCAATTAGAAGCACGCCATTTGGACTCCTGTAGCTCCAGAAATTCTATTTTGAGTGAAGAGAGGTCAGAATCCAACAGCATCAGCAGTCCTTTTTCAGCCTGAATCAGATTTTTGCTCAGCTCCCTCAATTTCAGCCAGAAAATACCTGAAATTACAGAAAAACACATAAACTCATAGTAAAGTCCAGAAATATGAATTTTGCCTAGAAACTAATGAGAATAAACTAAAAACCAACTAAAACATACTAAAATCTATATGAAATTAACCCCAAAAAACGTATAAAATATCCGCTCATCAACCCTCTTGTAGTTACCAACAAGCCCCACCATATGCCTATAAACCCCCTCCTCAATATAACTTTGAACCACTATACTCACAAGCCCCCTACTACCAAACACCCTCATATGATCCTAACCCATATCCACCATATCAACCACCCTATGAGCCATATGAACCATACATAGGACCACCCCGATTCCAACCCAATTACTCCCAAGAACCACCACCTCCATATACACCATGTCCATATCCATCAACCCAAGAGCCATATGATCTTAATCATGCAATCCGAGCGGAACAAGAATCAAAGGATCGTCTCAAGGAAACAATGGATCGGTTTCATGCGACCCTTCATCAATTGGACCAAGTGGTAAACCGAACAGCACCCGAAGCTCTCGTGGCTAGAGAAACTCAACTTGAAAACCAAGGATTGAAGTGTGTTGTGCAACAAGTGGAAAAGATGGAGAGTGTTGAGTCACCACATCCTTATTATGATGAACCACACTCATATCATGAACCTTTCCTCCCAAATAATGAACCTTCATATCCACCCCAATCTCCAATGAATGACACTCTCAGTGTTCTTCTTCAAGGGCAAAGATAGATGAAAAGGACAACACAAGAGTTCATATCTACCTTGACCGAGGTAGTAGGTAATTTAGCCTATCTGCGCTTTGATACTCAAAGCACTCCCATGGCTACATGTGGGGAATCATTAGAAGAGCGTAGCATGAAGGAGACACTAGAAACTCTGGTAGACAATGAGGAACGTGATTTTGTATTGGAACAAGTGGAGGAAGCCGTAATAGCTAAAGAGGAAGAAGTGGTTGAAGACTTAGGAGATGCTGAACCTCCATGGGAATCTAGAGTTGCAGAGTATCCCTCCAAGAAGATTGAAATTGATGTCAAAGAGGCTAGTGCACAACCTTCGTGGCATATTCCCTATGAAGACCTGGATGGGATAGATCAAGAAGCAAGTTCCCTTGGTGATGAGGATCATGAATCAAGCCCTCCTGGTGATGAATCTACATCCTCAAATGAACTCATTGAATATGAAGATCCTTCTTCGATAGAATCTGAGAATGATGTGGAAGTGGAAGTCCTTCGAAAAGGATGGACGGAAATTGAATATGCGTTGTCAAGATCATTGGAGACTTCTCTACCTAGGTTGCCATCTACTACATCATGTGAGTGGGTAAAACTTATCTCTATCCGCCTTTCTATCCCACTTGAATATGGTATTCTTGAAACGGACAGCCAACTTAGGAAGCTTTGTGGTATTAAGCGTAAGATGATGTTTACTAGTTGGAGTTGCAAATCACGGCTCATCAAGGTTGATACTTCAAGAGCTAGATGCAAGGGTGGAGCTAGTGAACATTTGGTTAGATCTAAAAGAAGAGTTTGGTATTGCATTGAGAATTTAGACTGCTTGCCACCCGGTTGGAACAATGGTGAACTACTTCAAGACGGGTGCAGAAACGAGATTTGGGATCCGGACTTACAAGAGGATCAATTTTGGGAGCTCAAATCTTGTAAAGAACTCCATCAAAGCTTGGGGAATTTACTTGGAATAGATAGAGCTTATTGGAAGTCCAAGCGTTGGTGGCGGTTTCAAGATGAGTTCAAGCACAAGCCACCATGATAAGGGGGCTCGCCAAACGTCCAACTTAAGGACTTTAACTAAAAGTGCTAGGTGGGAGACAACTCACCATGGTATGATCGTTACTTTTTATTCTTAGTTTTATTTTATTTTATTTTTATTTTTATTAGTGGTCATTCTTAAATTTTGCATCATCATCTGCATTTTGCATTCTGCATTCTGCATGTTAAAAAATTTAAATAAGGGGATAAAATAACCCCACTGTTAAGTTTAATAAAAGATCAATGCATATGTGGTGAAATTAAAGAAAAATTTAATACATGAGTATGTAATGCAAAAGTGAGATTTTGGATAGCTAAGTTTAATTTTAAAATTACAAAGAGCATGTGTATATGTTATGTGAGAGCTTAGGCTAGTCAAAGATTTAATTTACAGCTCACTTGGCCATACATATATCCTCACCCTTACCTTACCCCATTACAAGCTTGAAAAGACCTCGTGATGTTTGTATTTGTGCACTTAATATTTGTTGATTGGTTAGATGAAAAACAAACTTTTAGAAAGCATGAATAGAGAAGAGTAGAGTGGTTTAACCCCAAACACTGAGTGATTAGAGTGTATACACAATTCCAGTGAGGATTCAATTGCTCATTTCCATATGTCCATAATTGATCATTGCTTATCATGCAAGTTTGTGAACTCTTTTAATTAATCAACTCAATTGTGAATGTGTTTTGAAATGATTTAGTCCTTGATTGTGCATATATGATTTCTAGAAAATTTGACTCAATTTGACCACATGTATGCTTATATATATATATAGATAGATAGTAATTAGAATAGCATGATTCATGTAGGTAGCTTGCATCTAGATATGTTGCATTGCATAAGTTCCACCATTCTGCTTTCACTCTTTTGATTCCCTTGAGCTTAGCATGAGGACATGCTAACGTTTAAGTGTGGGGAGATTGATAAAAAACTATTTTATGGTTTATCTTGTGCTAATTTGAGTGGTTTTTATCAATTCTTTGCTCACTTATTCACATAACTTGCATGGTTTTAGAAATCTTTCCTAATTTTGTGATATAGTTGAAAACATGTTTCTTAGGCCTTTATACTATCAATTTTAATTATCCTTCATTACCATTCGCTGCCGTGATCTGTATGTTGAGTGTTTTCAGGCTTTATAGGGCAGGAATGGCTTAGAGGATGGAAAGGAAACATGCAAAAGTGGAAGGAACGTGCGAAAATGAAGTTTTGAGAAGTTGGCAGCGACGCGCACACGTGGATGACGCTTATGCGTGCCTAGCGCAGAAGATGAGCGACGCGTACGCGTGATTGACGCGTACGTGTGACAAGGAATTTCGCCAAACGACGCGTACGCGTGACATGCATCACGTGTAAAAATTACAAAAAGTGCCGGGGGCAATTTCTGGGCTCCTTTTTGGCCCAATTCCAATCCCAAGAAACACAGAATGCAGGCTACAGAATGGGGGAATGACAACATTCATTCAGACAACTTTGATTCACATAATTTTAGCTTTTAGATGTAGTTTCTAGAGAGAGAGGAGAGCCTCTCCTCTCTCTAGGTTTTAGGATTTCTCTTAGTTTTAGGTTTATTTCTTCTCAATTCCAGGTTCAATGTTCCTTTAATTTAGTTTCTCTTCTACTTTTATTTGTTCTAGCATTCTAGTTTATTTATTTCCTTTGTTGATTACTTTATGTTGCCAATTTGGTTTATGAATTCTCATGTTAGACTTGATTTTCAATTTAATGCAATTTGAGGTATTTCATATTTATTGCTGCTTCTATTATTTGTTAGTCATTGATGTTTGCAATCAGTTGCTTGGACTAAATATTTCTTGCTAGTTTTTTCTGTTTTTATGTTGTGTCTTCTAAGTGTTTGATTAAATGCTTGAAAGGATTTTAGTATAGATTTCTCTCCTTTTGGCTTTGGTTGAGTAATTGAAGACTGATAAACCACTATTTTATGGTTTATATTGTGTTTAATTGTGTGGTTTTATCATGATCCTTACCCACTTATTCATTAAATTAGCATGCATTTAGATTTCCTTCCTAAATTTATTACATGTTTGAAAACTGCTTCCTAGAGACTTTAATTATTTATTTTTAATTCTCCTTTATTCCATTCGATGCCGTGATCTGTGTGTTAAGTGTTTCAGACTTTATAGGGCATGAATGAGTTGGAGATTGGAAAGGAAGCAAGCAAAAATGGAAGAAACACAAGAATTTGAGGAGATAACCAGCGAGAAGTGACGCGGTCGCATGGCTCACGCGACCGCGCGAAGGAGAGCAAATTGAAGTGACGCGGCCGCATGGCTCACGCGGCCGCGCGAATTGGAAAAGTTCTGGCGACGCGGTAGCGTGGATGATGCGAACACGTGGCGAGGAAAAGCGCGAATGACGCGTCCGCATGGATGACGCGATCGCGTGACATGTGCGATATGCATAATCTGCAGAATTCGTTGGGGGCGATTTTGGGCCCTATTTCGACCCAGTTTTCGGCCCAAAACAGCAGACTAGAGTCAGAGAACATGCAGAAACAAATAACAAATTCATTCAGAGACAGTTTCAGATCTAGTTTTTTTACTTTCTTAGGTTTTTCTCTCTAGGTTTTAGAATTTTAATTTTCAATTGGTCTTAGCATTGGAACATTGAGAAGAGTTATTCCCTCATCAAGACTTCGTCATTCTAGTTCGTTTTCTCAACTTGGTTTTATTCTTCCATGTTCCTTGTTTTGTTCAATTTTGTTATTTGAATACTTTTATGATTATTTAATGCAAGGATTATTTCTTTTTAATTCAATTTCAATTCCAATAATCATGTCTTCTTTTAATTCCCTTTCATGCGTTATGGATTCTTTATTTACAATGCGTGAGTAGTTTTCTTACTTGATGGAGAGTTGATTAAAAGGAATTCTTTGAGTTGGAAGGATTGAAAGAAAAATTTGTAATTGGGTTAAATGTTGGATTGCTATCTTGTCACCAACGCCAATCCCTTTGAACTAAGTGGGTTGCAACTTGTGAACAGATCTGGCATTCCAGCTTGTTTGACTTTCCCTTACCTGGTAAAGGATAACCAAACAGAACAATCATTAATTACAAATTAATCTTACATTCACTCCACCAATAATAGAAATTCCAACCAATCAACTCCCAGTCAAGGCTTTTATTCATATTATTTAAATTTTCTCAATTCACATTCCAATTTACTTAGCTCAACTTCTTGGCACATCTGATTAATAAGGTAGCACACTCTTCTGAAACTCGTTGGGAGACGACCTGGGACTTGAAACTCCCAGTGATTTTTAATTTAATTCTCTGTGACATATTTCTAAATTGATAGGCAGATTTTCGGTGAGTTAAGAACTATACTTGTAACGTAACCATTTTAATAATTTTTAATTCACCACCTTCTGCATCTCATCAATTTTTGGCGCCGTTGCCGGGGAGTTGCAATAGAGTGCTAATTTTATTAATTAGAATTTATTTATCTTCATTTTATTTTATTTTGCTACTATGAGCTGCATGTTTCTTCCGTCAAATGACGCGTTCACTTCCTGATCCGTGCTTGCTAATATTCGATCCTGAAATTGAAAGGACAATTTCACGAATAAGGCGAGAACAGCGTCGGTTAGCCCGCTCTGAGGGCGGATCTGAAAGTGAATCTGAGGAAGAAACCAGCCCCCGTTCTACTGATTTGGTTGTTTTACGTGCAGAAAACATGGCAGCTAGGAGAGTTACCATCCAGGAGGAAGGAGCCCCTAATTTTACTATGCAACCGTTTCAAGCGCATCATCCAGCGGTAGCTACAGATTTTGAAATAAAGCCCGCACTGCTAAATTTGATGCCCATGTTTCATGGCCTACCTGCTCAAGAGCCTATCAAGCACTTGAGAGATTTCCAGGCAGCCTGTTCTACTGTCAGGCGTGATGGCACTGATGAAACTTCAATACTGCTAAAAGCTTTTCCGTTTTCTCTTGAGGGAAAAGCAAGAGAGTGGTACTACACTCAACCTCTAGCAAATGTATCCAACTGGGATACACTCAGAAAGGAGTTTCTGGAGAAATTCTTCCCATCTGAAGTCACTGATAAGCTAAGGAAGGATATCTCCACAATTGTTCAGGATGACAATGAGACTCTCTTTGAATACTGGGAGTGCTTCAATAATCTTCTGGAAGCATGCCCCCACCACATAATTGACAAGATCGTGCTACTCAGCTATATCACACAGGGTATGAGGTCCCAAGATAAGACCATACTGGAAAGTGCCAGTAATGGGTCTATGAAAAAGTACAAGACCACTGATGAAGCTTGGCAATTGATCAGTGATTTAGCTGAATCCACTAGGAACCACATACAGAAGTAAGGCCATTCAAAAGCTGTTGCAGAAGTATCTTCTAGCAGCGAGACTGCTGCTCTACGTGAAGGCATCTGTGAAATGACCAACTTGCTGAAGCAAATACATTTGAATCAACAAGCTCATCAAGCTCAACCTCCTCCACCACAGCAAAACCAACAACTAGTCCCACAAAGAATTTGCGGAATCTGTGCTGACTACAGCCATTACACTGATGAATGCCCACAACTCCAACAAGAAGACAACATGGTGGCATCCACTCACAACTTCTATGACCGCCCCAACCAAGGGTACAATCAAAGTGGAAATAATAACCATGGATGCCTGGACAATTCAAACCAGAATTGGAGGGACAACAATAACAGAGGAGGCAGAGATAATCAGGGAAATCAGAGGTGGAACAATAACAACAACAGGCAGCAAAATCAACCTTACAGAGCACCTCACCTGAGGCAGAACCAAGGACCACAGAACAATCAGCAGCAGACCTCTCAATTTACCCATTCTTCTTCACCTTCTACTGAAGACCTACTGCAATCTTTTGAGAAAAGACAACAGGCCATGGAAAGTAACATCATGAATAGTATTAATGTCAGTCTGAATGGTCTCACCTCTACTATGCAAGCTTTTATGACACAGTTTGTACCAGCACAAAATTCCAATAACCAACCTTCAAGCACCACTGGAATCCCCTCTCAATCATTACCCAACCCAAAGGGAGGCATTAATGCCATCACCCTGAGGTCCGGAACCACACTGCAGGAGAGGAATCAGGAGGAACCAAGCTCACCAGAATACGCCTCAGCTGAAGAGGTGGTAGAAATCGAAGATGTTGAAGAGGAAGAGGATATACAGGACATAGCTGAAGAAGAAATAGCTCAACCACAGGAGGAAGCACCCAAAGGCGCAGACGCCATAGACAACACTACTCCTATTCCATTTCCACAACTTGCAAGGAAGCCCAGGAAGCAGCTGGAACCCGATCCTAAAATGGTAGAGATATTCAAAAAGGTCGAGGTAACTGTTCCCCTTTTTGATGTTATTCAGCAGGTACCTAAATATGCAAAGTTTCTAAAAGACTTATGTATCCATAAAGACAAAATTAATGAATTAGAAACTATTCCTTTAGGTAGTTCTATATCTGCTTTAATGGGAGGATTACCTGAAAAATGTAGTGATCCAGGTCCTTGCATAGTTAGTTGTACTATTGGTGGTGTAGTAATTTATGATTGCATGTGTGATTTAGGAGCATGTGTCAGTATAATGCCTTTGTCTATATATGATGTTTTGAGGCTCCCTCCCTTAAAAAGGTCGGCAGCTCGTTTTGTGTTAGCAGATAAAAGCATTATTACAGTGGCTGAAGTTGCTGAAGATGTTTTGGTGAACATTAAAGGGCTCACATTTCCCACTGATTTTTATATCTTGGAGATGCCCCACAATGATTCAGATAAGCCATCATCAATCCTACTTGGAAGACCATTCCTGAAGACATCAAAATTCAAATTGGATGCTTTTTCAGGAACATACTTCTTTGAAATAGATGGTCGTATAGTAATCTTCAATCTGAATGGAGTCATTGACAATCCCCCAGAAGATCGTTTTATCTTCCAGTGTGATGTCATAGACGAAAGTGTGGCTGAAATTCAAGAGGAAGAGTTTGAAGAGAGGCACACTGGACAAGGTCCCAGTGTGGGGACCCTCTTAACTGACAGTAAGGGCACTTCGCCATTTTCACAAGTCCCAGATAATCCAGAGCCTGTCCATGATCAAAAGTTAGAATTGAAACATCTCCCTCCACATCTCAAATATGCTTACCTTGAGGATGAGCAGAAGCTTCCGGTTATTATTGCAAGGGAACTGACTTCTCAACAAGAAGAGCAGTTACTTGATGTACTGAGGAAGCATAAGAAGGCAATTGGGTGGAGTTTGGCAGACATAGTGGGAATCAACCCTCAAGTATGCGAGCATAGAATATTTCTCGAAGAGGGAGCAAGACCTGTCCGTAAACCCCAGAGAAGATTGAATCCCACCATCTTGGAAGTTGTCAAAAAGGAAGTGACCAGACTATTGGAAGCAGGTATCATATATCCCATTTCAGACAGTGAATGGGTAAGCCCAGTACAAGTGGTGCCCAAGAAATCTGGAGTCATTACAGTGAAGAGTGAGCATGGAGAGCTCATAGCAACTAGAGTTCAGAATGCTTGGAGAGTCTGCATTGATTACAGGCGTCTCAACCAAACTACCCGTAAGGATCACTACCCACTTCCATTCATTGATCAAATGCTGGATCGCCTGTCAAGTAAATCACATTATTGCTTTTTAGATGGTTACACAGGTTATTTCCAGATTCATATAGCTCCTGAGGATCAGGAAAAGACTACTTTTACATGTCCTTTTGGAACCTATGCTTATAAGAGAATGCCCTTTGGCTTGTGCAATGCACCAACTACCTTCCAAAGGTGCATGATGAGTCTTTTCTCTGATCTTATCGAGGACTGTATGGAAATTTTTATGGACGATTTTAGCGTTTATGGTGATTCTTTTAGCCTTTGCTTAGATGGATTATCTCGAGTATTAGATAGATGTGTTAACACAAATCTTATATTGAATTTCGAAAAATACCACTTTATGGTAAAACAAGGGATTGTATTAGGACATGTGGTATCTAATAATGGTATTTCTGTAGACCCAGCAAAGGTGAATGTTATTTCTAGTTTACCTTACCCCTCTTCTGTGAGGGAAGTCCGTTCGTTCCTTGGCCATGCAGGTTTCTACAGGAGATTTATTAAGGACTTTAGTAAGGTGGCACTTCCCTTGTCCAGATTACTGCAGAAGGATATTGAGTTCGAGTTTAGTGAGGATTGCGAACAAGCGTTTGATAAGCTGAAGACTGCTCTAACTCAAGCCCCAATTGTGAGAGGACCAGACTGGAGTTAGCCGTTTAAAATCATGTGCGATGCTTCCAACCATGCAGTAGGAGCAGCGCTGGCTCAGCACGAAGGTAAGGATCCTTTTGTTATTGCCTATGCGTCTAAGACTTTAGACACTGCCCAGTCCAATTATACTACTACTGAGAAAGAGCTTCTGGCTATTGTTTTTGCTCTGGATAAATTCCGAGCCTATTTACTTGGTACTAGAGTAGTAGTGTATTCGGACCATGCAGCTCTAAAGTATCTATTAGCTAAAAAGGAATCCAAACCAAGACTTATACGTTGGATACTGCTGTTACAAGAATTTGATTTAGAAATAAAAGATAGGAGTGGTAATCAGAATTTAGTAGCAGACCACTTGAGTCGCCTTGAACATATTAAGGATGATTCTACTCCTATAGATGATAATTTTCCTTTTGACAACCTACAAGCAGTATCTGCGGTAATCCCGTGGTATGCACCTGTTGCTAATTATTTAGTTAGCCGCACATTTCCTCCACATTTTTCTAAACATCAAAGAGACAAGCTGAAAAGCGAGTCTAAATATTATATATGGGATGACCCATATTTATGGAGATGTGGCGCTGACCAGATAATTAGATGTTGTGTGCCTCAATCAGAATTCCAGTCTATTTTAGAGGCCTATCACTCATCTGAGAGTGGAGGACATTTTGGCCCTCAAAGAACAGCTAGAAAGATTTTAGACTGCGGATTCTGGTGGCCGACTCTTTTTAGAGACGCTGCTGAGTTTTGTAAATCCTGCCCCCCATGCCAGAAATTTGGTAATATATCCAGGAGGGATGAGATGCCTCAACAATATATGCTCTTCTGTGAAATTTTTGATGTTTGGGGCATTGACTTCATGGGTCCATTTCCAAATTGTAATGGATATTTTTATATATTGTTAGCTGTGGATTATGTTTCCAAATGGGTAGAAGCAATTCCTACCCGCACTGATGATGCTAACACTGTTGTTTCCTTTGTGAGAAAGCATATTATATGTCGCTTTGGATCACCACGAGCAATCGTGAGCGATCAAGGCACCCATTTTTGTAACAGGAGACTAACAGGATTGATGAAGAAGCATGGGATAATCCATAAAGTTGCAACAGCTTACCATCCCCAAACTAATGGGCAAGCCGAGGTATCAAACAGAGAAGTTAAGTGTATCTTGCAAAAGATAGTAAAGCCTCACAGAAAAGACTGGAGCACCAGGCTACAAGATGCACTGTGGGCATATAGAACGGCATACAAGACGCCCATTGGGATGAGTCCCTTCCGCTTGGTTTATGGAAAAGCTTGTCATCTCCCAGTTGAAATAGAACACAGAGCCTTCTGAGTAGTTAAAGAGTGCAACATGGGAATTGAGAACGCCGGAGCTGAAAGGAAGTTGCAACTGCAGGAACTGGAGAACCTTCGCCTAGAAGCTTATGAGAACTCCAGAATTTACAAGGAAAAGATGAAAGCTGTGCATGATCAGAACATCAAGAAGAAAGAGTTTCAACCTGGAGATTTTGTCCTCCTTTACAAATCTCGACTAAGGCTCATGCCCGGTAAGTTGAGATCAAAATGGGAAGGTCCATACAGAGTTGAGAAGGCTGAACCGTATGGAGTTTATCACCTAAGCCATCCTTCCAGCTCTGAACTTATTAAGGTCAATGGACAACACCTGAAGCTGTACCATGGTGAGAAGGTGCAGAAAAATAAGGAGCTTGAGATCTTCCGCCTGGAAGATCCCCACATAGCAGCCGATTGAGCTAGTGGAGCGTCCAACTTACGGACGTTAAAGCAAAGTGCTTGGTGGGAGACAACCCACCGCGGTATGATCGTTCTTTTCTTCACTTTTAGTTTTTCTTCTTTAATAACTCTCCTCTTTATTAGTGCTTTCGTGCATTTGCATTTCATGTCTTCATATTTCTTTTTCGCCACGTGACGCGATCGCATCAGCGATGCGTCCGCGTCGCAAAGAGGGTGGAGACAACAAATAAACGAACAGAGAGTTCAGCTGGAGTCCGGCTGGAGGTGTGCCAATGGCACAAATCGACCCACGCGACCGCGTCCCTGACGCGTTCGCGTCGCATGGGAATCCTAACCTCCCACGCGACCGCGTGCCCTGAATTTTCGACGTAAAAGGGTGCACACTGAGATATTGTGCAAGAGTAATGCTGGATTGGTGCTAGAAGCAAAATCCTTTTCACGCGACCGCGTCGCCGACACGGCCGCGTCACCCATTTTATAACGCACACTCATGCGATCGCGTGACCCACGCGATCGCGTCACCCAATTTCGGCAATTAAAATAAATCGAACAGAGAGTTGTGCTGCAGCGAGGCTGCACTCGCGCCAGCAGCGTAACACGTGTCACGCGACTGCGTGACCGACGCGATCGTGTCCCCTTACCTGACGCACACCCACGCGAACGCGTGCCCCACGCGGCCGCGTCACATGCGCCGCACAGCTCAACCTAAATTGTCAAATTATCTTATCTTTCTCTTCCCCAAATCCTAATTTTTCTTCCACCCCCCCCCCCTTATTTCTTCCTTCCCCCCTTCCCCCTTCTATCTCACCTTTCACTCTCTATCTCTCTTACCACCATTAACAAGGTTTTACCTTCTTCTTCCTTCTTCTCTTTTTCCTATAATTCTTCTTATATTATGTATATATATTATTATTTTCTTTTTCTTTTCTTTTTCTTTTCAAATTTTTATTTTTCTTCTTCTTCTTTTCTTTTCTTTACATGGTGTTAGAAACCTTTTGAGTTATCATCTCTCATTATATGCTTGTGGATTATTGCAAATTCTTTGACAATTATTTTTCTCCCATTTAAGGGATTGCTTGCATGTTCATCTTCATATTTTCTATACCCTATTCACCATGCATGCTATGTGTTTGTGAAAAAGCTCATGTGACATTATGCACTTCTCTATGTTGCTATACTATTCAATGCTTGCTTTTCACAACTTTTCATTATTATTTTATTAATTGAATTCAATTGTCAATACAAACGTGATGGTTTGTTACGAAGTAATGCTTGGTCTATGCCACTCATGCCCTTTTTCGGCATGCCAATAAACACCTTGCATTCACTTGACTTTGTACGCACTAGCTATTTTCCATTGATGGCTTTTCATATGTACTCGAGAGCATGTGTTACTGTCATCTACATTTTGCTATGCATCATTCACCCTCTTTTCCGTTTCCTTCCTTGCTGTATATCTCTTTAAATTTAATTTTCTTTCTCTTCCCTTCTTTCAGGATGGCCACCAAGAAAGGAAAGGAGAAAGCAACCTCCAAACCATCAGCAAGAAGAGGAATTAAAAGAGCATTAGTAGCAGAGCCTTCTTCAACCACAGTCAAGCCCTCAACAAAAAGAGTTAAGCGGATAATAAAGGTTGACGAAAAAGAGAAAGCCTTTCCAGCAAAGGACACTGCACGATTTCCCAATCGCTACTGTGAGCAGATGTTCCCTATCATGGTAGAAAGGAATTATAACAATGAATACCTTCTTATCCTCCCGTCCAATATTGCCACCTTTGTTGAGCCGCAACTTGAGCGAAGACAATGGGGTTTCCTACGGAGACAGCCGAGGCAGGTCAATCTTTCTTGGGTAGTTGACTTCTACTCCAACTTCTACATGCTGACCCTGCAATCTGTTTATGTCCGGCAAAAGCAAGTCCCCATCACAGAAGAGGCCATTCAGCAAGCTCTGAGTCTTCCCCCTATTCCAGCAGGAATGGACGCTTTTCAAGTAGTCACCCTTCAGCGTCAGAGATACCAATTCGACTGGGACTCCGTTCTCGGAGTCATCGCATTACCTGGCAGCCGTTGGATCTACGGATACCACCGTACCCGCCCTAAGGGAATCTTGGCTTCAGCACTTACCTTGGAAGCTCGCATATGGGCACAGATCATGTCCCATTACGTCTTTCCGAGCACTCATGAGTCCTTCTTCACTGCGGACATGGCTGTTCTACTATGGTGCATCCTTACAGACCAACCTCTGAATCTCTCAAGACATATCCGGAATGCTATGAAACACGTACGAATTGCGGGCAACTTACCTTTTCCCGCCTTGGTCTCAGATCTTGTATCAGCAGCCGGAGTCTCCTACAGAGCTGGGGACACCAAAGCCATGCTTCCACGGAATGATCAGTATGTCCCTAACGGGAAATACCTCAGACTCTCAGCAGCCACTACAAGCCTTCCTACTCCTCCAGTTGAAGATAATCCTTCTTCAACACCACAAGCATCTACAATTGAGAAATTGCTCCAGCAGATAATCGAACGGTTAGATCAGCAAGAACAGAAAGCAAAGATGACAGAGCGTCGTAACGAGCGCCGATTCAAACACCCCAAGGAGCTACTCAAGGGACATTTTAGAGACTCTGACACCCTGGACTCCACTTCCTTCACCAGTACAGGGAGCCATGACGGCCCTGCCTGTGGAGATACTGCTACCAGCCCACCCCTGTTTCTGACAAATGGCACCGAGGACGGTGCAAAGCCTTAAGTGTGGGGAGGTCGGTCAGTACCTGACTTCCAGAGGTAAATTCTCTTTTCTGGAACCAACAATTAGGATATTTTAGTTAGATTTTCTTTTCTTTATAGAATAGAATAAATTGCATAGGTTAGGATAGTTGCATGCATGTTCTACTTGATTGAAAAGACAATAAGTTTCTTTTAAAAATCTATCTTTGGAACAAAATTTCACTAATTTTTCAAAATTTTTATGATAAATTTGCTTGAGTTGTATTTGGAACATGATATTTGAGCTAAAGAACACACAACCTGTGAAAGATTTGAGCCTTTATGAATGGTTACATTATTTAACCATAATTATTTCGTTCTTGTGTGTTTACTTCTCTATGATTGTAATATATATTTTGTTTTATCTTATATGTCCAATAGTTATTATATTTGCGTGCTTGCACATGATTGAGGCCATTATTTGTTTAAACTCACTCATCCAAATTAAGCCTACCCTTTTCAATTACCTTTATTAACCATTTTGAGCCTTTAATTCCCATTTGTTCGATATTTTACCACATTACTAACCTTAAGCCAAAAAATAATCGTATATCCTAAATTGAATTTTTAGTTAGCTTAAGATAGAATTGTGTGTGCTAGTTAAGTATGGGAAATTGTGGGAACAAAAGTTGTGAAGGGAATGTGTCATGAAAATTTAAAGGGAATTTGGACACCTACTCATGTGAAACTACAAGAATTAAAAATCTATGTGCATTGACAAGCTTTATATATATATATATATATATATATATATATATATATATATATATATATATATATATATATATATATATAAATATGAAAAATCAATAAATAAGGGGACAAAATTACCCCAATGTTGAATTCAGAATTCGAAGATCAATGCACATATGATAGAACCAAAAATATAAGTTGATACATGAGTATGGATTGAAAAAGGGAATTCTGGGTAACTAGGTATGAACTTCAAAGATGACATTAAGTGTATACAAGTCATATTAGAGCTTGGGTTAATTAAAGATTCAATTTATTAGCTCACTTGACCAAATATGCACCCCTGCCTATACCTTAGCCCCATTACAACCTTGAAAAGACCTCATGATGTTTGCATTGGTATATTAACTATTGTTGATTGGTTAGGAGAAGAACAAAAGTTAGAAAGCATGATTAGAGAAGGATAGAGTGACCACCCTATACACTAGAGATTAGAGCGTACATACATTACCAGTGAGGGTTCAATGCTTGAATTTCCATGTTCCCTGCTTTCACGAGCTATTTTCTTGCACCTTTATCTGTTTTATTGTGTAATGATAAAATTAGTGGAATTTGATTTGTAATTGTTTTGAAGAGCTTATTTACTTTTGATTAAGTGGACAAGAATCATATAGTTGCATTTATTTATACATGTGTAGGTTTGCACTGCATTTCATGAGTTTCTACCTGTTCATACTTATTTCCTTATCTCCTTCAATTAAGCATGAGGACATGCTAATGTTTAAGTGTGGAGAGGTTGATAAACCACTATTTTATGGTTTATATTGTGTGGTTTTATCATGATCCTTACCCACTTATTCATTAAATTAGCATGCATTTAGATTTCCTTCCTGAATTTATTACATGTTTGAAAACTGCTTCCTAGAGACTTTAATTATTTATTTTTAATTCTCCTTTATTCCATTCGATGCCGTGATCTGTTTGTTAAGTGTTTCAGACTTTATAGGGCATGAATGAGTTGGAGATTGGAAAGGAAGCTAGCAAAAATGGAAGAAACACAAGAATTTGAGGAGATAACCAGCGAGAAGTGACGCGGTCGCATGGCTCACGCGACCGCGCGAAGGAGAGCAAATCGAAGTGACGCGGTCGCATGGCTCACGCGGCCGCGCGAATTGGAAAAGTTCTGGCGACGCGGTAGCGTGGATGACGCGAACGCGTGGCGAGGAAAAGCGCGAATGACGCGTCTGCATGGATGACGCGATCGCATGACATGTACGATTTGCATAATCTGTAGAATTCGTTGGGGGCAATTTTGGGCCCTATTTCGACCCAGTTTTCGGCCCGGAACAGCAGACTAGAGTCAGAGAACATGCAGAAACAAATAACAGATTCATTCAGAGACAGTTTCAGATCTAGTTTTTTTACTTTCTTAGGTTTTTCTCTCTAGGTTTTAGAATTTTAATTTTCAATTGGTCTTAGCATTGGAACATTGAGAAGAGTTATTCCCTCATCAAGACTTCGTCATTCTAGTTCATTTTCTCAACTTGGTTTTATTCTTCCATGTTCCTTGTTTTGTTCAATTTTGTTATTTGAATACTTTTATGATTATTTAATGCAAGGATTATTTCTTTTTAATTCAATTTCAATTCCAATAATCATGTCTTCTTTTAATTCCCTTTCATGCGTTATGGATTCTTTATTTACAATGCGTGAGTAGTTTTCTTACTTGATGGGGAGTTGATTAAAAGGAATTCTTGAGTTGGAAGGATTGAAAGAAAAATTTGTAATTGGGTTAAATGTTGGATTGCTATCCTGTCACCAACGCCAATCCCTTTGAACTAAGTGGGTTGCAACTTGTGAACAGATCTGGCATTCCAGCTTGTTTGACTTTCCCTTACTTGGTAAAGGATAACCAAACAGAACAATCATTAATTACAAATTAATCTTACATTCACTCCACCAATAATAGAAATTCCAACCAATCAACTCCCAGTCAAGGCTTTTATTCATATTATTTAAATTTCCTCAATTTACATTCCAATTTACTTAACTCAACTTCTTGGCACATCTGATTAATAAGGTAGCACACTTTTCTACAACTCGTTGGGAGACGACCTGGGACTTGAAATTCCCAGTGATTTTTAATTTAATTCTCTGTGACATATTTCTAAATTGATAGGCAGATTTTCGGTGAGTTAAGAACTATACTTGCAACGTAACCATTTTAATAAATTTTAATTCACCAGCTTCTGCGTCTCATCAGAGACTCTTGAGTTATCAAACTCCTTTGTTGATTGATAATTGAAATTTGCTAGTTGATTTGGATCCCTCTAAAGCTAGTCTTTCCTTAGGAGTTGACTAGGACTTGAGGAATCAAATTGATTTATCCACTTGACTTTCCTTCATAGTTAGAGGTTAACTAAGCGGGAGCAATGGACAATTCTCATCACAATTGATAAAGATAACTAGGATAGGACTTCTAATTTTCATACCTTGCCAAGAGTTTTCTTAGTTATTTATTTAATTTCTTGCCATTTTATTTCCTTGTTCCTTATTTCAAAAACCCAAAAAGATACTTTTTCACAACCAATAATAAACTACACTTCCCTACAATTTCTTGAGAGATGACCCGAGGTTTAAATACTTCAGTTTATTTTATTGGGTTTGCTTTAGTGACAAACAAGTTTTTGCATGAAAGGATTCTTTGTTGGTTTAGAAACTATACTAGCAACGAGAATTTATTGTAAATTCTTTACTAGCAAAAATTCATTCATCACATCTCATCAAGAACAGCCCTCAGCATCCATTGACACCAGCATGATGGACCTCTCAGTTGTATAAACACAAGCAATACAGGCAAGTAATACACAATTAAAGTACAATTAGAACAAGTAGCACAAAATCAAGTAACATAGCATATATGATATAGAAATCCAAAACAAGTAGGCAAACCCAAATAATTCAAACATATACAAATGATGTATGCCTGTCCTATGGTTGATGAGTCTCATCTGTCGGTTATAAAGCCTACGCGACAAGTCCTGGTAGCTAACCATTGGACTGTCCCTCTGTCGTGCATCCCCAACTCGAGTTATTCTCAATCATAAACATGATCATAATCATAATCATACAACACCCACACTGGTGTTTATCCACGGGGGCGAGCTCATCCGGAACTTTCAGAGTGTCCGGCCACACTTACGACATAGGGTCAGCACAATATCGAGTCTCAACCTGGAGCACGTGGTGGCTAGTCACTGCTTTCATCTAGGAAAACTCGTATCTCAGATAATCATTTCACATTCATTCATAACATTCCATAATCATTCATCATGACCATATCGTCATTTATACATCACATGATTGCACATTTTATACATCACTCATCATAACCCAGAGCAAGTGGGGCGAAACCATAATCCTTGCGTCTACCCGGGGAGCCTCTATAGTAACCAACCTGGGGCAAGTGGGGCGCAACCACAACCCTTGCATCTACCCATGAGGTACGTTCTCATATGCCCAGGAAGAACCAAGGAGAGGATCTTAACCTCCCACCATCTCGCTGGGGGCGATTTTACAATACCAGGAGGAACACGGAAGGGGATCCTCACCTTCCTTCATCTCTCTGCAGTCACACTTCTGAGAAAGAGAGCTCAAGATAGAAAAATCATTCAAAGTCATATTTTCATTTCCAGCCATAAATCAATATTTATCATAGCCATCCAGCTCATGGCATAACCCATAACCAGCCAATAATCATTATCAAATACATCCCTTTGGCTCACGGCATACACCGTACTTCCATCATCACCCTCAGCAACTCATACAGTCATCATTAATCATAACTCATCATTAATTCTCCCCTTACTTCGTCCACAAGTTACCACATCTCCTAGCCTCTTCCCATCGCTAGGCATACTATAAGTATTTAGGACATAAAGGGTGAGAATGCAGACTTAGAAGTCTGAAATTCAGCTTTAAAAACTCAAAATCAGCTTTAGGGTGAAAACGGGGTCACACGTGCGTGTCACCCACGCGTACCCGTGGGAGTCAGAAAAGCAGAGTGACGCGTGCGTGTCAGCACACGTACGCATGGGTGCATTTTGTGTCCCTCGCGCAAAACCAGCACAGTACCCGCGTAACTCTCAGGATTTTCTACTGGGCATTCGCATCAGTGCAGCGACGCGTACACGTTGGCCTGGCGCACGCGTGGGGGAGTAAAACATGAGAGTGACACGTGCGCGTCGGCCACGCGTGCACGTGGAAGCACGATTTGCCAAAAATTTTACTAAGTTAAAAAGCTACAGAATTTCATTTTTAAACCTCAAACTTTGTGGAAAGATCGTTGAATAAGCTTTCATAAAAATCTAATTTTGAAGAATTCTAAACTCCGTGGACCGAGTTACGGACTGTCGAAGTTGGTCAAAAATTAGTTTTTACCCAAAAATAGAAATCACCAATTTTTCTAATGTTCATAAGCCAAATTCATTTCCACTCATCCAAATGACCACAACCCAACCACATTCACATAATTACACTCAACCAAAACCAAACCTACCTCATCTATACAATTTCACCCAAAACTATCAAAGTCCACACCTCAATTCCTCAAACTTTAGTATTCAATAATCAAACTAATTATTCACACATTCAATATCTAAAATCCATCCAATCTCTTATATCATCACACAATACACACATCAACTTACCTTCCTTACCTCTTTCCGGCCTCCGGCCTAAGATTCACGGCCTCCGGCCCAAATTCACAATTTAAATGCATATTCCACAAACCAATAGTCATCATCCAACTCATCAAATTCCCAACACACCAAACATACAAATTCACACAATTCTCAACCCAATCATTAATTTACATTACACATCAACTATACATATTAGTACCAACCATTTACACAATCCAAACTTAATCCTAGGGGAATCTAGCCTAGAAATTCTCATCACACCACACGGTTCTTAAATGAAACTTAAACCGTACCTCTTGTAGCCAAAATAATTGAGCTTCTTCTTGAGAGTCTCCACCAACCCTTAGCTCCAAGCCTCACCAAGGCCCCACAAGCAATATCAATCTTCCAATTGTGCATCAAAATCACCCAATACTCTAACATAATCAATTTTCACCCTTATAATCACAACCTAGGGTTCATGAAATTGATAAAGCACAAGGGTTAGAGGGTTTCTTACCTTAACCCACAAAAGTGGTTGATGAAACTCACCAATGGCTCATACTAGAGCACTCCTAAACAACCAAAATCACAAGATTTCCTCAAAACCCAAACCAAATTCGAATTTAAAGAGAAAAATAAAAACTAAGCAGAAGACAGTGGATTACTCACCACAAAACTTAGATAAAATTGTAGAGGATGAGAAGCGCGACGCGTGGCTGCAAACGGCTCGTCAATCGGAGTTCTGAATCAAAAGTTATGGTGATTTGAAGATCAAAGAGAGTTAGGGTTTCTCTCTTCTCTCTTCACCACCGAACCTCCTTCTCAAAATGGGGGAAAATGATTTGTTTTGTGCTGAAATGAGTCCTTATATAATGTGGGCTTGGATCCACTTAGGCTTGTTTCACTTGATTTAGTCTGTTGGCCCAATTTTGTGCCAAAACCTTTAAGATTAGTGCTTTAAATCGCATTTTAAATATTTCGACCTGTCCTAATTATAAATCTTAATTTCTTAGCCTTATTTACTTATATTCAATTTTTTCCACTTGCAGTACTAGACAGATCTCAGCCGGTAAAAAATTCAGTGCGCGTTTTTACTCAGAAAAATTCACTGAGTTCAAATATCATATTTAAATTATCAAATTCCGATTGCTAAATTTTCTAACCATATTTACTCCTATTTAATTTATTATTTAATTAATTACGGTTTGACCGAATTTTGTAAAAACTATTTTAGCATTTCTATGTTAATCTTGCTATTTTATAAAAATATTAATATTAACATGAAAGTTGAATTTTTTTTTAATTTATTTTTTTTACAAGTAAACAATAAATTTTTGTTGGTAGAACTCTTTTAAAATTTTATTTCTATTTATTTAGTCATCATACTTAATAATAGAGTCTTTTTTTTTTAGTTATTTCGTTAGTGAAAAAATATATATATGAACCTATATATAAATATACATAAATATACAATGGGTAATTTGATAAATAATTTTTAGTACATGTAATAATATTTTTATCTAAATAATGCATAAAAAATAAATAATAATGGTTCTTCTATTTTTGATAATATCATTTCACACATATTTTTTATCTTATATATTTGTATTTTTTTAAATGACATTATTTAAATAAAAATTATTCATTTTTTATAGAAAATATAGTTATATATAAATACTTAAATTTAATATTCAGTAAGTCTCATAAAAAATAAAATTCTCAACTTTTTTAATTTCAATCTAACTAAAATTCGCAAATTTTATTTTTTTCAAAGAAAAACTAAAGAAAAAGAAATTATTTACTTTTCTATTCGTAGTATATTTAATGTTAAAATAGATTTTTTCCTTTTAAAAAAATGTGGTGATGAAATGGATTGATTTAAAATTTTTCTCTTTCTGCGTCTCTCTCCTATTGCAGCTGCCCTTTATTGTCCTTTCCATTCATTTTCCAAGGATAAAATAGTCATTTTCTGGGTCACTCTAAAACAAAATAAAATTTGCAACGTAACTGTACCTAGCATACTGATCTTTAGGAAAGTACCCTAGAGCACTTGAAACGTTTCCTATAATATAATGCGACCATGCGGGTAGTTTTTAGTGTTTGAATTTGATACTATATTCTATTTTATCTCATGTTGTTGGTGATATTTTAAAAAATAATTTTATTTTAATGTTAAAATGATACTTATTGTTTTAGTCTTTTTACAATTTTAATTTATTTCTAACAATGAATAGTTACTGATTTTTTCTATTGTAACAGCCATTTTTTATGGGTATGTCTAAAATCAGCCCAACTATTTTGTGTGCATCAGATGTGCTATTTTTTCTAATTTATTAGATTTTATTAAATAAAAATCAAAGGATGTTGTGAAAGAGGAATATTGATAGACTTTATAAATATAGAATATATTAGTTGTTCGGTCGCTCGGTGATAAGCCACTATTTCATGGTTTATCTTGTGCTCAATTGAGTAGATTTTATCAATTCTTTACCCACTTATTCATACTATTTGCATGGTTTTACATTTGCCTTCCTAATTATGTGCTTTGATTGAAAACATGCTTCTTTGGCCTTAAGTTCCCGATGTTTAAACCTCTCTTATTACCATTAGATGCCTTGATATGTGTGTTAAGTGATTTCAGAGATTACAGGGCAGGAATGGCTTAGATGATAAAAAGGAAGCATGCAAAAATGGAAGGAATACAAGAAGTTGGAGAAATTGCTAAGCTGTCCAGCCTGACCTATTCGCACTCAAACGGTTATAACTTTAACTACAGAGGTCCAAATGATGCGGTTTCAGTTGCGTTAGAAAGCTAACGTCTGGGGCTTCGATTTGATATATAATATTTTATAGTTTCCCTGAGGCTAGGCGACGCAACCGCGTGCTCCATGCGGCCGCGTCGCAATGACAAAAAATCAGCATGTTTGAATTCGCAACCAGCGAATTCTGGGCTGTTTCTGACCCAATTTGCGGCCCAGAAAACACAGATTAGAGGCTATAAAGTGGGAAAATGCATCCATTCATAAAATAAGCTTTCATATTTATAATTTTAGGATTTAGATGTAGTTTTTAGAGAGAGAGGTTCTCTCCTCTCTCTTAGGATTAGGATTTAGGATTTCTCTTAGTTTTAGGAGTGACTCTCAATCCCAGGTTCAATGTTCTTTTTATTTATTTTTCTAATTTAATTTATGAACTTTTTCATGTTAGAATTGATATCTTCATTTAATATAATTTGAGGTATTTCAGAATTATGATTGTTCTCTTTAATTTATTAATGCTCTTTGTTTATCCAAATTATTTTCATTCAAGTAGACTTTTTTTCCTTTTGACTTTGGTTGAGTCATTGGAGACACTTGAGTTATCAAACTCATTGTTGATTGAAAATTGGATTTCTTCATTTCATTAATTCAAGTTCCAATAACTCTAGCCTTTCCCAAGGAAAGACTAGGACCTGAGGAATCAAAATTAATTCATCCACTTAACTTACCTTCATAGTTAGAGGTTAACAAAGTGGGAGAAAAATCTAATTCTCATCACAATTGATAAGGATAACTAGGATAGGAATTCTGATTTTCATACCTTGCCAAGAGTTTATTTTATTATTTTATTTTTCTTATCATTCAACATACTGCTTCCTTACTTTCTAAAACCCCTAATTTATAAGATTCATAACCAATAATAAGAACATACCTCCCTGCAATTTCTTGAGAAGACGACCCGAGGTTTAAATACTCGGTTATCAATTTCAAAGGGGTTTGTTACTTGTGACAACCAAAATGTTTGTATGAAAGGACTTTTGAAGGTTTAGAAACTATACTTGCAACGAGGATTTATCCGCAAATTTCTAGACCACGCAAAAGTTCTCTTATCAAAATGGCGCCATTGCCGGGGAATTGCAAACGTGTGCCTTATTATTGGTTATTGTAAATATTTGCTTTTTGCTTGTTTATTTGTTTTTATTTTTGTTTTTATTTTTGCTTTTTCATAAATTAAGAGGTTATTGGTTTTTATTTAGTTATTAAAAATTTTTCAAAAAAAAAATTCTTTTTCGGTGTTCATCTTGATCTTCAAGTTGTTCTTCATGTTCATCTTGACCTTCAAGTTGTTCTTAGTTGTTTTCTTCATTTTGATCTAAAAATTTTCAGTTTGGTGTCATTTTATTGTTTTTCTCTTTTCTCATTAAATTCAAAAATTCAAAATTTAAAACTCAAATTTCAAAATTTCAAATTTCAATTTTCAAAATTCAAATTTAAAAATTTTAAAATTAAAATCTCAAATTTCAAAATTTAAAATTTCAAAATTTAAATTTCAAAATTTAAATCTTTTTCAAAAAAATCATATCTTTTTCAAAATCTTATCTTATCTTATTTCAAAAATCAAATTTCAATATTTAAATTTCAAATTTCAAATTTCAAAATCCAAAATTCAAAATTCAAAAATTTAAAATTCAAAATTTCAAATTTCAGATTTCAAAATTTAATTTTCAAAATTTTAAAATTTAATTTTCAAATTTAAATTTCAATAACCTTTTAATTTAAAATTATTTTTATTTTCGTTTTTAATTTTTATTTGATACTATGAACTCTCACCCCTTTCGCTATGAGTCTGGTTACAATTATGTTGCTGGAAGAGGAAATTACAATGAGAACAGGCATCAAGGTTGGAACAATCAAAGATGGGAGGAGCCACAAGGATTTGATCAGCCCTCATGGCAACAACCACCTCCAATGGACTATCAACAACCACCACCATATGCCTATGAACCATTTCCTCAACACAACTTTGAACCACCACACTCACAAGCCAACTACCACCATTCACCTTCATATGATCCTAACCCTCATCCACCATACCAACAACCTTATGAGCCAAATGAACCATACACAGAACCACCACCTTTCTAACATAACTACTTTCATGAACCACCACCTCAATATTCACCATCTCCATATCATTATCAAGATGAACCACCTTCCTATTATGAACCCTCTCTCCCAACCAATGAATCCTCATATCCACCCCAACCTCCAATGGATGACAGACTTCATGTTATTCTTCAAAGACAAGAAAGGATGAATAAGAGTGTGCTAAATTTTGCGGCCGCTGATGAGCGGATAATTTATACGCTTTTTGGCATTATTTTTAGTATGTTTTTAGTAGGATCTAGTTACTTTTAGGGATGTTTTTATTAGTTTTTATGTTAAATTCACATTTCTAGACTTTACTATGAGTTTGTGTGTTTTTCTGTGATTTCAGGTATTTTCTAGCTGAAATTGAGGGACTTGAGCAAAAATCAGATTCAAAGGTTGAAGAAGGACTGCTGATGCTGTTAGATTCTGACCTCCCTGCACTCAAAGTGGATTTTCTGGAGCTACAGAACTCCAAATGGCACGCTCTTAACAGCGTTGGAAAGTAGACATCCAGGGCTTTCCAGAAATATATAATAGTTTATACTTTGCTCAATTTTAGACGACGCAAAAGGGCGTTGAACGCCAGGTCTACGCTGCAGTCTGGAGTTAAACGCCAGAAACACGTCACGAACCAGAGTTGAACGCCAAAAACACGTTACAACTTGGCGTTCAACTCCAAAAGAAGCCTCTGCATGTATAAACTTCAATCTCAACCCAAGCACACACCAAGTGGGCTCCGGAAGTGGATTTATGCATCAATTACTTACTTCTGTAAACCCTAGTAACTAGTTTAGTATAAATAGGACTTTTTACTATTGTATTTACATCTTCGGATCATCTTTGGATTATCTTTTGATCCTTTGATCATGTTTGGGGGCTGGCCATTCGGCCATGCCTGGACTTTATCACTTATGTATTTTCAACGGTAGAGTTTCTACACACCATAGATTAAGGTGTGGAGCTCTGCTGTTCCTCATGAATTAATACAAAGTACTACTATTTTTCTATTCAATTCAACTTATTCTGCTTCTAAGATATCCATTCGCACTTCAACATGAATGTGATGATCGTGACAGTCATCATCATTCCCTATGAACACGTGCCTGACAACCACTTCCGTTCTACCTTAGATTGAATGAGTATCTCTTGGATTCCTTAATCAGAATCTTCGTGGTATAAGTTAGAACCCATGGATGGCCATTCCTGAGATCCGGAAAGTCTAAACCTTGTCTGTGGTATTCTGAGTAGGATCTGGGAAGGGATGGCTGTGACGAGCTTCAAACTCGCGAGTGCTGGGCGTAGTGACAGACGCAAAAGGATCAATGGATCCTATTCCAGTATGATCGAGAACCGACAGATGATTATCCATGCAGTAACAGCGCATTGGACCATTTTCACTGAGAGGACAGGATGTAGCCATTGACAACGGTGATGCCTAACATACAGCTTGCCATAGAAAGGAGTAGGACTGATTGGATGAAGACAGCAGGAAAGCAGAGGTTCAGAGGAACGAAAGCATCTCTATACGCTTATCTGAAATTCTCACCAATATATTACATAAGTATCTTTATCCTATTTTATTTTTTATTTTCTATTATTATTCGAAAACTCCATAACCATTTAATATCCGCCTGATTGAGATTTACAAGATGACCATAGCTTGCTTCATACCAACAATCTCCGTGGAATCGACCCTTACTCACGTAAGGTTTTATTACTTGGACGACCCAGTGCACTTGCTGGTTAGTTGTATCGAAATTGTGACAAATTCTGAATTAAGATTAGAGCACCAAGTTTTTTGAAGCCATTACCAGGGATCACAATTTCGTGCACCAGCTGCCTTAGGCGAGTTAGTAAATATAATAGCTTCCCAATATCTGAGCACTCAAAGAACTCCCATGGCTACATGTGGAGAATCAAAAGAAGAGCAAAGCATGAAGGAGACACTAGAAACTTCGGTGGACAATGAAGAACATGGCTTTGTATTGGAACAAGTGGAGGAAGCCATAATAGTTGCAGAGGAAGAAGTGGTTGAAGACTTAGGAGATGCTAAAACTCCATGGGAAAGTCAAGACATAGAGCCTCCTTCCAAGACAGTTGCATTTGATGTTGAGGAGGGTGTACAACCCCTAAGGCATATCATAGTTGAAGACTTGGAAGAGGTTGGTCAAGAAATGGAGATTAAAGAAGAAGAAGCACAGCCTCCCATGCCCTCGATAAGCAATAAAGAAGAGATTGAATTGGAGAAAAGCTACCAAGAGGAAGAGGTTGAAATTAAAGAAATTTGCAAAGAGGTGGAAGTTGTCAAAGAGCACAAGGGAGTGGAGCTTGAAATCACCTTGCCAAAGTTATTGGAGACCCCTCCCCCTAAGTTTCCATCATCCTTCACAACATTCAAGTGGGTAAAATTCATATCCCTTAGCTTTCTAATTCCACTTGAATATGGGCTACTGGAGACGGATGGTCAACTTAGAGCTTTTTGTGGCATTAAGAGTAAGAGGAAGATGGTCAGTGGTAAGAATTGTCCTTCAAGGTTCATTATGGTTGGAAGCTTTAAGTTTAAACGCAAAATTTGGTATAAAGCTCAACTGAATGGGTCTAGGAAGCTGTTTGGATGTCTCGGTGAGAATTTCGACTGTTCACCACCCAAGTGGAAAAATGATGATCAACAAGAAGATGGGTGCAAAGGCAAGGTCTGGGACCCCAGAATTCAATCTAGAAATCAGCACTCTTGGGGCCTTGTCACTTGCTTTAACTTACTTGAAGGCTTTCTGCGCCTAGTTTGGGATCCCGGAGGCCATTGGAATCACAAACATTGGTGGAGATTCTTGGATGAATACAAGCATAAGCCACCATAACAGGGAGCACACCAAATGTCCAACTTAAGGACTCTAACTAAAAGTGCTAGGTGGGAGACAACCCACCATGGTATAATCGTTCCTTTTTCATTTTTATTTAGCTTTATTTGTTTTCGAGTTTTATTTTATTTTATTATATTGAATCTGGAGTTTTGCATCACATTCATATTAACACTGCATTCTGCATTTTTTTCAGATTTAAAAAAAAAAAGCACGCACGCACGCGACGCGGCAGCGTCGCTAACACGTCCGACTCGCCAGTGCATTGGGAAGAAAAAAAATTGAACAGAGAGTTACGCGATAGCGTGGCTGGAGGCGCGCCTTTAGCATAATTTGACCCCACGCGACAGCGTCGCTGACGCGTTCGTGTCAGGTGGGAACATTGGCCTCCCACGCGATCGCGTCACCCACGCGGCCGCGTGACCTGAAAATCGACGTCAAAAGGGTGCATGGCCGAAAGATGAGCTGGAGTGATGCTGGACTGGAGCTAGACGCACAGACCTTACCACGCGAACGCGTGCCCCACGCGTCCGCGTCATATCCCAATATTGGTCTACCACGCAATCGCGTCCCCCACGCGACCGCGTCACCCTAACATTTGGCAATATGAGCTTCAAACAGAAAGTTACGCGACCGCGCGGCTGCCCTCGCGCTAATGGCACAGATCGATCCACGCGACCGCGTGGATGACGCGTCCGCGTCATTTCATAGAAGCGCTACCCGCGCGACCGCGTCACTCACGTGACCGCGTCACAAGCGGCGCATAACTTATCCAGATCAGCGCCAATTATCTTATCTTTTCTTCCCCAATCCTAATTTCTTCTATCTTTTCTTCTTTCTTCTTTCTTTCTTACTTTATTTCTTTCACTTCTCATTCTTCTTATCTTTCTTTTTATTTTACTTAATTGCATTTTTCATTCATTGCATTTTAATTTAGTGCACATTTTTATTTTCTTTTCTAAATTAATTATTTTTTCTTTGGTGTTAAAATTTTCTTATTTAACTGTTGCATCTTCTCTTGAATTATTTTGGGTGCTTAGTGACTTGTTTCATTCTGATTGGGTAATATTATTTAAATCAATGCCAATCTTTTATACATGTATTACTTTCTGCATTAACATGAATTTATATTATCTCTCCTTCCCCACTCTCTTCCCCATTGTTGCAAATTTTACACCACTAGTATGCCATGTACTTCTATTGTTTTCTCACGTACATGTTGAAGCTTCCATGTAAATGAGACCCTTATCATTTGGCATTAACCCAACTATACTTCATTTATTTTTTTATCTCTATTATTGGGTTACTTTTTCTTCCCTTTTTCTTTCAGGCTGGCCATCGAAGACGGAAAAAGGGAGAAACTTCTAAAAGGGGAGACAAATAAGTCCATCTGCACAATCCTTGAAGAAAAGCATCAGTTGGAACAACCTGTCCACCTGCACATCTCAGCATGCACCGAGGACGGTGCAATCTTTAAGTGTGGGGAGGTCGATACCGACTTCCAGGGGTTAGTTACCTTCTTTTCAACACCAATACTCTTATTTTCTTTATTTGTTCATTGTTGCATCTGCATATTTGATTGCATGTTTATTTGATTTTGTGCATTTAGTTACTACTTGGTTAAAGTAATAAATTCCTTTTTAGGACTCTATTTTTGAAAATTTTCACTAATTTAAATTGAAAAAATTTTTTATGTTAAAACTTGTTTGGAAGTTGTATTTGGAACATGAATTATAGCTAAAGAACACACAACCTGTGAGATTTGAGCTTATTTATATGGTTACATTATTTAACCATAAATATTTTATTCCGATGTGTTTCCTTCTCTATGATTGTAATCTATATTTTGTTCCAATCTATATGTCCATTATTTAGTGTATTTACATGCTTGCATATGATTGAGGCCATTGTTTGATTTTAGCTCACTTATCCCAAATAAGCCTACCCTTTAAATCACCCTTGTCAGCCACTTTGAGTCTCTTAATCCCCATTTATTTTGTTTTATAACCACATTACTAGCCTTAAGCAGAAAAACAAATTAAAAATCCCAAGTTGAATCCTTGGTTAGCTTAAGATAGATATTGTGTATAATTTAAGTATGGGGAATTTTATGGGAACATAGGATGATAAAATAAATAAAAAAAACGGGAATTAAATTGAATAAGTTATTTGAAAATTTGGGAAGCATGCTCATGTGAAATCAAAATAATTAAATTACCATGTGCATTGAAAAAAAAATATTAAGTAATTAAATAAGGGGATACAAAAAAAAGGAAAAGAAAGGAAAAGAGAAGAAAAATAATATTACCCTAAATACAAAATAAAAAAAATCAATGCACATGGGACAAAATTCAAAAATAAGTTTGATACTTGAGCATGTAATACAAAAGTGGGAAAAATTTGGGTAGCTAGGTAAAGTATTTTTAAATTATATAAAGTATGTATATGTTAGGTGAGATCTTAGACTAATCAAGGATTCACTTTGTTAGCTCACTTAGCCTTATATATATATACCCTCACTCTTACCTTAGCCCCATTACAACCTTGAAAAGACATCATGATGTTTGCATTGGTACATTAAATTTTTGTTGATTGGTTAGATGAAGAACAAATTTTAGAAAGCATGATTAGAGAAGAGTAGAGTGAATTACCCTAGACACTTGAGAGATTAGAGTGATATACATTACCAGTAAGGGTTTAATGCTTGATTCTATGTTCCCTGCTTTCATGAGATATCTTCTTACAAGTTTATTTACTTTTTATTATATGATTTGAATTAGTGAAATCTGATTTATGTTTGTCTTGAAGAGCTTATTTATTTTTAACCAAGTAGGTAGAAACATTTTGCATGTAGTTGCATTCATATAGATAGGTTGCATTTCATACATTCTTACTTTCCTTTTCATTCCTTTATAGCTTCTCTTGAGCTTAGCATGAGGACATGCTAATGTTTAAGTGTGGGGAGGTTAATAAACCACTATTTCATGGTTTATCTTGTGCTCAATTGAGTGGATTTTATCAAATCTTTATCCACTTATTCATACTATTTGCATGGTTTTACATTTGCCTTCCTAATTATGTGCTTTGATTGAAAACATGCTTCTTTGGCCTTAAGTTTCTTATGTTTAAACCTCTCTTATTACCATTAGATGCCTTGATATGTGTGTTAAGTAATTTCAGAGATTACAGGGCAGGAATGGCTCAGAGGATAGAAAGGAAGCATGCAAAAATGGAAGGAATACAAGAAGTTGGAGAAATTGCTAAGCTGTCCAGCCTAACCTCTTCGCACTCAAACGGCTATAACTTTAGCTACATAGGTCCAAATGATGCGGTTCCAATTGCATTGGAAAGCTAACGTCTGGGGCTTCGATTTGATATATAATATACTATTGTTGCCTTGACGCTAGGCAACGCGACCGCGTGCTCCATGCGGCCACGTCGCAGTGACAAAAAATCAGCATGTTTGAATTCGCAACCAGCGAATTCTGGGCTGTTTCTGACCCAGTTTGCGGCCCAGAAAACACAGATTAGAGGCTATAAAGTGGGGGAATGCATCCATTCATAAAATAAGCTTTCATATTCATAATTTTAGGATTTAGATGTAGTTTTTAGAGAGAGAGGTTCTCTCCTATCTCTTAGGATTAGGATTTAGGATTTCTCTTAGTTTTAGGAGTGACTCTCAATCCCAGGTTCAATGTTCTTTTTATTTATTTTTCTAATTTAATTTATGAACTTTTCCATGTTAGAATTGATATCTTCATTTAATATAATTTGAGGTATTTCAGAATTATGATTGTTCTCTTTAATTTATTAATGCTCTTTGTTTATCCAAATTATTTTCATTCAAGTAGACTTTTTTCCCTTTTGGCTTTGGTTGAGTCATTGGAGACAGTTGAGTTATCAAACTCATTGTTGATTGAAAATTGGATTTCTTCATTTCATTAATTCAAGTTCCAATAACTCTAGCCTTTCCCAAGGAAAGACTAGGACCTGAGGAATCAAAATTAATTCATCCACTTAACTTACCTTCATAGTTAGAGGTTAACAAAGTGGGAGAAAAATCCAATTCTCATCACAATTGATAAGGATAACTAGGATAGGAATTCTGATTTTCATACCTTGCCAAGAGTTTATTTTATTATTTTATTTTTTAGAAAGTAAGGAAGCAGTATGTTGAATGATAAGAAAAATAAAATAATAAAATAAACTCTTGGCAAGGTATGAAAATCAGAATTCCTATCCTAGTTATCCTTATCAATTGTGATGAGAATTAGATTTTTCTCCCACTTTGTTAACCTCTAACTATGAAGGTAAGTTAAGTGGATGAATTAATTTTGATTCCTCAGGTCCTAGTCTTTCCTTGGGAAAGGCTAGAGTTATTGGAACTTGAATTAATGAAATGAAGAAATCCAATTTTCAATCAACAATGAGTTTGATAACTCAAGTGTCTCCAATGACTCAACCAAAGTCAAAAGGGAAAAAAGTCTACTTGAATGAAAATAATTTGGATAAACAAAGAGCATTAATAAATTAAAGAGAACAATCATAATTCTGAAATACCTCAAATTATATTAAATGAAGATATCAATTCTAACATGGAAAAGTTCATAAATTAAATTAGAAAAATAAATAAAAAGAACATTGAACCTGGGATTGAGAGTCACTCCTAAAACTAAGAGAAATCCTAAATCCTAATCCTAAGAGAGAGGAGAGAACCTCTCTCTCTAAAAACTACATCTAAATCCTAAAATTGTGAATATGAAAGCTTGTTTATGAATGGATGCATTCCTCCACTTTATAGCCTCTAATCTGTGTTTTCTGAGCTGCAAACTGGGTCAGAAACAGCCCAGAATTCGCTGGTTGCAAATTCAAACACGCTGATTTTCGTCACTACGACGCGGCCGCATGGAGCACGCGTTCGCGTCGCCTAGCATCAGGGAAACTATGGCTTATTATATATCAAATCGAATCCCTGGACGTTAGCTTTCCAACACAACTAGAACCGCATCGTTTGAACCTCTGTAGCTAAAGTTATAGCTGTTTGAGTGCGAAGAGGTCAGGCTGAACAGCTTAGCAGTTTCTCCAACTTCTTGTATTCCTTCCACTTTTGCGTGCTTCCTTTCTATCCTCTGAGCCATCCCTGCCTTGTAATCTTTGAAATCACTTAACACACATATCAAGGCATCTAATGGTAATAAGAGAGGATTTAAACATATGGAACTTAAGGCCAAAGAAGCATGTTTTCAATCAAAGCACATAATTAGGAAGGCAAATGTAAAACCATGCAAATAGTATGAATAAGTGGGTAAAGAGTTGATAAAATCCACTCAATTGAGCACAAGATAAACCATAAAATAGTGGTTTATCAGTCACCCCCAGCTCAAGTCGTATGAGACCGTCGGGTTGGCCGCCCATTCGGGTCCGGGTAGTAGGCCAGCTGTGCTAGGCTGGAACAGTGCCCCCAACGTGCCAGCTACGGTCATGAGCGCCATTGTTGGTGCGTTCCCCTCTACGCTCTCTTTGGTTCGGTTCCCGCGGAGTTAGCCCCTCGTGATAGGGGCGTGCCCCCTATGCACGAGGGGCCTTCATTCGTTCGGGGAAAATGTCAATCGTTGCCTCGTTCTTTGTGCATAGCATTTCATGCCATTATGATTAATTTGAAAACCTGGGTGAAAGGTCTACTTTGCCCTTGCCTTTCGCGCTTCTCAGTGTCAGTTACTTTGTAGTTTCCATTTTCTATTCTCTTCTTCCACACTTCTCCTTCCATTATCCTCATCGCTTTTGCATCCATCACCATTCCGTTCTCCCTCTTCCTTTGGCTTTCTGAATCCCAAGCATTGTCGTTTGCCTTCGTTTGGCTGCATTCGTCTCAGAAGTTTCTATTCCTCCTCTGCCATTTTCATGGTAAGCTTTATTCTCACCGTTTTCTCTTGGATTGATTTCTGTCTTTTAGCTTTCCTCATCATTTCCATTTCGCTTGTGTAGTCCCTTAGGTTGTTCACGCTCCTTTGCTTACGCCATGCCACCATTAGTTAGGTTTTAAGGGGGGTTACCATTAGATTTGTAGTTTTTTAGCCTTTGCTTAACTGTAGATGAAGTTACTGTAACACGTAGAGCTAGCTCTGACTTCTCCAAATTTCGGACCTCCCGAACTTATTAACTAAGTGGTGCCCCACTGTAGATATGGCACGCGTCCTATCGCGAGAGCTCCTGTAGAACGGTATGCCTGGGTCACGTCAGATGTGAAAGATACCTCATCGCAAATAACTTTGGAGGAGCTCACGAAGTCCCGTCAATCCGACCAACTCTGTAGAGGAGGTCCCAAGGAGGATCGTTACGACGTGTTCGTTCCTACAGACCGAGAATGGATATGCCATCTTAACTTAAACACCCCCCGAATTACTGACTGGATCTGGATGTACAAGGCGATGTTTACCATTCTGGGGGTTTGCATCCCTTTTTCCCCCTTCCAGATGGCGCTTCTAAACTGGTGTGATGTGGCACCGTCGCAGCTGCATCTGAATAGTTGGGCCTCCATCCAATGCTTTGAGATAGTCTGCGAATATTTGGAGCTGCCGGTCTCGGTGGAGGTCTTCCTATGGTTTTATGTTTTGACGAACCCCTCTAAGGAAGGAAGACATAAAAAGGGGTACATGTCCTTCCGGGCAGTCCAAGGTAGGAGGATCTTTGGCTTGTTCGAAGATTCTTTCCATGGATTTAAGGAGAAGTACTTCAAGGTACGTCTTGCCAACGGCCAGCACCTGTTCTGGCTAACCTTCGAGGGAGAGCGCTATATCCCAACCTATTGAAGTTTTGGCGCCGGGACCAATGCCTTCACGAAGGTGACTTACAAAGGCTTGACCCAGCAAAATAAAAACATTGCCGACATGTTGTTGGCCATTTTGGTAAAAATAACGTCAACCCTCACCTCCTGATGGGTGATCGTGAGATGGGTAGGGGTTACGCAGGTGAGTAGTCGACTGGTCGTAGCTTCCTCATTTCTTATGTTTATCTTGTTTGCTTGCTTAATGTCTTGTTTAACGGAGTCTCATTCATTTCCTTATTTCAGTGTCCATGGCTGGCGAACAATTTGGACTTGATAACTTGTTTTCAATGTTCCTTCCCGGAAATAGAGATGACAGCTCTCCACTCCCCTGTTCGCGAAGTGCAATCCCAACCTCCTCAAGGGGAGATGATCGGCACCAGCGCTGGTCCCACTCCCCAGTGAGAGGTTCTGGAGGAGGAGGCGGAGCCCGAGGTCACCATCCTTGAAAATCCCAAGAAGAGGAAGTCAACCTCGAGTCCGGAGGGGGTTCTCACTGTTATGTAAATGAACTTCGATGCCGGGACCTTCATTGACTCGCAAATCCTGCCCGGCACCGAGGACTTCTTTCATGGTAGGGACCTCGCCTCCCAAGCCAAGTGGGTGTATCGCACCTTCCTCCGGGCTGCCGCCATAGCGAGGAAAGCTGAACCCATCTTGGCTGGTGCTCAGACTCTGGATGGAAAGCTACAAGCGGCCGTTAAGTCTGAGCGTAAGTTAAAATGGGAGGTAGAATCGCTGAAGACCCAGCTGGCTGCTTCTGAGAATAAAGTAAAGACCTCCGACGAGATGGTTGCTCGGCTTACCAAGTGGGAGCTTACTTTGGAGAGTCAGCTCAATGTTGCTCGAGGTCAGGTGAAGGAACTGGAGAAAGAGCGTGACGATGCCATCTCGTCGACCAATGCTGCCAGGGCCGAGGTTTCTGATTTGAAGAACAAGAATAAAGAAACTGTGAAGCATGCTCGGAATGCCATTGGGGATACGGAGGAGGCGATCAAAGCGCAGGTGAAGCTGCTGGCTCCTAACTTTGATGTCTCAGCCGTTGGTGCTTTCAAGACCATCTAAGATGGCAAGATTATCAACCTTCCGAGGAAGTAATATATATTTACTTGTACTTTTTTGGGCCATTCTGGCTTTGTAATGTGTTGTTTTGAACACTTTGGTTGTTTGTATAAAACTGTTTACCGTTTTATTTGATACTGACAACTAGCGAAGCCGACTTGTGGATTTTATGTTTAAACATTTGGACTATGGCCTTTGTTTTCATAGCCGCTTAAGGTAGTGTTTGCGACTTCGATGGCTCCCGGGGTAATCAGTCCCGTGATGCTGTAATGTTACCAAATTGGTCAGTTAACAAGGCAAAACAATTGAGTGATGCACTAATGACGGTAAGTAGGAAATTAAAATTTAAACAGCGTGATTTGGAAGTGATAAATAACAATATAAGGAAACACGGGACAAGTAAGCAGGTGAACATAAAGCGGGTGTTACTATATCGAGGACCCGGCTGGTCGCCAGGCCCGTTTAGGCTTTCAAAGGTAGTACCTCTTCAGGTTTCCTGCGTTCCACATCCTGGGCACCTCTCTTTCATCCAGTCGTTCTAGCTTGCATGCCCCGTTTAGTCATAAAGTTAGACTTCATGCTGGCTGAATGGACTTGTTCTTCTCTTCAGGGCTGGCGCACAATGGGTCTTCAAGGTTGAACTGGCGGAATGCATAGGGAGCTTGTCTTTCCTCTGGCGCCTAACTTGGGATTCTCCAAGTTAGGCGCCACCTTGCCAGTGTGCTTTTGACCAAAGTATGAACAATTATACATCGTTAGAAAGCTCTGAAAAATAGCTTTCCAATGCCACTAGAATCACGTCAATTAGACCTCTGTAGCTCGAGTTATTTACGTTAGAGTGCAGAGAGGTCAAGGTTGACAACATCATCCACTTTCTGCCTCTTCTTCTATAAAACTCCATCAAATCCAACCGAATGCTACCTGAAATAAATAGAATAGCACGCAACTCAAAGTAGCATCCATAGTGACTAAAAGATAATTAATTCTTGATTAAACTCAACAATTTGAATGCAAATTCCCTAGGAAAAGATAGGAAAGATGCTCACACATCACATGCCCGTTGCCTACTACCTCTCTTATCATGTATGGGCCTTCCTAGTTAGCTGCCAGTTTCTCTTCTCCAGGGGTCAGTAGGCCCACCGTTGTGTCATAGAACCAGGTCGTTTGGTTCAAAACTCCTCTTTAGCACTTTGGCGTTGTACCATAGGGCTATTCTCTATTTCAATGCCATTTTTGACAGGTGAGCTATCTCACTGGTCTGGTCGACTAGATCTTTCTCCATAGCTTCCTCAACTCCACCAAGGAGTAACAGTGGAATTGGTTCCCCCACTTCGACAGGAATCACTGCATCGACCCCATATGTAAGTCAGAATGGGGTCTCCCTGGTGGAGGATTGTGGTATTGTTCTATAGGACCACAAAACTATGCGAGTTCGTCTGCCCATCCTCCCTTCTTCTGGTCAAGCCATTTCTTAAGGCCTTTGTGGATGACCTTGTTTGCGGCTTCAACTTGGCCATTGGTCTGTGGGTGCTTCCTAAATCCACTTGACAAACACATTACGGCATCGAATGGTAATAGAAGATGATTAAAAATTGGTGGTTTTAGGGTTAAAGAAGCATGTTTTAAACCATGAAGCAAAATTAGGAAGGAAACACAAAACCATGCAATTTATATGAATAAGTGTAAAAAATATTGATAAAACCCCACAAATTCTACACAAGATAAACCACCAAATTGGGATTTATCAATGCTCTATTAACGAGAATCTTTGTTTTATTCCTAGGCCAATAAGGAAGTCACTGAATCTCTTATCGGCAAACTGTGTCCCGTTGTCTGATATCACGACCTTCGGGATTCCAAATCTGGAGATCACTTGCCTCCACATGAACTTTCTACAATTAGCTGAAAATACGCTGGCCAGTGGTTTCATCTCAATCCACTTAGCGTAGTAGTCAATGGCCACGATCAGGTATTTCACCTACCCGGGGCCTACCGAGAAGGGCCCCGAAAGGTCAACCCCCCATTGGCTGAAAGGTCAAGAGGCCATTAGTAAACTTAACTCGGCTGCTGGGGCCTATAGCAATTGGCGTTTTCTTGACACTTCTTGCATCTTTTCACAAATTCTTGGGAGTTTGACATCATCGAGGGCCAAAGGTAGCCGGCCCTAACGAGCTTCCGGGCCAAGGCCTTTCTGCCGATATGGTGGCTGCAACATTCCTCGTGGACTCGCTCAAGACATAGTCCGTCTGATTGGGACGTGGGCACTTTAGCAGGGGTTGGTTCAGTCCTCTTTTGAATAGTTGGCCTTGTACTATCGCGTACTTGGCCGCTTCCCTCCGTATCACCTTCGCCGCCTTCTCATCCTCAGAGAGCTTACCACTTTCCAAGAAGTTGGTAATCAAATCCATCCATGAGGGGACGTTGGCTGCTTGGGCTACGCACAAGGTGACCGTTGGTTTCTTTACCAATCTTTGGATCAGGGATCGGTTTCCCAACCCTGGCTTCGTGCTGGCCAGCTTTGACAGGAGGTCGGCTCGTGTGTTCCTTTCTCTTGGAACGTGCTGCACCATGACCTCATCGAATTCTCTACTCAAATTTTTTACCCTTTCCAAGTATTTTTATAACAAGGAATCTCTGGCTTGGTAGGTTCCATTGATTTGGGAAGTGACGATTTGAGAGTCGCTGTTTACTTCCACTTTAGTCACCCTGAATTCTTTCGATAAGAGCAAACCTCCTATGAGGGCCTCGTATTCCGCCTTGTTGTTAGAGACCAAGAAGTCAAACCTAATGGACTGCTCATATATCATTCTGGTTGGGCTTTTGAGGATTATCGCTGCCTCTCCCCCCCCCCCCCAAACGTCTGGTTGGAAGCTCCGTCGACATGGAATTTCCACCGTATGTCCAGGTTTTCGTGAGGGCCCCTCGTCACTTCCACTAGAAAATCGGCCATCACTTGGGCTTTAATCGCATGCATGGGTTCATATTACAGATCGTTGGGATAGTTCGACTACCCAAGTCATCATTCGTCCTGCTTGGTCGGGCTTTTGTAGTACCTGGCGAATGGCTTGCTCAGTCTTGACGGTGATCCAATGCCCTTGGAAGTACGGCCTCAATCTTCGATACGAGATCAGGAGTGTGTAAGCCAGCTTTTCTAATTTGATGTACCTTAGCTCCGCACTTTGTAGTGCTTTGCTGATGAAGTAGACTGGCTGTTGGATCTCTCTTTTTTCTCGGACAAGGACGGCCACCAAAGCTTCATCCGTTACTGTCAGATATAGAAATAGCGTCTCACCATCCTTGGGTTTGCCTAGGACTGGTGGTGTTGAAAGTATGTCTTTGAAGTGGTTGAAGGCTTCTTCACAAGCCAGGGTCCATTCGACGCTATCCCTTTCCTCATGAGGTTGAAAAGGGGAGAGCTCTGGCCGCCGATGCACCGAGGAAACGAGATAGGGCTGTAAGCCTTCCGGCTAACCGCTACACGTTCTTGATGCACCCTAGACTCGTCATTCATAGAACAGCTTCACACTTGTCGGGGTTCGCCTCAACCCCCTCTGGGTTATCATGAATCCGAGGAACTTCCCAACTTCCATGGTGAAAGCACATTTGAGGGGGTTAAGTCTCATGTTGTGTCTGCGAAGAGACGCAAACACGGTCTTAAGGTCGCCGACCAAATCTTTCGGTTGGCTGGTCTTTACCAAGATATATAACCCAATTTTAGATTTTTATTCAGTTATAAAAAAAATTTCAGATTTTTATTTTAAAATTTTTATCTCATCTTATCTTATTTCAAAAATTTAAAATTCAAATTTAAAAATTCAAATTTCAAAATTTCAAAATTCAAATTTCAAAAATTTAATTTTCAAATTCAAAATTTAAATAACCTTTTAATTTAAAATTTGTTTTTATTTTCGTTTTTAATTTTTATTTACTATTATGAGTTCTCACCCCTCTCGCTTTGAGTTTGGTTCCAATGTTATTGCAAGGAATGGAAATTATAACAGGAACATGCATCAAGGTCAAAACAATCAGAGATGGAAGGAGCCACGAGGATCTTATCAACCCTTCCGGCAACAACACCTTCCACAGTACCACATACAAAGACCATTCCACGATGCATACCAAGACAGTAGTTATGGTAGACCCTTCCGTGACAACCAACATCCACCAAATTATTATAGTCAAGAGCCATTCCAGGGGGCATACCAAGATGATAGATATGATGGACCTCCATCATATTCCTATGAACCTTCTCAACACAACTTTGAACCACCACACTCACAAGCCAACTACCACCATTCACCTTCATATGATCCTAACTCACATCCACCATACCAACCACCTTATGAACCATATGAACCATATATAGAACCATCCCAATTCCAACCCAATTACTCCCAAGAATCACCACCTCCATATGCACCATATCCATATCCATCAATCCAAGAGCCTTATGGTCCTACTTATGATACCCAAGCGGAACAAGAATCAACGGATCGTCACAAGGAAACAGTGGATCAATTTCTTGCAACCCTTCACCAATTGAATCAAGCAATAAATCAATTAGCTTCCCGATGTTCGGACACTCAAGGAACCCCCATGGCTTCATGTGGACAATCTAATGAGGAACGTAGCATGAAGGAGACATTAGAAACTCCAGTAGACAATACGGAGCATGACTTTGTACTGGAACAAGTGGAGGAAGCTGTAATTATTGAAGAGGAAGAAGTGGTTGCAGACTTAGGAGATGCAGAACCTCCATGGAAAAGTCAAGTTATAGAGCCTCCTTCAAAGACGTTTGAAATTGATGTTGAGGAAGGTGTACAACCTCCAAGGCATATCATGGCTAAAGACTTTGAAGAGGTTAATCAAGAGATGGAGATTCAAGAAGAAGAAGCACAACCTTCTATGCCTTTGGTAAGTAGTACAGAAGAGACTGAATTAGAAGAAATCTACCAAGATGAAGAGGTTGAAATTAAAGAAGTTTGCAAAGAGGTGAAAGTTGTCAGAGGAGAGCACATGGGAGTGGAGCTTGCAATTTCGTTAAAAATACCTCCCCCTAAGTTGCCATCATCCTTCACAACATTCAAGTGGGTAAAATTCATATCCCTTAGCTTTCTAATTCCACTTGAATATGGGCTACTGGAGACGGATGGTCAACTTAGAGCTCTTTGTGGCATTAAGAGTAAGAGGAAGATGGTCAGTGGTAAGAATTGTCCTGCAAGGTTCATTATGGTTGGAAGCTTTAAGTTTAAACACAAAGGTTGGTGTAAAGCTCAACTGCATGGGTCTAGGAAGTTGTTTGGCCGCTTTAGTGAGAATTCAGATTGCCTGCTACCCGGTTGGAACACTAATGATCAACAAGAAGACGGGTGCAAAAGAAAGATTTGGGACCCCGGAATTCATTCTGGCAATCAACAATCTTGGGGTCTTGTCACTTGCTTTAACTTACTTGAAGGCTTTCTGCGCCTAGTTTAGGATCCTGGAGGCTACTGGAATTCCAAACATTGGTGGAGATTTTTGAATGAATACAAGTACAAGCCACCATAACAGGGAGCTCATCAAATGTCCAACTTAAGGACTTTAACTAAAAGTGCTAGGTGGGAGACAACCCACCATGGTATGATCGTTCCTTTTTAATTTTTATTAGTTTTATTTGTTTTTGAGTTTTATTTTATTTTATGGTATTGAACCTGGAGTTTTGCATAACATTCATATTAGCATTGCATTCTACATACTGCATCAAAAAAAAACACGCACGCGACGCGACAGCGTCGCTGACGCGTCCGCGTCACCAGTGCATTTTGGAAGAAAAGAATTGAACAGAGAGTCACGTGAGAGCGTGGCTAGAGGCGTGCCTTAGGCACAAATATGCCCACGCGACTGCGTCGCCGACGCGGCCGCATCATTTGCAAAATAGCTTCCCCACGCGTCTGCGTCACCCACGCGACCGCGTGGCCCTGTAAATCGACGTAACAAGGGTGTATGGCCGAAAGTTGAGCTGGAATTGGGCTGTACCCGTGCTAGAGACACCAGCCCTACCACGCGAACGCGTCACCCACGCGTCCGCGTCATATTGGAAATAAGGCCACCCGCGCGATCGCGTCACCCAAAAATTTGGCGAAAAGAGTTTCAAATAGAGAGTTGTGCGAACGCGAGGCTGCACTCGCGCCAATCGTACAAATCAGGCCACGCGATCGCGTGACCCACACGTCCGCGTCACCTGACCTTATTGCGCACCACGCGATCGCGTCACCCACGCGTCCGCGTCGCCTGCGCCGCACAACTTATCCAAATCAGCGCCAATTATCTTATCTTTTCTTTTCTAAATCCTAATTTCTTCTATCTTTTCTTCTTTCTTTCTTACTTTATTTCTTTCACTTCTCATTCCTTTTCACTTTCATTCTATTTTACTTAATTTATTTGCATATTTCATTCATTGCATCTTAATTTTGTGCATATTTTTCTTTTCTTTTCTAAATTCATTGTTTTTCCTTTGGTGTTAAAATTTTCTTATTTAACTGTTGCATCTTTTCTTGAATTATTTTGGGTACTTAGTGACTTGTGTTATTCTGGTCAAGTAATATTATTTAAATCAATGCCAATCTTTTATATCTGTATTACTTTTGCATTGACATGAATTTATATTATCTCCCCTTCCCCACTCTCTTCCCCATTGTTGCAAATTTTGCACCATTGGTATGCCATATGCTTCTATTGTTTTCTCACATACATGTTGAAGCTTCTATGTAAATGAGACCCTTATCAATTGGCATTAACCCACCCATACTTCATTTATTTTCTTATCTTTATTTCTAGGTTACTTTTCTTCCCTCTTTCTTTCAGGGTGGCCACCCGGAAGGGAACCGGAAGACGTTTACATGAGGAGACAGACAAGTCCATCTGCACAATCCTTGAAGAAAAGCATCAGTTGCAGCAACCCGTCTACCTGCACATCTCAGCATGCACCGAGGACGGTGCAAATCTTTAAGTGTGGGGAGGTCAATACCGATCTCCATGGGTTAGTTATTTTCTTCTCAACACCAATATTTTATTTAGTACATTGTTACATTTGCATGTTTCATTGCATGATTTTTTGATTTTATGCATTTAGCTACTGCTTGGTTGAGAAATAATAAGTTTCTTTTTAAGATCCTATTTTTTTTGAAAAATTTCACTAATTTAAAATCAAAATTTTTGTGTTAAATTTGTTTGAAGTTGTATTTGGAACATGGTTTTTGAGCCAAAGAACACACAACCTGTGAGATTTTGAGCTTATTTATATGGTTACATTATTTAACCATAAATATTTTATTCTTGTGTGTTTTCTTCTCTATAATTGTAATCTTTGCTTTGTTTCAGTCTATATGTCCAATATTTAGTGTATTTACATGCTTGCATATGATTGAGGCCATTATTTGTTATTAGCTCACTTATCCCAAATAAGCCTACCTTTTATGTCACCCTTGTTAGCCACTTTGAGCCTTTTAACCCCCTTCTGTTTTATAACCACATTACTAGCCTTAAGCAGAAAAACAAATTAAAAATCCCAAGTTGAATCCTTGGTTAGTTTAAGATAGATATTGTGTAAGTGTGGGGAATTTTATGGGAACATGGGATGATATGAAAAAGTAGGGAATTAAATTGAATAAGTTATTTGAAAATTTGGAAAGCATGCTCATGTAAAATCAAAATAATTAAATTACCATGTGCATTGAAAAAAAAAAAAATATATATATATATATATATATATATTAAGTAATTAAATAAGGGGATACAAAAAAAAGAGAGAGAAGAAAAGAAGAAAAATAATATTACCCCAAATGCAAAATAAAAAGAATCAATGCACATGGGACAAAAATTCAAAAATAAGTTTGATACATGAGCATGTAATACAAAAGTGGAAAAAATTTGGGTAGCTAGGTAAAGTATTTTAAAATTGTATAAAGTATATATATGTTAGGTGAGAACTTAAACTAATCAAGGATTCACTTTATAAAGCTCACTTGGCCATACATATATCCTTACCTTTACCTCAGCCCATTACAACCCTAAAAAGACCTCATGATGTTTGCATTGGTACATTAAATATTTGTTGATTGGTTAGATGAAGAACAAAGTTTTAGAAAGCATGACTAGAGAAGAGTAGAGTGATTGACCCTAGACACTTGAGAGTAGAGTGATATACACTACCAGTAAGGGTTCAGTGCTTAATTCTATGTTCCCTGCTTTCATGAGCTATCTTCTTACAAGTTTACTTGTCTTTTATTGTGTAATTTGAATTAGTGGAATTTGATTCATATTTGTCTTGGAGAACTTATTTACTTTTAACCAAGTAGGTGGAGACATTTTGCATGTAGTGCATTCATATAGATAGGTTGCATTTTAAACTTTCTTACTTTCCCCATTCACTCTTATAGCTTCTCTTGAGCTTAGCATGAGGACATGCTAATGTTTAAGTGTGGGGAGGTTGATAAACCACTATTTCATGGTTTATCTTGTGCTTAATTGAGTGGTTTTTATCAACTCTTTACCCATTTATTCATACTAATCGCATGTTTTATATTTTTCTTCCTGATTTTGTGCTATGATTGAAAACATGCTTCTCTGGATTTAAATTACCAAATATTAATCCTCTCTTATTACCATTAGATGCCTTGATATGTGTGTTAAGTGATTTCAGAGATTACAGGGCAGGAATGGCTCAGAGGATGGAAAGGAAGCATGCAAAACTGGAAGGAATACAAGAAGTTGGAGAAATTGCTAAACTGTCCAGCCTAACCTCTTCACACTCAAACGGCTATAACTTTAGCTACAGAGGTCCAAATGATGCGGTTCCAGTTGCGTTGGAAAGCTAACGTCCGGGGCTTTGATTTGATATATAATTTTCCATAGCTGCCCCGAAGTTAGGTGACGCAAATGCGTGAATGACATGCCCACGTCGCATCTGTAAACTTCAATCTGCGCGGACGCGTGGACGACGCCTCCGCGTCACTTTCCCGCAACCTGAACGTACCAGAATACGCTAGAGGCAATTTCTGGGCTATTTTTGACCCAATTTTTAACCCAGAACACACAAATTTGAGGCTATAAAGTGGGGGAATGCATCCATTCATAATCATGCTTTCACAATTCACAATTTTAGGATTAGATGTAGTTTTAGAGAGAGAGGTTCTCTCCTCTCTCTTAGGATTTAGGATTAGGATTCCTCTTAAAGGATTTAGAATTTCAACTTCTTCTCAGGTTCAATGTTCCTTTTATTTATTTTATCAATTTATTTATGAACTCTTTATGTTTAGATTGATTTTCTTTACTTAATGCAATTTGAGGTATTCTAGACTTATGATTGCTTTCTTTTATTATATAAATAATTTAGATTTTTCCCTTTTGGCTTTGGTTAAATAATTGGTGACACTTGAGTTATCACACTCATTGTTGATTGAAAATTAGAATTCTTCAAGAATTAATTCGAGTTCCAATAACTCTAGCCTTTTCCAAGGAAAGACTAGAACCTGAGGAATCAAAATTAATTCATCCACTTAACTTACCTTCATTGTTAGAGGTTAAGAAAGTGGGAGAAGAATCCAATTCTCATTACAATTGATAAGGATAACCAGGATAGGACTTCCAATTTTCATACCTTGCCAACAGTTTATTTTATAGTTATTTATTTATTTTATTCTTCTTATCATTTAACATACTGCTTCCTTACTTTCAAAACCCCCAATTTACAACTCTTAACCAATAATAAGAACACCTCCCTGCAATTTCTTGAGAAGACGACCCGAGGTTTAAATACTCGGTTATCAATTTTAAAAGGGGTTTGTTACTTGTGACAACCAAAACGTTTGTAAGAAAGGTTGATTGCTTGGTTTAGTAACTATACTTACAACGAGAGTTTACTATAACTTCTAAACCATCAATCTTCAGTTCTTCAATATCGTCCACATACACCTCTACCGATTTCCTGATTAGATCGCTGAAGACCTTGTTCATCTGTCTCTGGTAAGTCACTCCTACGTTCTTCAGTCCAAATGGCATTACCTTGTAGCAATAGGTGCCTCCCGGTGTTATGAACGCTGTTTTTTCCTCGTCAAGTCAGTGCATCGGTATCTGGGTGTACCCTGAGTACGCATCCATAAAGCTTAAAAAATGATACCCTGTCGCCACATCTACCAAGGCGTCAATGTTGCGAAGAGGGAAGGAGTCCTTGGGACATACTTTGTTGAGGTCTGTATAATCGATGCACATCCTCCACTTTCCGCTCGCCTTTTTGACGAGGACTACATTCGAGAGCCACATCGAGTATTCAAGTTTCCTCATGAACCCTGCTTCTAACAAGCTGACCGTTTGTTTGGCCACCTCGTTAGCTCTCTCTTGGGACATTTTCCTCTGCCTCTGAGCAACGGGCCTGGCATCCGGCTTTACGGCAAGATAATGGGACATGAAGTCGGGATCTACTCCAAGCATGTCGGCTAGCGTCCAGGCAAACAAATCACCATTTGCCCTTATTACGTTCATGAGGGGCCCTTTTTGGTTCTGGGGGAGGTTCTTATTTACGAAGGTAAATTTTTTCTCCGTGTCTCCAACCCTGAACTTTTTCAGATCTCCCTCGGGCTCGAGCCTCGGTTTGTCGTTGATCCTAGCATCCAAATCGGCTAGGAAGATCCCAGATGCTTCTTTGGATTTCTTCCTTAAGAAGAGGCTGGCGTTGTCACACGCAACCGCCGTTTCTAAGTCCCCCCTAAGGGAACCCACCGATCCATCACCAGCAACAAATTTCATGACCAAAAGATTGGTGCATATCACAACACAAAATTCATTGATTGTTTTCCTCCACATGATGACGTTGTAGGCCGTTGAGCTCCGCCATTACCGACCTCTTTCCTTGTCCTCCTCCGATACAAACCGGGAGGGAGACTACCCCGTCGGGTTTTATGAAGTTCTCCATAGGCCGACCACTCCGTGCTGATGCATTTTTAGGTAGTTTTCTCAGAGCCCCAGGGCGTCGAAGACGTTTCTGAACATAATGTTGGAGTCGGCACTGGTGTCAACGAGGATTTGTTTGACCAGGCCTGTTCCGACTCTTGCCGTAATCACCATGGGGGGATTCTCCGGGATGTCATGGAACCACTGGTCCTCTGGCCCAAACGATGTCCTTGGAGCTTCCCTGGACGAGGTCCCATGGCTGTTTGATGACACGGCCAAGATCTTAGCGTCCTTCTTTATTGTGGACTTCTACCTAGGGGGTGTGTCCCTTCCAACTACAACGTTAACGACAATAAGGCCACGGTCATTGTCCTCGTTGGGCTCTTGCATCGGCTTCACAGCCCGGCCCTTGTCCTCTTTAGAACGCTTGCGCTCTCTCCTCTTGGGTTCCCGTATGAATTGTGATAACTCTGCCAGTTTGCCTTCACGAATGGCTTATTCCAAAGCGTCCTTTAAATCAAAACAGTCCTGTGTTTTGTGGCTGAAGCCTTTATGGTAGTCGTAGTATAGGCTCTTGTTCCCGCCCGTTCTGTCCTTGAGTTTTTGGGGCTTCGACAAGATGCCCTTGTCGGTAATCTACTAGTAGACCTCATCGATCGGGGCTGTTAGAGGGGTATAGTTCGTGAACTTTCCAATCCGGGGGAATGGCTTGAAAGGCTTAGCTGGTTCTTTGTCCTTGGAGGGTTCCTTCGGCCTCTCGTTGTGCCCGTGTTGATAGGGAGGTGGTGGGGCTGGTTGCCGTTTGTTGGCCGCCACGACCTGGCTCACCTCCTCGTCATTGATGTACTATTTCGCAATGCTATGGATCTCTTGCATGGTCCATACAGGCTTGGTGGTGAGGTGTTTCCTGAAGTCTTCATTTGACAGCCCGTTCGCTAGACATAGGCTGGCCATCGAGTCAGTCAAACCGTCAATTTTCAGGCACTTGTCGTTGAACCTGTCAAGGTACTTCCTGGTCGGCTTCCCGTTTCTTTGGGTCACTCCTAGAAGATTGATCGGGTGCTTGCCATTAGCGATAGGCATGATGAATTATGATAGAAAGCTGCGCGTTATGTCCGAGAAGGTCGTCACGGACCCTTGTGGTAGCGCATTGAACCATCGAATTGCCGGTCCTGCCAGGATCACCGGAAAAGCGCGACACCTCACCTCATCGCCCACACCCTCGAGGTTCATCCTGGCCTCAAAGGCCGTTAGGTACTCCTGAGGGTTTTGGGTTCCGTCATATCTCATGCCTATTGGCTTGTCGAAGTGTTTCAGCAGCCGGACTTTGAGAATGGAGTGATGAAAAGGGGTTGTTCATATGATTATGGGGTCTCGTCGCCTTCTCGGCCTCTCTCTGCTCTCTCCCTGGTTTTTCGAATCAGCATGAGTCGCGAAGGGCCGAGCGTAGATTACAGGGTCTTATCGTCTTTTCGGTATCTCCTTTCTTTCGCCCTGGCCCCCTGACTCAACGTGGGCCAGCCGGGGAGACCGAGCAACCGTTCTACGCCTTGCGTGTTCGTTCCTCCGGGGACTTCTCCCCCGAGGTTCCACCCTCAGCTGAGGAGATTGGGTGTGAGAGAGACTCGGGCTAGGTCGGTAACGGTCCATGGCCGTGAGCTCCCTCTCAAGATTTCGCACTCTGTGGCGCAATTCCTGCATGATTCTCGCGCTGTCGCCCCCCGTCCCCTCGAAAGGACGCCTTTCACGAGAGCGGGAGGGGAGTTCGTTCCTGCGAGAGGGGGATCTCGGGCGTTCACGAGAGGAAGCTAGGGAGGCCACCCTGCTCGTCCGGTGAGCGTCCTCTTCCTTGCGCTCCTCGCCCTTCAACTGGCCCCAACAGGAAATCCATTGATGCCAGCGGTCACCACAGATAGCGCCAATGTTCGATCGCTCAGCTCCTGACGGGTCGGATGTACTAGATGCTTGGAAGAGGTGGGGAGCTGGATCGGTTCACCTCCGTGCGTTTGGATCTCCTGGGCCAACGTGAATGGGATGAGGTCGAGGTATGAGGTCCCGCCGATTTACGAGTTAGTGTGGAGGGAGCCACCTGCAAAAGGACTCCGACGCTCAAGTCAGTGTCCATACAAAAGCGGCAATTAAGGTAAAGGGTAGGCGACGTACCTCTGGAGAGGGGTAGGGCCCTCCCCATATATAGTCTGTACTAAGACGGGTCCCACAGGGACAGACTGACTTTCCAAGAAGCTTCCTTCCCAGCTGTAATGTGCATCGTGCGAGGGGAGGTGATATTCGGGTCACCCCTAGCTCAGGTCGTATGAGACCGTCGGGTCAGCCGGCCATTCGGGTCCGAATAGTAGGCCAGCTGGGCTGGGCCGGAACATTAGTATAAACATTCATAAATACATTTTAATACAGAATATTTTAAAAATGGTAAGTACAATCTTTTATTTTAAAATTAAATAAATATAAAACATATAAATACATACAAAAATAGTTTTTATTTATTAAGATTAATTATTATACAGTATTAAATAATATAAAAAATTAAATTATTTTATATATTTAAAAATAATTAGATTATTCATCAAAAATATTTATTAGTAGTTAATTTTATTAAAAATATATTATTATATAATAATTTTTTATTCAAATATTTGTAAACATACATTTTATTAAAAATAGTATATATAATATTATTTTAACAAAATTAATTATTATATAACTATATATTTTCTAATATTACTGAATAGTTTTAAAGCAAAAAAGAAAAGAGGTAGAGAGACTATTTTCTGTACTATCTATGCCAAATTGCTTCATCATACCACAATTTTATATACCTCTAAATCATAACATATGACTCCCTCAACAATTAGCACCTTCAAAGTCTATAATCTGCTCTACTCTCTACTCTCTTTGCTCTATGTTCTTGTAATAATTGATACCACAAGTCTACAACTACCACGATGTTGTTAGAAAAAAAAAATCTATATCTTTGATATTAATATATGTTTTAAAATATTATATATAATATATAAAAATGTTGATTTTTTTAATTTTCAAATTTTGAAACAAATATTTTTTAATTTTTTATTTATATTCTTAAAAAATAGAATAAAAAATGAACATTATTTTTTTTAAATATAAGTAAAATTTATTTTTAAAGATTCCGTATATAATGCACTTACGGTTAGGAACTTTTATATGTATATATAAATATTAATTTATAATTTTCATAGGTTCGTGTACAATAATTTTATGTATATGTTAAATCTCAAATGAGTCACAATAAATAATATTTATAACAAACAAAATAATAGGTGAACACATTTTTAATTATATAAAAATATTAATTATCATTATATATTTTTTATGTCATTCTATATATTTTGTTTGTTGTGTAGAAATAAATTTTATCTTTATTTAAAAAAATAAAAATTATGTTTATTTTCTATTTTTAACTTTTAAGAGTGTAAATAAAAAAATTCAAAAATATTTGCCTAAAAATGTGAAAAAATAAAAAAAATAACATTTTCATATATTATATATAATATTTTAAATAAAATACATGTTTAAAAATATTTGGATAAACAAATTGTATTATACAATGCAATAATGCGTTTTCAACAAAATTAACTATTACCATATTGTTTAATTTTTTTATGAATAAACTAATTATTTTTTAAATAATATAAAATAAATTATTTTATATTTATTTATTTTAAAATAAAAAATTATACTTATTATTTTTAAAATATTTTATATTAAAATATATTTATGTATATATATATATATATATATATATATATATATATTAATATATTCTATATTTATAAAGCCTATTAATATTCCTCTTTCATAATATTCTTTTATTTTTATTTAATAAAATCTAATGATTCATAAAAGGTGGCACATTTAATGCACACAAAATGATTAGACTGATTTAGACATACTCCATCTTTATTGCATTTGGTATTAATTTTTTATATTATATTATAGATTTTAAAACAAGGAAAAAAGCAAAAAGATCCATAGCAAACTACACGAAGAATTTTTTGTTTTCACAAATTACGAAAGGAAAGAAAGCAAAAAAGCTTCTCCCGCCAAACTCCTTAACTCCCAATTTTTAACTATAGTAGCATAATAGAAATTTTTGAGAAAAATCTAATATATATTATAGGATAACAAAGTCATAATTAAAATTTTTATACACATACAAATTTAAGATAATGTTTGTTTTGAGAAATTAACATTGAGTCAGTATCATATTTATTAACTTAAAATTGTAGCTAAAATTTTAGTCTTGAAATACAAAATTTTAATATTTTTAGTATCTCTAAACAATGAAAATACAAAAAAATTAAAATTTTTGGGATCAAAAACTAAAATTTAACTAATAATTTCTTCCAAAAATATCCTCATTCCAAATTAATAATTTCAAATTTTTCTTTGTACTAATCTAATAGGGCTTCTTTAGTTTTTCTCATCTCTTTCTCTTCTCAAACTAGGACCACCATCGAAAAGTCCTAGTTGAGGCCTCTCCCTGTCGCCGCTGCTAGGACTACCACTTCCTCCTCCTCGTCGTACCCATCATGCCCAAGGTTAGTTATTGTCGCACTTTAATTTCATCCTTGTAGCCATTGTGTTCGCATCATTTTTCAGTTCGTATTTTCCTCTTCAATCCTTTCTTAACTTGTCTTCTCTTCTTTTTTCTGTTTGCGTTTGTATTATCGTTAATGGATTCTCTTCTCTCTAGGTATATAGGTGCCCTTTCATAGCTTGTCTTCTTTAGGTGTTTTAATTTTTATTGCAGTTTTACCTGAAGTTGTATGTAGTTTAATGAATTTGTATTTGTAGAATTAGTTTTCTTTGTTCACATTTTTGTTATCCTTAATTTTAAACAGTATGCCACAATACATAATTCTGATCTTTGAAACAAAAGAATTCACTTGCAAGATTCTACTTCTACATAATCTAAATATTCAACAGTTGATTCAACAAATTTTCTTTTATCACCTGCAACCAACAAAAGAAATAGATTAAAAAAATCCATACAAAAACATGATAAATAAGAACGAAATGGAGAATGGATGGAAAAGAAATCAAAGATGATATCAGTAATCATAGAGAGCGAGAGAGAGATGGAGAGAGACCAACAACCACAGAGAGCGACAAAGAATGCGAGAGACAAGGTGAGAGTACCATATTCGTAGAAATAGAGAAATGGTGGCAAGTCTTTTTCATTGGAGTCAAATTCGACACCAGGCCATAAAGGGGAGTTCCCTGGCGAAATGGGATTGACCAATGGTAAAACTCTGGAACCTTCAAATGAGAAAGGAGAAAGAGATGGTAGCAATATAGGATTAGGGCTGATTTTATATTTTTTCATTTTAATAAACAGGATAATTTAGTTATTTCACTTATTTTAGTCTTTATTTTTATTTTAAATCAATCAAAATATTGAGACATAATTAAATTATGTATATCTTATATCAAATATAATACAAAAATTTAATTAAATTTCAGTCTTTTAGTTTTAATTCTTTTTTAAATTCAACCTAAATGAATAACTATATTATGTATAAATAAAAAATAGTCACTAAAAGTAATTATTTATTTTACATATATATTAAAATAATATACATTTATACAAATATGTAATAATTAATTTTTAGTATATATATGTATTTTTGTTAGAACAAGTATGTGACAATGAAATATGCTGACAAATCTTATAAAGCAAATCAATTATGTTACGGAAGAATCTTCATAAAGGGTCACTCAAAGCACGTGTCTAAATTTCTTTTAGTCATATGCATGTTAAAATTGTGGATTTCGTTGAGAAGAACTTAAGAACATGTTAACATATTTGAAGTGTCTAATAATAATTTTTTAAATTTTTTTTATATTTAATATATAAAAAAATTATTCTTTTAATAATTTTTAATAAAATATTTTTTATGATATTTTTAAATATATTTTTAGAATCTATATTAATAAGATCGTAAAATTATAATAAAATTTTTTAATAAAATAGATAAAATTTAAATTTTTAATATATTTATTTTAAAATTTAAAATATTTTAAAAATTCATTAATAATTATCTTAAGGTATAGTTTTACAAGATATAGTTTTTTTTTTACCAAATTTTTTTGTTGCAACTTACATTACATAGAAATCACGTGTTTAAATTTTTTTTTTCCTCAAAAAAAAAAAAGAAATCACGTGTTTAATTTAGCAAAGGTCAACTTTATCTTTTTAAGTCTTAATGTTAATTAATAATTAGAATAGAATAGAAGTCATGATATCAAAAGTTAAAGGCATCTATTATATAGCTTCAGTATTATTTGTATATAGTTTGTTTCTTCTTTTTAGATGTTTTTAGTCTCGTTTTAAAACCAAAAGAAATGTACATATATTTTAAGAAATTTATTAAAATATATTGAAGTTAAAAAAATAATAAATAATTTATAAAAGTATTCTTTGAATAATAGTTATATTTGAAGAACTTTTAATATGATTAAAAAAAATTATTTAATAAGGATTAAAATGAAGAGAAATAAGATAGTAGAGATAGAGAGAGAGTACGAAACAAACAGATGTTTGTTAATAATTGTCATAGAGAAGAGGTAATTAAGGACTAAATAAAACGCGTGCCTCCATAAATATTAAAACTGATTTTGTCACCATATCTTTTTTTTTTTTTTGTGTAGAAGAACTTTTTTATTTGTTACACAGGACAGAATAAAATAGCCTCATACAAGGTATTTAAATTCATAAAAGAAATTCAACAATCAACCACTTTTTTTTTATAGATGACTCAATACTATTTTATAAAACAATAAAGGAAGCATGCACTAATATCTTAGTTCTACTTTATTGACTAAAAAACAATCAGCAAATAGAAGATTAATTTAAATAAATTTGTAATTTTTTTTCAATCAAAACACTTCCAATACTCTTAAACAATATCTAATAGAGGTGATTAATATTGAATACATAAGAGTTCAGGATAAGTATTTTGGTCTATTATCAGTAGTACAGAGATTCAAAAAAATTATCTTTGATACAATTATAGATAAGGTCCGCCAAAGAACTCAAATATGGAAGAGACAACTATTATCAATTGGGAGAAGACATGTCTTAATCAAAGTAATTGGAGAAGTTATTCCTGTGTACATCCTTTTCAATTTTCGATTACCAGACTCACTCATAGAAGATATCTACAGGATATTATCACAATTTTGGTGGGGTTAACGTAGTTCTGAGAGAAAGATGGCCTGGATCAGTTGGGACCATATGACGAGACCAAAAAAACAAAGAGGTTTGGGATTTAAGGACTTAAAGGCTCAGCATATGGCACTGTTAGGCAAACAATTCTGGCGTATTACTACTAAGCCTACTTCATTGCTAGCTCGCATACTGAAAGGGAGATACTATAGATATTTAAACACATTACAAGCTATAAAAGGTTACCAACCGTCTTGGGGATGGCAGAACTTATTAGAGGGGGAGAAAGGTGGTGAAAAAATGTTTGTGTTGGAACATTGTCTTAGGAGACAATATTCACATATGGCACGACCCTTGACTACCTTCTTATCCCTTTCAATTAAACATTAACAACAGTCCAATCACAGGAATTAATATGGTAAAGGATTTACTTATCGAGAATCGAAGATGGAACCAGGATTTGATCGTTGAGTTGTTCCCTTCAGAGTTCAGGAACCGTATTCTCTCCCTCAGCATTAATGCGGATGGCAGAGACAAAATTCAATGGATCAGGAATAAGCGGAAGCAGTACGATTCAGCATCTGGCTATCTTGTTACTTACAATTTTTTTCATGACCCAATGGAGCAAATTAAACCCCATCTGTAATGAGGAACCCTGTAATATTGAAAGCCATTTGGAGGTTAAAAATCCCATTGAAAATACAAGTATTTTTATGAAAAGCTTGCCACAAAAAAATACATGTGTTAGAACTTATTCACCAGCAATTTCAAACAACTTCTCCACTGTGCTCAAGATGTGGAACGGAGCATGTAACACCCTACTACATAGAGCCTTATGCTTAAGTCATAAGACAGAGATAAAAGTGTAAAACAAATCGTAATTTGAAAAGCGCAACACTACGATCGATAACGTAACTAAACAGATAAAGGATAAGCTAACGCAAGTATATATATATATATATATATATATATATATATATATATATATATATATATATATATATATATATAAATGAGTTCCAAAAACACAGATATCAAAACTCAAGATCCGGTTTGCGAAGATAACCGATCCGAGCATAGAAGTATACACATATATATAAAGTAAGGCACCCAAAGAAAATCCAAAAGATAATTTACAAAACCTATTTCTCCAAAGGGAAAGTATGAGGAGCCAATGGAATATTTGTACAATGTGTACAATGGAGGTGTATGGAGTATTAGAGGTATAACCATTAGTGTTACCTTTTTCCATCACCTGAAGCTTTTGGGATGAGTGGTATCATGACATAGTATTAGAGCGCTAGATCCGAAAGGTTAAGAGTTCGATCCTTGGTGAACCCCAAAATTAGTTTAAGCTTTTGGGAAGATGTTTATTATCACTAGTACTCGAATGGTTATTCTAGATAGTACGGAGGATGTTCATTTTGTAAATCAATAGCCCATTGTACACATTATACAAATAGTCCATTGTCTCCCTAGCAGGATCCTTCTCCAAAATAACCTCTAAGAAGAGTTAAAACAGTATATATGTAAATAGTGGAGATAATAAGTATCTAAGTAAGTACATAAAACCAAAATAAAGTCCCAAGAGCTAAGGATCTTCGCTATTCCAGAAGTCTCCAGCATGCCTCAGCGAGGAGCCTCACGTCCTGCATATGAAAATCACAAAATCCGCATTGGTGAGAACCGGAGGTTCTCAGTATGGCAACAGTACCCACATATCTAATATGTAATGTCCTGGAAAAGCCGAAAGCAATCCTAGAACTTTCGACAGATAATCAAAGTTTATAAACAGACTAAACCTATGGCAACTGACTAAAGATCTTCAGTCTAACTAACACTTCTCTTTCCAAATTCTTCAGACCTCCCAACCACCATCAATAATTTGATACCGCAAACACAATTATATCAAACAAGAAAAATCACAAATAGAAACCAGATACGGCATTTAGACAATTAGCAAGTAATATGCAGTCAATTAGGCATTCCAAACAATTAACATATAATGCATATGATGTATGCCTGTCCTAGTGGCTGATGAGTCTCATCTGTCGGTTATAAAGCCAACCCGACAAGTCCTGGTAGCTAACCATTGGACTGTCACTCTGTCGTGCATCTCCAACTTGAGTTATTCTCAATTCATTACATATTCACAACACCCACACAAGTGGAAGTGCAACATTCACATTTCATTTAATAAGCATATATGCATCATACTCAGCCATAATTCAATATTAGCTCAGTCATAATTCAGCAATAACTCAGCCATTCAGCTTATAATACAATCCATACCCAGTCACAATTTATTCACAATTACAGCCCTTCGATTCATGGCATATAAAGCACTTCCACCATCACCATCAACACCCCATACAATTATCTTTAATCATAATTAACCAGATTTTACAGAGTAAGAATCAATTGTGCACTACTTGCGACACTGTGGTCCATCAAAGAAAGTCTAGAGCTCCTTTTCCATTGTAACGACGATTACCCAATAGGATTCTGCCGATTTCACAACTTGATGGCTCACGGCAGTGAGATGCAAGTAAGAAAGTGAATCCTTCCTCGCACTCTTTTCATGTATCTGCTGATTCTTATAAAAAGCTCGGAATCTAGAAAATTTTGAAGCCAAGAGAACATCAACGTCAAGCATAATGGAAATGGTCTCTAGATTACAACGAAAATTTTTTCAAAAAAGATGAAGCGTTAACCTCAAAAAATGCTTGTTTTAACTTTACCTTCTTAGAATGCTTGACAACTTTACTTTCTCGATCTTTTCTTTAAGTTTAATCTTTTTGTCTTTTAGTGCTATCTGAACTTCTTTCTTTTATCCCTCTCTAGACAATGTATCTCTTTACTTTCTAAAGAAATACAATTCATCTATTTTCAGTAAAAAAAAAAAAAATCAATTCGTTCAACACATTAGATTATTAGCCTAGGTGATTGATTTCAATAATTGAATTATTAGTAGATTATTTATTTTATATTTTATTTTAATACATATATAAATTAAATTAACAGGTAATTCATACGTATAAAATAAAATTAGCTCAAAATTACAACAATAACCTAAATTGAATTTGGTTTTGTACATGTCTCATTTATAATTCTATGTAAAAAATCAAATCAAATTGATTCAATTTACTATGTATATGTTGTACTAGTAGTAATGATAAAAATTTAATTATAAAATTAAATATGATATAAAAATCTAATTAAAAAAACAAAAAATATAAAAATTTAATTAAAAATTTAATAAAACTATAAAAAACAATAGAATAATTAAACTTTTAGAAAAATAAAATTTTTCTTCAAGATAATGCCACAATTCTATTATAATACAGGTGGCTATGGGAGCATTATTATGGGGAAAAGTTTAGGGGACCAGCAACTTTTGTTTTTTTTGGCCAGCACCTAACCATTAAAATAAAAGTGAGTGATCTCCCACCATTAGATGTAATCTCACACTATTAAAAACATTATTAATGGTCAATTAATGGTTACAAACACTAAAATTACTGATGACCAATTAATGATTACAAAACACCAAAATTGCTGACTCCTACCATTCCTCTTATTATGGTCTTTTTTGGCCTCCGATATGCACCAGTTGTAGCCTTCCAATATGCAGATTGGTCACTCATTGGTCTTCTTACTTTCCACTGCTTGTGGTTGTGATCAACACTTTTATTTTATTTTATTTTTCTTTCTTACACTAACACTTTCATATTCACACACACACTAAAAAAATTTTCTATTTCTCATTCCTTGAATTTGAACTAAGTACAGTTTGATGAGAGGCTTATAAATCTTCTATCTGTGCTAAACTTAGCTGTTGAGTGATCAAGACTTGGCTGGACGTACATTTTAGACAAATTATTAGCTTTGCAGTTTTTAACTTTTTATCAGTATTATCTCGAGTTAAATTTGGATTTTGTAAATTTGTTCCAAATTATATTCCGACTAAAATGTATATTTATAATAAAATTAGTAATAAAATATTATAATTTAGCACTTCAATTATATTTTTATATTATATAATATTTTTTATTTTAAATAATTTATTTTAGTATAAATATTATATAATATTTGTTAAATTTAATTTGTAAAACTATATACACTAATATGTCGAATCAACTTGTTTAATCCAATGTATTTAAAACTAATTTAGAGTCAAATTTCAAATATTAAAATAAACTTAGATAAATATTAAGGTGGACATGTATATATGTATTTTTGTTTATCACTTAAGAGTCAGATAAGTTTTTTGTTTTTTTTTTTTCAGATGGATTAGACAATTTTTAATTTTAGGCATTATTCATATATTATATACTCACTGACCCACACAATATACTCACATACACTATATGAGTTTATTTAAGAATTCATTTTTCTTGAATTCATTTAAGGGTTCATTTTTCTTTTCATGGAACTTGAACCGGGTGTGATTATTAAGAAGGCATATGTTAATGTTATGCCACTGAACCTAGCCTCCAACCACAGATGAGTCTTTTTGAAAAGCTCTTCTTGTTTTTCTTTTTAGGTCATGTCTTTGGCAAGCTCTTGACTACTTTTTTACCTATATTCATTTTGGGCTTTGTTTATCCTTCATTTTCAAGGTGGACCCAGTTTTGATTGGCCTTCTGAAGTATTTGGCTCCTCATCTAAGAGACTACATTGTTTTATTAGGTTAAAATTCTCTTAAGGGTGCAGTCGAGGTTTGTCCCATACGAAGAATTTGTAAGCTTCTCATTAATAGGATGGTAATGAGTAGAGTGGGATTAGGGGTGGCAATGAAGAATTTGTAGGCTTCTCATTAATAGGATGGTAATGAGTAGTGTGGGATTAGGGGTGGCACTGGCAATGCAATAGATAGAGTAGAATAGGATTTTGAGTCAATTTTAATTTTGTCTGCGAGTTAAGAATATTTTAATTCTTAATCTTATTCGTTTTTAATCTACGAGTATTAGATTTTATCTGCGGGTTACAAAAAAGGTGTAGTATTATTATATAAGTTAATAATAATTTAAAATAAAACTGACTTTTATATATAAAAAAAGTATTAAATTATTAATTAATATTTTTTTTAGTGGCTAAGGATTTTTTGTATTTAATGAGAGGTATTTAGTTTAACATCCACTAAAAATATATTTTTATATAAGTATATAACATATACATATATAGGATGCGGGTTAATTGGTCGGATAAGATTGAGACTCAATCCGCACCCGACCCTATCCGCTGTGGATCGGATTAACAATCCTATCCGATCGGATAGGGTCAAATTGAATACCGGTAAGTAGAGAGTATATTACTACCTCTAAGTAAGATAAATATTTAAATATTCATACTCATCTTAAATATTCACACATTGTTTTATTTTTCATTCCTTTATTTGTAAGTATCTTAATTTTTATCCTATATATATTCAAACTCATGGGTATATATTTGTCATGTACTCGTCTTGTCTTACTTCAAAATCTAATTAATTTATAATTTATTTTAAAAAAATTATAACATGAAAATAAATAAATTAAACTGAACTAATTAATCAAATTTCAAATATAAAACACAAAATATAATCTTAAATTGTTCACAATTAGATATAGTATATAAAAATGAGCAGACTTTACATATAAATAATATACAGATATAAAATTATACTAAGATTCAAATTCCATAAGTAGAATATAAAATTCTTTTTAGTTTGTGTGAGTGTAGTGTAAAACGGGTTATTTTTGAAATTTCTTTGAAATTGAAATTAATTTGATTTGTAATCAAACTCCTTGTTTGAAATTAATATTAAAGACACTGGTAAACAATATTAGTTGATAAAAACTGATTGTTAGTTAGTAAAATCAAGAGTTAGTTCGGATTTTTAATTTACAAGATATTGGGTCTGTAACATGCATCAGTAGCATGCACTGTGCATTCCCTGTCATGTATAAATAGCATATTGTAACTCTCATTGAGACTAAGCTTCATTCAATATATTCTAAGAGTAACGTTAGGTCGTCAAAGAATAATTATAATATAAAAATATTATATAAAAATTTTTATTCTCTTAAATAAGTAAGTGACATACATTTTTTTTATCATTTAGTCTCTTTATTCTCTACTATTTTGCTGTATATTTAGAGTCATTAATATTTTTTTTAAAATCAATTTCAGTTTCTTCCAAATCAAATCCCTAACTTCTCTCAATCACATTATTATCTATTAAAATACAATAATTTTTGGCAAAAATTATAGAAGTTAAATTAAAAATTTTTAACAACATCTACTATATAATTTATATTTTACATATAGAATATTAAAAAATAAAAAATAAAATAAAATATAAAAAAATAAAAAATAAATTTTAAACATAATTATTAACTCGTAATATTAAAATCAATAAATAAGCATACATATGAATATTAAATAAAAATATTAAAATAATTAAAATCATGACTTATTAGTACACATATGAGATAATTTGAAGAATACAATAAGACGTATAGTTTAAAATTTGATAATATTAATTATAAAAGGGCAATTTACTTAAATAAAATGATTGAAGGAAACCTTTACGCAAATACAACGTTGGAAAACTCCAGACGCAAATGCAACAAACGTAATTGTATGTAATCCGCGACACTCTCTAGCGGAATCCAAATGCACGTAATCCGCTACACCCTGTCGCGGATTACGTTGAGAACTAAGTACTCATAAACCGCTACACCATGTAGTGGTTTATGATCAAATGGTGATGAAGCCTATTCCGCTAGAGGGTGTAGCGGATTATGAAGAGAGTGGAAGCTTGGAAGATGCCTATATATACCCATCAAGTTGTGTAGAGTGTCATTTTCATTCATTCATAACTTGAGGAATGGAGAGTGATGAGAGCTTTTTGGTGTTAGTGCACTCTTCTGGAAAAATAAAAAAGAGTAAAAGGCACGGTGTGAAGTTTACAGATAGAGAACCGCTGAGTGTTTTCATCAGGTCGTCTGATACACTGTTGGATCTGAAGAGCAGTATATTGCAGAAGTTGGGCGCGAGTGGCACAAAGTGGGTGAATGGTACACAGAATTGTGATTTCACACTTTTCTCGCAACTCCGTGCAGCTGACCAGCAAGTGCACTGGGTCGTCCAAGTAATAAACCTTACGTGAGTAAGGGTCGATCCCACGGAGATTGTCGGCTTGAAGCAAGCTATGGTCATCCTTGTAAATCTCAGTCAAGCGGATTCAAATGGTTATGAGGTTTTGATAATTAAAATATAAATAAAACAGAAAATAAAATAAAGTTACTTATGTAATTCATTGGTGAGAATTTCAGATAAGCATATGGAGATGCTTTGTTGCTTCTAAACCTCTGCTTTCGTACTGCCTTCTTCCAACCATGCGTTACCTCCTTCCATGGCAAGCTGTATGATCCTCTCGGATGAAAACAAATCCTTATGCGCTGTCACCATACGGCTAATCATCTGTCGGTTCCCGCTAGCGTCGGAATAGGACCATTGTCCTTTTGCACACTGTCACTGCACCCAACATTTACAAGTTTGAAGCCCGTCACATTCATCCCTTCCCAGGTCCTACTCGGAATACCACAGACAAGGTTTAGACTTTTTGGATCTCAGAAATGCTGCCAATGGTTCTAGCCTATACCACGAAGATACTAATATCACGGACTAGGTCCGTGTATTAGATATCTAAGAGAGTATACTCCAGCTGTCGTCCAAATGACTACATTGAACATCATGTAGACCGTTTTGTGGTTGTCAGGCACACGATCTTGGTCAACCGAGTAACGAAGATTGGGTGATTGTCACGGGTCACCCTTTCATTCTGACTTAACTGAATTAAGAACAAGAGTATATCTTGGAGAAGAAGTAGGCGTGAATTGAAGGAAAAATAATAGTACTTGCATTAATTCATGAAGAACAGCAGAGCTCCACACCTTAATCTATGGGGTGCAGAAACTCCACCGTAGAAAATACATAAGTGAAAAAGATCTAGACATGGCCGTGAGGCCAGCCTCTAAACGTGAACAATAGTCTATGATAGCGTGAAACTGATCAAATATTGAAAATAAATCACTAAAAGTAGTTTTTATACTAAACTAGTAACTAGAGTTTACAGAAAATGAGTAACTAAGTGCAGATAATGCAGAAATCCACTTCCAGGGCTCACTTGGTGTGTGCTTGGGCTGATCATTGAAGCTTTTTCGTGCTTAGGCTGTTCCTGGAGTTAAACGCCAGTAATCTCTGAAAATACTTAACACACATATCAAGGCATCTTAACACACATATCAAGGCATCTAATGGTAATAAGAGAGGATTAATATTTGGTAATTTAAAGCCAAAGAAGCATGTTTTCAATCATAGCACAAACTCAGGAAGGAAAATGTAAAACATGCAAATCATATGAATAAGTGGGTGAAAAGCTGATAAAAACCACTCAATTGAGCACAAGATAAACCATGAAATAAGGGTTTATCAGCCAGCTTTGGTGCCAGTTTGGGCGTTTAACTCCAATTTTGGTGCCAGTTTGGGCGTTTTACGCCAAGATTTTTAGACTGGCTTTGAACGCCAATTTGGGCCATCAAATCTCGAGCAAAGTATGAACTATTATATATTGCTGGAAAGCCCAGGATGTCTACTTTCCAAAAAAATTAAGAGCGCACCAATTGGGCATTTGTAGCTCCAGAAAATTCACTTTAAGTGTAGGGAGGTCAGAATCCAACAGCATCTGCAGTCCTTTTTCAGCCTCTGAATCAGATTTTTGCCCAGGTCCCTCAATTTCAGCCAGAAAATACCTAAAATCACAGAAAAATACACAAACTCATAGTAAAATCCAGAAATGTGTTTTTTGAATAAAAACTAATAAAAATATAGTAAAAACTAACTAAAACATACTAAAAACTATGTAAAAACAATACCAAAAAGGGTATAAATTATCCGCTCATCACAACACCAAACTTAAATTGTTGCTTGTCCCCAAGCAACTAAAAATAAAATAGGATAAAAAGAAGAGAAGATCCAGTGAATTCCAAATATCAATGAAGCTCATTTCCAATTAGATGAGCGGGGGAAGTAGCCTTTTTGCTTCTGAACAGTTTTGGCATCTCACTTTATCCTTTGAAGTTCAGAATGATTGGCATCTATAGGAACTCAGAATTCAAATAGTGTTATTGATTCTCCTAGTTTAGTATGTTGATTCTTGAACACAGCTATTTTATGAGTCTTGGCTGTGACCCTAAGCATTTTGTTTTCCAGTATTACCACCGGATACATAAATGCCACAGACACATAACTGGGTGAACTTTTTCAGATTGTGACTCAGCTTTGCTAGAGTCCCCAGTTAGAGGTGCCCAGAGCTCTTAAGCACACTCTTTTTGCTTTGGACCACGACTTTAACTGCTCAATCTCAAGCTTTTCACTTGACACCTTCACGCCACAAGCACATGGTTAGGGACAGCTTGGTTTAGCCGCTTAGGCAAAGATTTTATTCCTTTGGGCCCTCCTATCCATTAATGCTCAAAGCCTTGGATCCTTTTTACCCTTGCCTTTTGGTTTAAAGGGCTATTGGCTTTGTCTGCTTGCTTTTTCTTTTTCTTTCTCTTTTTTTCTTTATATTTTTTTTGCCAATTTTTTTTTTGCAAGCTTTTCACTGCTTTTTCTTGCTTCAAGAATCAATTTTATGATTTTTTAGATTATCAATAACATTTTTCTTTTTTCATTATTCTTTCAAGAGCCAATAATTTTAACATTCATAAACAACAATATCAAAAATATGCACTGTTCAAGCATTCATTCAGAAAATAAAAAGTATTGCCACCACATCAAAATAATTAGATTATTTTTCAAGATGTAATTCGAAATTCATGTACTTCTTTTTCTTTTGCAATTAAAAACATTTTTCATTTAAGAAAGGTGCAGGGTTCATAGGACATTTATAGCTTTAAGACATAGATACTAGACACTAATGATCATGTAATAAAGACACAAACATAGATAAAACATAAAGCATAATTTTCGAAAAACAAAAAAAATAAGAACAAGGAAATTAAAGAATGGGTCCACCTTAGTGATGGCGGCTAGTTCTTCCTCTTGAAGATCTTATGGAGTGCTTGAGCTCCTCTATGTCTCTTCCTTGCCTTTGTTGCTCCTCCCTCATGGCTCTTTGGTCTTCTCTAATTTCATGGAGGAGGATGAAATGCTCTTGGTGCTCCATCCTTAGTTGTCCCATGTTGAAACTCAATTCTCCTAGGGAGGTGTTGATTTGCTCCCAATAGTTTTGTGGAGGAAAGTGCATCCCCTGAGGTATCTTAGGGATTTCATGATGAGGAATTTCCTCATGCTCTTGTTGAGGTCCATGAGTGGGATCTCTTGTTTGCTTCATCCTCTTCTTAGTGATGGGCTTGTCCTCTTCAATGAGGATGTCTTCCTCTATGGCAATTCCAGCTGAATTGCATAGGTGACAAATGAGATGAGGGAAGGCTAACCTTGCCAAAGTGGAGGGCTTGTCCGCCACCTTGTAGAGTTCTAGGGATATGATCTCATGAACTTCTACTTCCTCTCCATTCATGATACTATGGATCATGATAGCCCGATCTATTGTAACTTCAGACCGGTTGCTAGTAGGAATGATAGAGCGTTGGATGAATTCCAACCATCCCCTAGCCACAGGTTTGAGGTCAAGCCTTCTTAATTGAACCGGCTTGCCTCTTGAGTCTCTCTTCCATTGAGCGCCTTCCACACAAATGTATCTAAGGACTTGGTCCAACCTTTGATCAAAGTTGACCCTTTTAGTGAAAGGGTGAGGATCTCCTTGCATCATTGTCAAGTTAAATGCTAACCTCACATTTTTCGGACTGAAATCCAAGTAATTTCCCGGAACCATTGTGAGCCAATTCTTTGGGTTTGGGTTCACACTTTGGTCATGGTTCTTAGTGATCCATGCATTAGCATAGAACTCTTGAACCATTAAGATTCTGACTTGTTGAATGGGGTTGGTGAGAGTTTTCTAACCTCTTCTATGAATCTCATGTCGGATCTCTGGATATTCACTCTTTTTGAGCTTGAAGGGGACCTCGGGGATCACCTTTTTTTTGGCCACAACTTCATAGAAGTGGTCTTGATGGACCTTTGAGATAAATCTCTCCATCTCCCATGACTCAGAGGTGGAAGCAATTGTCTTCCCTTTCCTCTTTCTAGAGGTTTCTCCGGCCTTAGGTGCCATTGATGGTTATGGAAAAATAAAAAGTAAGGCTTTTTTCCACACCAAACTTAAAAGGTTTGCTCGTCCTCGAGCAAAAGAAGAAAGAAAAGAGTAGAAGAAGAAGAAATGGAGAAGATGGAGGGAGGTGAGTGGTTCGGCTAAGGGGGAAAGAAGTGTTTTTGATGTGTGAAAGTTGAGGTAGTGAGGAGGGGTATTTATAGGGTAGGAGAGAGGGGGTATTCGGTCATGAAGGGGAGGGTTTGGGAGGGAAATGGTTTGAATTTGAATGGTGAAGTAGGTGGAGTTTTATGATGGATAGATGTGAGTGGTGAAAAGATTATGGAGAAGAGGGTAAGATTTAATAGGTTAGGGGTGTTTGGGAAGAGTGTTATGGAAAGGTGTGAAGAGGAGAAAAGAAGAGGTGGGGTAGGTGGGGATCCTGTTGGGTCCACAGATCCTGAGGTGTCAAGGAATTCAAGTCCCTGCACCATTCTGGTGTTTAAACGCCCATTGTGTGCCAAATCTGGCGTTTAACGCCAGCTCTGCTACCCATTTCTGGCGTTAAACGCCAGCCAGATGCTCATTTCTGGCGTTTAACGCCCAGAATGCTGCCAGGCTGGGCGTTAAACGCCCATTCTGCTATCCTTACTGGCGTTTAAACGCCAATAAGCCTATCCTCCAGGGTGTGCTGTTTTTGATGCTATTTTTCATTCTGTTTTTTATTTTTCAGTTGTTTTTGTGACTTCACATGATCATCAACCTAAAGAAAACATAAAATAGCAATAGAAAATAAATAATATAATTAAATAACATTGGGTTGCCTCCCAATAAGCGCTTCTTTAATGTCAATAGCTTGACAGTGAGCTCTTAGAGAGCTTCACAGAGACTCAGAGCTTGATATTGGCCTCCCAACACCAAACTTAGAAGTTGAGTGTGGGAGCTTTGTTTGACTCTGTATTGAGAGAAGCTTTTCATGCTTCCTCTCCATGGTTGCAGAAGAAGATCCTTGAGCCTTAAACACAAGGTAGTCCTTATTCAATTGAAAGACTAGCTCTCCTCTGTCCACATCAATCACAGCTCTTGCTGTGGCTAGGAAGGGTTTTCCTAGGATGATGGATTCATCCTCATCCTTCCCAGTATCTAGGATTATAAAATCAGTAGGGATGTACATGCCTTCAACCTTCACCAAGACATCTTCTATAAGTCCATAAGCCTGTTTTCTTGAATTATCTGCCATCTCTAGTGAGATTCTTGCAGCTTGCACCTCAAAGATCCCTAGTTTCTCCATTACAGAGAGGGGCATGAGGTTTATCCCTAACCCCAGGTCACACAGAACCTTTTCAAAGGTCATGGTGCCTATGGTACAAGGTATTAAGAACTTTCCAGGATCCTATTTCTTCTGAGGTAATTTCAGTTGAACCAGATCATTTAGTTCATTGATGAGCAATGGGGGTTCATCCTCCCAAGTCTCATTACCAAATAACTTGGCATTCAACTTCATGATTGCTCCTAGATATTAAGCAACTTGATATTCAATAATATCTTCATCCTCTTCAGAGGAAAAATACTCATCAGAGCTCATGAATGACAACAGTAAGTTCAGTGGAATCTCTATGGTCTCTATATGAGCCTCAGATTCTTTTGGTTCCTCATTAGGGAACTTCTTGGAGGCCAGTGGACGTCCATTGAGGTCTTCCTCACTGGAAATCACTGCCTTTCCCTCCTCTACAGGTTTGGCCATGTTGGTTATATTTATGGCCTTGCACTCTCTTTTTTGATTCTCTTCTATATTGCTTGGGAAAGTACTAGGAGGGATTTCAGTAACTCTTTTACTTAGATGACCCACTTGTGCCTCCAAATTTCTAATAGAGGACCTTGCTTCAGTCATGAAACTGAGAGTAGTCTTAGATAGATTAGAGACTACAGTTGCTAAGTCAGAGTGGCTCTGCGTAGAATTCTTTGTCTGTTGCTGAGAAGATGATGGAAAAGGTTTGCTATTGCCAAACCTATTTCTCCCACCATTATTGTTACTGAAGCCTTGATTAGGCTTCTGTTGATCCTTCCATAAGAAATTTGGATGATTCATCCATGAAGGATTATAGGTATTTTCATAAGATTCTCCCATGTAATTCACCTCTTCCATTGTAGGATTCTCAGGGTCATAGGCTTCTTCTTTAGAGGAAGCTTCCTTAGTACTGCCTGTTGCAGCTTGCATTCCAGACAGACTTTGAGAAATTATATTGACTTGCTGAGTCAATATTTTGTTCTGAGCCAATATGGCATTCAGAGTATCAATCTCAAGAACTCCTTTCTTCTGAGTTGTCCCATTATTCACAGGATTTCTTTCAGAAGTGTACATGAACTGGTTATTTGCAACCATTTCAATGAGTTCCTGGGCTTCTGCAGGCGTCTTCTTCAGATGAAGAGATCCTCCAGTAGAATGGTCCAATGACATCTTGGACAATTCAGACAGACCATCATAGAATATACATATGACGCTCCATTCTGAAAACATGTCAGAAGGACACCTTCTGATCAATTGCTTGTATCGTTCCCAAGCTTCATAGAGGGATCCACCTTCCTTCTGTCTAAAGGTTTGGACTTCCACTCTAAGCTTGCTCAACTTTTGAGGTGGAAAGAATTTGGCCAAGAAGGCTTTGACTAACTTTTCCCAAGAGTTCAGGCTATCTTTAGGTTGTGTGTCCAACCATATCTTAGCTCTGTCTCTTACAGCAAAGGGGAAAAGCATAAGTCTGTAGACCTCAGGATTAACCCCATTGGTCTTAACAGTGTCACAAATTTACAAGAATTCAGCTAAAAACTGATGAGAATCTTCCAATAGAAGTCCATGAAACTTGCAATTCTGCTGCATCAAAGAAACTAATTAAGGTTTAAGCTCAAAGTTGTTTGCTCCAATTGCAGGAATTGAGATGCTCCTTCCACAGAAGTCAGAAGAGGGTATAATAAAGTCACCAAGCATCTTTCTTACATCTCCACCATTGTTGTTAGGTTCGGCCATCTCTACTTCTTTTTCAAAAATTTCAGTAAGGTCCTCTCCAGAGTGTTGTGCTTTAGCTTCTCTTAGCTTCCTCTTTAGAGTCCTTTTTAGAGTCCTTTCAGGTTCAGGATCAGCTTCAACAAGAATGTTCTTATCCTTGTTCCTACTCATATGAAAAAGAAGAGAACAGAAAAGAATAGGAATCTTCTATATCACAATATAGAGATTCCTTTATGTGAGTAGAAGAATAGAAGAATAGAATGAAGAAGAAGAATTCGAACACAGAGAGGGAGAGAGGGTTCAAATTTTAAGAAGAAGAGAAGTGTTAGTGATTAAATAAATATATAAATAGAAAGAGATGAGAGAGAGAAGAATTCGAATTTAATTAAAAAGAAAAGAAGAATATTTTTGTTTTTATTTTAATTATTTGTTAAAATTTGAAAATTATAAAAAGGAATAAAATTAAAATTAAAATTTAAAACAATTAATTAATTAAAAAGAATTTTGAAAAAGGGGTTAGTAGTTTTCGAAAATTAGAGGGAGAAAAGTAGTTAGGTGGTTTTGAAAAAGATATGATAGAAAATTTTTTTTAAATCAAACAAAAAGTCAAGTAGTTAATTGAAAAATATTTGAAAATCAATTTTGAAAAGATAAGAAGTTAGAAAAGATTTTGAAATTGATTTTGAAAAAGATATTATTGAAATTTATTTTGAAAAAGATTTAAAAAGAAAATTAAAAAGATTTGATTTTTGAAATTAAAGTTGATTACTTGACTAACAAGAAACTAAAAGATGTGATTTTAGAATTTAAAGATTGAACCTTTCTTAATAGGCAAGTGAGAAAAACATGTCATAAAATGAAACATGACATAAAAATTTAAGATCAAAATGAATAATACATGCAAGAACACTTTGAATGTCAAGATGAATACCAAGAACACTTTGAAGATCATGATGAACACCAAGAACATATTTTTGAAATTTTTTTTTAAAAAAAAAACATTCAAGACACCAAACTTAAAAAATTTTAAATTTTAGACACTAACAATTCAAAAATGCATATGAAAAACAAGAAAAGATACAAACAAGAAAAATTTAAAGATCAAATAAGAAAAATCATCAAGAACAACTTGAAGATCAAGAAAGACCACATGCATGAATTTTCGAAAATTTTAGTGAAAATTAAAAATATGCAATTGACACCAAACTTAAAAATTGACACAAGACTCAAACAAGAAACACAAAATTCTTTTTGGTTTTATGATTTTATTAAATTTTTTTGTAATTCTTCGAAAATTATTTTGGAAAATAGAAAATAAAGGGATACAAAATTTTTAATAAGAATTCCAAGAATCATGCAATGTTAGTCTAAAGCTTCGGTCCAAAAATTTAGACATGGCTTAATAGCCAGCCAAGCTTTATGTGAAAGCTTCGGTCCAAAAGATTAGACATGGCCAATGGCCAGCCAAGCTTCAGCAGAGCATTACATATAACAGCCAAATTGATGGGAATCAAAAGGCTCCTGCAATGATAAATGGAAGCCTCGGTCCAAAAAAAAATTAGACATGGCTTGACAGCCAGCCAGGCTTCAACAGATCATGATGAAACTCTAGAATTCATTCTTAAAAATTCTGAAGAACAAAATAAAATATTGTATTTTTTTTATTTTTTTTCAAAAATTAAAATAAAATAAAATTACCTAATCTGAGCAACAAGATGAACCGTCAGTTGTCCAAACTCGAACAATCTCCGGCAACAGCGCCAAAAACTTGGTACACAGAATTGTGATTTCACACTTTTCTCGCAACTCCGTGCAGCTGACCAGCAAGTGCACTGGGTCGTCCAAGTAATAAACCTTACGTGAGTAAGGGTCGATCCCACAGAGATTGTCGGCTTGAAGCAAGTTATGATCATCCTTGTAAATCTCAGTCAGGGGGATTCAAATGGTTATGAGGTTTGATAATTAAAATATAAATAAAACAGAAAATAAAATAAAGTTACTTATGTAATTCATTGGTTGGAATTTCAGATAAGCGTATGGAGATACTTTGTTGCTTATAAACCTCTGCTTTCTTACTGCCTTCTTCGAACCATGCGTTACCTCCTTCCATGGCAAGCTGTATGATCCTCTCGGATGAGAACAAATCCATATGCGTTGTCACCGCACGGCTAATCATCTGTCGGTTCCCGCTAGCGTTGAAATAGGACCATTGTCCTTTTGCACACTGTCACTGCGCCAACATTCGCAAGTTTGAAGCTCGTCACAGTCATCCCTTCCCAGATCCTACTTGGAATATCACAGACAAGGTTTAGACTTTCCGGATCTCAGGAATGCTGCCAATGGTTCTAGCCTATACCACGAAGATACTAATCTCACGGACTAGGTCCGTGTATTAGATATCCAAGAGAGTATACTCCAGCTGTCATCCAATGACTACGTTGAACATCATGTAGACTGCTTTGTGGTTGTCAGGCACGCGATCTTGGTCAAGCGAGTAACGAAGATTGGGTGATTGTCACGGGTCACCCCTTCATTCTGACTTAACTGAATTAAGAACAAGAGTATATCTTGGAGAAGAAGTAGGCATGAATTGAAGGAAAAACAATAGTACTTGCATTAATTCATGAAGAACAGCAGAGCTCCACACCTTAATCTATGGGGTGCAGAAACTCCACCGTAGAAAATACATAAGTGAAAAAGGTCGAGGCATGGCCGTGAGGCCAGCCTCCAAATGTCAACAATAGTCTATGATAGCGTGAAAATGATCAAAGATTGAAAATAAATCACTAAAAGTAATTTTTATACTAAACTAGTAACTAGGGTTTACAGAAAATGAGTAACTAAGTGCAGATAATGCAGAAATCCACTTCCGGGCCCCACTTGGTGTGTGCTTGGGCTGATCATTGAAGCTTTTTCATGCTTAGGCTGTTCTTGGAGTTAAACGCCAGCTTTGGTGCCAGTTTGGGCGTTTAACTCCAATTCTGGTGCCAGTTTGGGCGTTTTACGCCAAGATATTTTAGGCTGGCTTTGAACGCCAGTTTGGGCCATCAAATCTCAGGCAAAGTATAGACTATTATATATTGCTGGAAAGCTCAGGATGTCTACTTTTCAAAGAAATTAAGAACGCGCCAATTGGGCTTCTGTAGCTCCAAAAAATTTACTTCGAGTGCAGGGAGGTCAGAATCCAACAGCATCTGCAGTCCTTTTTCAGCCTCTGAATCAGATTTTTGCTCAGGTCCCTCAATTTCAGCCAGAAAATACCTGAAATCATAGAAAAATATACAAACTCATAGTAAAGTCTAGAAATGTTATTTTTGAATAAAATTAATAAAAATATAGTAAAAACTAATTAAAACATACTAAAAACTATGTAAAAACAATGCCAAAAAGGGTATAAATTATCCGCTCATCAGTGAAGAAGCTATTCTACAAGATTCCTATTGCGGTTGTGTCAACTGGTGTACAATATGAAACATTCATGTTACGATCAGATGAAGATATGCAGGTGTTGTTTCATTGTCGTCTGAGTTTCGCGGAAGTGAGGATACACGAGTTGTTTGCGAAGTTGGAACATGGGATTGATAGTTCTGGGGCATCCGCGCCAAACCCTCAGTCCACCACGACGGGGATGCCTCCACCTCTATGCCCGTTGTTGCACCTGAGTGTTTGTTGAAGTATCGGCCAGCTGGTCCAGTTGGGATATTCACCTCAACTCATCCACACTAGATGTAGGACGTGAGAGGGAACCAGATCAGGTTGAAAATGAGATGCTAGAGGATGATTCCGACGAAGAGCTTGCTGACATTGGAGGGGACAGCGATGGTGAAATTCTGACAAACCCAGTAAAACAGAAGGCGGTAGCACAGATATATGGGGACTGGGAAGAGTCATATGCCGAGCTACCTCGTTGGATACTTAGTGTGCAGTCTACCATGGAGGGGGCGATAGCCTTGTTGAAGATGTCTCCAGTTTGAGTCAGTGATGACGTGGATGACTCAACCATGTACTTTCATCGTCTTTTCTGGGCGTTTCCTCCTTGTGTTGAAGCTTTCCGACATTGCAAGCCATTGGTCAGCATAGACGGTAGTCATTTGTATGGCAAGTATGGAGGGACTTTGTTCCTGGCCATCGCTCAAGATGGGAACTCCAACATATTGACTATTGCTTTCAGTCTTGTGGAGGGGAAAAATGCCAAGTCGTGGTCTTTCTTCCTGACCAACCTGCGCCAACATGTGACTCTGCAACAGGGGATACTGGTCATCTTAGATAGGCACAATGGCATCAAGGCTGTACTAGAGAATCCTAACAGTGGGTGGTAACCCCCTCATGCGTACCGAGCATTTTATATTCGGCATGTTGCAGCTAACTTCGCACTCAGTTTCAAGGGCATGGATGCAAAGCGCTTGCTTGTGAACGCTGCTTATGCGAGGTCTGAGGTAGAGTTTCACTATTGGTTTGATATAATGCAGACTGAGAATCCGGCAATGTGTGATTGGGCAAACAGAATAGAATATGATAAGTGAACTCAGCACCAGGATTGTGGCAGATGATTCGGTCATATGACGACCAATATATCTGAGTTTGTTAATTCTGTTATGAAGGGTACACGGAATCTTCTAGTTACCGCCCTTGTGAAGTCCACATATGGTCGTCTAGCGGAGTTGTTTGTGATTTGTGGTTAGACGGCAGAGGCTCAGTTGGCCAGTGGTGCCAAGTTTTGCTAGTCTTTTATGAAGGTGATGGAGCGCAACTTGAGAGACTCCAGGTGCTTCACTGTAACCCTGTTCGATAGACACCAGTCTGAGTACACCATTGCCGAGACAACACCGACCGGGAGCTTTTCACTTGGGACGTACCGAGTTTTCCTTCAGGATCGTACATGCGACTGTGGATACTTTCAGGCTCTCTATTATCCATATTGCCATGTGATTGCATGTTGTGCCCAGTCACGGCTTGACTGGTCTATCTATGTCGACGAAGTCTACACCATGCAGAAGGTGTTCAGGGAGTATCAGATGGGTTTTGTGTCGCCAATACCAGAGGGACTTTGGCCACCTTATGACGGTCTGATCGTTATTCCAGATCCTAGCTTGAGGCGTTGTTGTGATGGGCGACCGAGTTCTACCAGAATCCGGAACAACATGGATGAGGTCGACCCTAACCGACCGAAGCGATGCGGGCTCCGCAGACAGCCTGAGCACACGCGTAGATCTTGCCCCTAGAGAGGCTCTACCATTGCTGGTAGTTCGTAGGACTTCTAGTTTTTTGAATTTTATTTTCTCATGTACCAATTTACGTTTTCGGGTGTTAGTGTTAGTGCATTTGGTGTGTTAGTGTTAGTGTTAGTTCCTACCTATTTGTATGACTTATGACATTTTTATTTCCTTTAACTCTTAATCGTTGTATGACTATTACATTTGTATGACTTATGTAGTAATTTAATCTGTGTTAGTGTTAATACCTGGTGGCTATTATATTTCTACGGCTTTCTGCTTATGAAGAGTGTATTGTATAACTTCGTACATTTTGCATCACGAGTAACTAGTATTCATGAATATGTTTCCAAGCTTCCACTCTCTTCATAATCCACTACACCCTCTAGCAGAATAGGCTTCAGCAAACCACTACAGGGTGTAGCGATTTATGAGTACTTAGTTCTCAACATAATCCGTGACAGGGTGTAGCGGGTTACGTACATTTGGATTTCGCTAGAGAGTGTCGCAGATTACAAACAATTGTGTTTGTTGTATTTGCGTCTGGAGTTTGCCAATGTTGTATTTGCGTAAAGGTTTCCTTCAATCATTTTATTTATGTAAATTGCCCCTATATTATTAATATACATATTTTATATACATTTAATTTATACTTTTAATATTATATATACATATGAAATAGTAATATATAATTATACATATATTAATAATTTTAATTATTTAAAATTTTATATTTATTTTTTATATATAATTTTAATGTAGAATAAAAATAAAAAATTTATAATTTATTGATCGATAAACAATATATAAAAATAATATTTTTAAATATTTTTTAAAATATATAAGTTATAATTTATTGATATAAAATTATAGATTATGTGCATATTATTTGAAACAGTTCGTGAGTTCGAGCCAGCTCGTGAGTTTTCAGTGAACCGAATTTGAGCTTAAGAAATATGTTCGATTTTTAATGAGTCGAGTCGTGAACCAAACTCAATTTTCGTGAGTTAAACTTGAACTTGGTCTAATTAGACTTAATTCGGCTCATTTCTAACCCTACAAAGAACTATATATTTATTATTGTAATGGATGTTCACCAATTTTGGTTATATTATTGTTACTATTAGTTAATATTAGAAATACTAGTACTATTAACATTATTATATTATTATTAGCATTACTTTTGTTTTTATTATTATTATTATTAAAACACAACCTCTATTTTGGTTATTCTTAAACAAATTTTGAAAATACAAAATACAACTTGCATTTTTCAACTTGGGATTTGCATAATAACGGTATAAATATATATTTTATTGTGTAATACCAATATTTTTCTATTAAAAATAATATTTGTACACTAAAAATTAATCGCAAATATATTTGTATATAAATATATATGAAATTTAATTTATTTTTAATATGTATTTATATTCCAATATATATTTTATAGCTAATTTTTGTGATTAATTTTAGTGTATATATAGCACTTTTTTCGTAAGTTAAAAATAGCCTACATTTGTATTATCCGAATTTTAGTCATTTATTTGAACTACATGTTATTTTTTTTACCACATGAAGTGAATAAATATAAAATAAATAAGTAAATGACTAAACTAACCATGAGTGTTATTACAACATGAGCATATACGACAAAAAAAATTTCTATCATACGCAGACATGAGCATTTGCATTGTGACGAACGTACACAAGGGATCATCAAAAACGAACGATTCTCACGTATAACCATATTTCATTTCTCACCCTGCCACCACTAACATATTCATATCTAACCATTTTTCGCATATATAGTCTCTCATCGTCTCCCTCACACACACACTGTGCTGCATTTTTTATTCTCTCATCATCTCCCTCTCTCATACACTGTGCTGTATTTTTCATTCTCTCATCGTCTCCCTCTTTCTCTCACACACATACTGTGTAAGCAGCATTTTTCATTTCCAACCATTTTTTGTACAATGGTATTTCATCATCTCCCCCTCTCACACGCACTGTGTTACTCAAGAAATTATGAACTCTAGCGAACCATATACTAGACAAGGGGACGTACCGTACTCACATTGCGTCCAAAAAGATAGAACACTATTTTCAGAGACACTGAAGTCGGTAGAACAAGATAAACAAACCCAGTATGTAAGCTGCATTTTTCATTTTTCTCTAGTCGTGGATCTCTGATAATTTTGATCTCAGTATGCTGTATCAAGTGAGTGACTATGTAACTGACGTTCTTTATAGTACAATGCATAAATTTAGAAAATATTTTTTTTATTATTAAAATTTGATAATTTTATGTATGACTATATTTTTTTAAAAAAGTAAAAAAAATTTAGAGCTTTAATTTTTTTTTTACATTTTCTAAAATATTTATTTAAATATTATCAAAAAATTTTATATTTAATAGATGACCTATTTGCTAAATATAAAACTTTTTTATTACTTAAAAAAATATAATATTTATGAATTATTTTTGTTGTATTTTTAATTCATTTAAAGACTGTTTTATTGATAATATTTTTAAGTGACATTTTATAATAAAAATATATTTTAGAGTGAAATTATTAACACCATATTGTATTTTTTTATTTCAATTAATATTTTTTATATTATACGATATTATTTTTATTAAATAATTTATTTTGATTAAGAATAAGAACTAAAACTATTATATTTATTTTTTTCATTTGATTCAAGGATCAATCTCAAAATCAAGTAGTTCGTTCATCTCTCAAATCGTCAGATCACTCTTATAAATATATTTTACGACTTGCGTTTTTCAACTTGGGATTTGCATAATAACTGTATAAATATATAATTTATTGTGTAACACCAATGTTTTTCTATTAAAAATAATAGTTGTACACTAAAATTAATCACAAATATACTTGTATATAAATATATGTGGAATTTAATTTATTTTTATTATGTATTTATATTCCAATATATACTTTATAGCTAACTTTTGTGATTAATTTTAGTGTACATATAACACTTTTTTCATAGGTTAAAAAATAGCTTACATTTGTATTATCCGAATTTTAGTCATTTATTTAAACTACATGTTATTTTTTTTACCACATGAAGTGGATAAATATAAAATAAATAAGTAAATGACTAAACTAACCATGAGCGTTATTACAACATGAGTGGTATACGACAAAATTTTTTTTCTAACATACGCAGACATGAGCGTTTACATTGTGACGAACGTACATAAGGGATCATCAGAAACGTACGGTTCTCACGTATAACCATATTTCATTTCTCACCATGCCACCACTAACATATTCATATCTAACCATTTTTCGCACAGTTATCTCTCATCGCCTTCCTCTCTCTCACACACACTGAAAGCTGCATTTTTTAATTTCAACCATTTTTCTCACAGTGGTCTCTCATTGTCTCCCTCTCTCTCAAATACACTGTGTAAGTTGCATTCTTCATTTCCAACCATTTTTCGCACAGTGATCTCTCATCGTATCCCTCTCTCTCACAGTGTAAGCTGCATTTTTCATTTCCAACCATTTTTCGCACAGTGGTCTCTCATCGTCTCCCTCTCCCTCACATGCACACACTGTGTAAGCTGCATTTTTCATTTCCAACCATTTTTCGCACAGTGGTCTCTCATCGTCTCCCTCTCTCTCACACACATACTGTGTAAGCTGCATTCTTCATTTTCAACTATTTTTCGCACAGTGGTCTCTCATCGTCTCCCCCTCTCTCTCTCTCTCACACACACTGTGTAAGCTGCATTTTTCATTTCCAACCATTTTTTGCACTGTGGTCTCTCATCGTCTCCCTCTCTCTCACACACATACTGTGTAATAACCTGAATTCTTCATTTCCAACCATTTTTCGCACAGTGGTCTCTCATCGTCTCCCTCTCTCTCACATGCACACACTGTGTAAGCTGCATTTTTCATTTCCAACCATTTTTTGCACAGTGGTCTCTCATCGTCTCCCTCTCTCTCACACATATTGTGTAAGCTGTATTCTTCATTTTCAACCATTTTTCGCACAGTGGTCTCTCATCGTCTCCCTCTCTCTCTCTCTCTCTCTCTCACATACACTGTGTAAGCTACATTTTTCATTTCCAACTATTTTTCGCATTGTGGTCTCTCATCGTCTCCCTCTCTCTCATACACATACTGTGTAATAACCTGCATTCTTCATTTCCAACTATTTTTCGCACAGTGGTCTCTCATTGTGTCCCTTTCACACACACACACACACACTGTGTAAGCTGCATTTTTTATTTCTAACCATTTTTCGCACAGTGGTCTCTCATCGTCTCCCTCTCTCTCACACACACACACTGTGTAAGCTGCATTCTTCATTTCCAACCATTTTTCGCATAGTGGTCTCTCATCGTCTCCCTCTCTCTCTCTCTCACACACACACACACACACACACTGTGTAAGCTGCATTTTTTATTTCCAACCATTTTTCGCACAGTGGTCTCTCATCGTCTCCCTCTCTCTCACGCACTCACTGTGTAAGCTGCATTCTTCATTTTTAACCATTTTTTGCACAGTGGTCTCTCATCGTCTCCCTCTCACACACACACACACTGTGTAAGTTGCATTCTACATTTCCAACTATTTTTTGCACAGTGGTCCCTCATCGTCTCCCTCTCTATCACACACACTGTGTAAGCTTCCATTCTTCATTTCCAAACATTTTTCGCACAGCGATGTCTCATCGTCTCCCTCTCTCTCACACACACTGTGTAAGCTGCATTCTTCATTTCCAACCATTTTTCGCACAGTGGTCTCTCGTCGTCTCCCCCCTCTCTCTCACACACCGTGTAAGCTGCATTTTTCATTTCCAACCATTTTTCGCACAGTGGTCTCTCATCGTCTCCCTTTCTCTCTCTCTCTCACACACACACACTGTATAAGCTGCATTTTTTATTTCTAACTATTTTTTGCACAGTGGTCTCTCATTGTCTACCTCTCTCTCTCACACACTGTGTAAGCTGCATTTTTCATTTCCAACCATTTTTCGCACAGTAGTCTCTCGTCGCCTCCCTCTCTTTTACACACACTGTGTAAGCTGCATTATTTATTTTCAACCATTTTTTGCACAATGGTCTCTCATAATCTCCCCCTCTCTCTCTCACACACACAGTATAAGCTGTATTTTTTGTTTCCAACAATTTTTTACACGGTGGTCTCTCAGCGTCTCCCCCTCTCACACACACACACACACATTTTGTAAGCTGCATTTTTTATTCCTAAAGATGAATAAAGTGAGTGACTATGAAACTGACGTTCTTTATAGTACAATGCATAAATTAAAAAAATATTTTTTTATTATTATTAAAATTTGATAATTTTATGAATGACTATATTTTTTTAAAAAGTAAAAAAATTTAGAGCTTTAAATTTTTTTTACATTTTCTAAATTATTTATTTGAATATTGTCAAAAAAAATTATATTTAATAGATAACTGATTTACTAAATATGAAATTTTTTTGTTACTTAAAAAAATATAATATTTATGAATTATTTTTGTTGTATTTTTAAATCATTTAAAGACTGTTTTGTCGATGATATTTTTGAAAATATATTTTAGAGTAAAATTATTAACATTATATTATATTTTTTACTTCAATTAATATTTTTTAGTTCTTATTCTTATATTAATTGGTATAAGAATAAGAACTAAAACTATTTTTTTCATTTGATTCCAGGATCAATCTGAAAATGAAGTAGTTCGTTCATCTCTCGAATCGTCACATCACTTTTATCAGATGGCTACGTCAAACCAACTACTGGTATGTTAAAATTTTTTAGAATGTTAGAACGAATCAGTTTAAGATTTGGTTTATCAGTCGGTTTGAGCTAATTTTAACAACTATATTCTAAGGCATGTCATCACAAATGTAGATAATTTTTTATATCCACGCCATAAGCACTCTCTAAAAGATATTAAATATTTTTAGTGGTAAATATTAATTTGTTTCGTAAATACGAAAGAGAATAGTAATAGTCCTTTCCTCTCTAAATACCATAGAATAACACTTTTAATTTCTTTTTTCAATTTTAGTTTTAATTTTTTATTGCTTTTCTGTATTTTAAGTTAATTAGTTTGGTCATATTTATTTGAAAGTACCAAAAATAAGAATAAAAACTAAAACTATTATATTTTTTGTTTCATTTGATTTTAGGATGATGTAGTTTATTTATCTTCTATTATCGTTAGATTATCATAAGTTCATAACTTGGATGCCAGATATTGTTCTATTGGAGATTGCTACAGTAACTTTTTAGAGGGAATACTTACTTAAACTATCCAAATTTTATATTTTAAACTATAGCAGGAGCAGGGATCCGTGTTACGTACAGGCATGAATAAAATAACTACATGCAATTATCCTCTATGCAAAGTTAATTGATGAATATAAATGATCTAGCTTTAAATAAAAAAATTACATTCCATGGCGTAACAATCACTGAATTATATAGTGCAAGAATTACCTTCACCATTAAAATATAAAGAACATAAAATCATAAAACATTATTAAAAACCTCTCTGAAGATAATAAAGTATAATATTACTCCCTAGACAATCTTCTTTTGGATTTAATTCGAAACAGAGCAAATGTAATAATAAATAGTATTCACATTATTTGTTAGACTAACAATGGTTTATTAAGGAGATGATATATCATATATAATACAGTAATAAAAAGAATAATATATTTATAAATAAATATATGCAACCATGAAACACATCATGTAAGTTATGTTCATAGTTAATTACTATAATAGAAAGAAAATTGTAAAAAGAAAATAGAAACTAAAAAATTTATCACAAAATAAACAAGGGTCACTCTCCGATACAGATAAATTGATATAGATATACAGAGATTTTTTTGCTTCACTACCAGATCGACACGTGGCTCTGGCAGATGGAAGTTGGTACATGTATTGGCAGGGCTTGTCGGGCGTGGATGGTAGCTATGGTTGAGCCAAGGCTGTCCATGTAAATGTTAGCTGTTGGACATCTGGAGTGAGCTTTGGCAGCAATAAATTAGATATCCCAAGTCCGAACAGATGAATTGGACCTCAAATATTTTGCATTTTGTTAACGGGATAGGAAAAAAATTAAAAACCCATGTTTCACAGTAGCAATAGAGCCTCAATAACTTTTATGTCTTGAAAAAAAAAAAGAAGGAAAGAAACCTATTTTCTTAATGCTTTGGGCAATTTATTTGACTTGAAAATATCTTTTTTGTCTAAGTTGACTTCAAGCTAGTTTAGGTAGATATATATTAAAGCTGTATCATTGGATAATGAAAAATGATACTATACTAATAAGGTAAGTGTTATTAATTTGTTTCGTTGAAAAAAAAAATAAAAGGGCAATTTACATAAATAAAATGATTGAATGAAACCTTTACGCAAATACAACATTGACAAACTCCAGACGCAAATGCAACAAACGTAATTGTATGTAATCCGTGACACCCTCTAGTGGAATCCAAATGCACGTAATCTGCTACACCCTGTCACGGATTACGTTGAGAACTAAGTACTCATGTGTAGCGGTTTATGATCAAATGGTTCTGAAGCCTATTCCGCTAGAGGGTGTAGCAGATTATGAAGAGAGTGGAAGCTTGGAAGATGCCTATATACACCCAGCGAGTTGTGTAGAGTGTCATTTTTATTCATTCATAACTTGAGGAATGGAGAGTGATGTGAGCTTTTTGGTGTTAGTGCACTCTTCGGGAAAAATAAAAAAGAGTAAGAAGTACGGTGTGAAGTTTACAGATAGAGAACCGCTGAGTGTTTTCATCAGGTCGTCTGATACACTGTTGGATCTGAAGAGCAGTATATTGTAGAAGTTGGGCGCGGGTGGCACAAAGTGGGTGAAGAAGCTGTTCTATAAGATTCCTATTGCGGTTGTGTCAACGAGCGTGCAATATGAAACATTCGTGTTACGATCAGATGAAGATATGCAGGTGTTGTTTCATTATCGTCGGAGTTTCCTGGAAGTGAAGATACACGAGTTGTTTGCAAAGTTGGAACATGGGATCGATAGTTCTGGGGCATCCGCACCAAACCCTCAGTCCACCACGATGGAGGGTGCCTCCACCTCTATGCCCGTCGTTGCACCTGAGTGTTTGTTGGAGTATCGGCCAGCTGGTCCAATTGGGGTATTCACCTCAACTCATCCATCTCCAGATGTAGGATGTGAGGGGGAACCGGATCGGGTTGAAAATGCGATGCTAGAAGATGATTCCGACGAAGAGCCTGCTGACTTTGGAGGGGACAGCGATGATGAAATTATGACAAACCCAGCAAAACAGAAGGTGGTAGCACAGATATACGAGGACTGGGAAGAGTCATATGCCAAGCTACCTCGTTGGATACTTGGTGTGTAGTCTACCATGGAGGGGACAGTAGCCTTGTTGAAGACGTCTCCGGTTCGGGTCGGTGATGACGTGGATGACTCAACCATGTACTTTCATCGTCTTTTCTGGACGTTTCCTCCTTGTGTTGAATCTTTCCGACATTGCAAGCCATTGGTCAGCATAGACGGTACTCATCTGTATGGCAAGTATGGAGGGACTTTGCTCTTGGCCATCGCTCAAGATGGGAATTCTAACATCTTGCCTATTGGTTTCAGTCTCGTGGAGAGGAAAATGCCGAGTCGTGGTCTTTCTTCTTGACCAACCTATGCCAACATGTGACTCCGCAATAACGGATACTGGTCATCTCAGATAGGCACAATAGCATCAAGGCTGCACTAGGGAACCCTAACAATGGGTGGTTACCCCCTCATGCGTACCGAGCATTTTGTATTCAGCATGTTGCAGCTAACTTCACACTCAGTTTCAAGGGCACGGATGCAAAGCGCTTGCTTATGAACGCTGCTTATGCGAAGACTGTGGTAGAGTTTCACTATTGGTTTGATATAATGCGGACTAAGAATCCGTCAATGTGTGAATGGGCAAACATAATAGAATACAATAAGTGGACTCAGCACCAGGATGGTAGCAGACGATTCGGTCATATGACGACCAATATATCTGAGTGTGTTAATTCTGTTCTGAAGGGTACACGGAATCTTCCGGTTACCGCCCTTGTGAAGTCCACATATGGTCGGCTAGCGGAGTTGTTTGTGATTCATGGTCAGACGACAGAGGCTCAGTTGGCCAGCGGTGCCAAGTTTTGCCAGTCTTTTATGAAGGCGATGGAGCGCAACTTGAGAGACTCCAGGTGCTTCACTGTCACCCTGTTCGGCAGACACCAGTCTGAGTACACTGTTGCCGAGACAACACCGACCGGGAGTTTTCACTTGGGACGTACCGAGTTTTCCTTCAGGATCGTACATGCGACTGTTGATACTTTCAGGCTCTCTATTATCCATGTTGCCATGCGATTACAAGTTGTGCCCAATCACGGCTTAACTGGTCTATCTATTTTGATGAAGTCTACACCATGCAGAAGGTGTTCAGGGTGTATCAGATGGGTTTTGTGCCGCTAATACCAAAGGAACTTTGGCCACCTTATGACGGTCCGACAGTTATTCCGGATCCTAGCTTGAGGCATTGTCGTGATGGGCGACCGAGGTCTACCAGAATCCGAAACAACATGGATGAGGTCGACCCTTACCGACCAAAGCGATGCGGGCTTTGCAGATAGCCTGGGCACACGCATAGATCTTGCCCCCAGAGAGGCTCCACCGTTGCTGGTAGTTCGTAGGACTTCTAGTTTTTTGAATTTTATTTTCTCATGTAACAATTTACGTTTTCGGGTGTTAGTGTTAGTGCCTTTGGTGTGTTAGTGTTAGTGTTAGTTCCTACCTATTTGTATGACTTATGACATTTTTATTTCCTTTAACTCTTAATCGTTGTATGACTATTATATTTGTATGACTTATGTAGTAATTTAATCTGTGTTAGTGTTAATGCCTGGTGGCTATTATATTTCTACGGCTTACTGCTTATGAAGAGTATATTTGTATAACTTCGTACATTTTGTATCACGAGTAACTAGTATTCATGAATATGTTCCCAAGCTTCCATTCTCTTCATAATCCACTACACCCTCTAACGGAATAGGCTTCAGCAAACCACTACAGGGTGTAGCGGATGCATTTAGATTCTGTTAGAGGGTGTCGCGGATTACATACAGTTGCGTTTGTTGCATTTGCGTCTGGAGTATGCCAATGTCGTATTTGCGTAAATGTTTCCTTGAATCATTTTATTTATGTAAATTATCCTTATAAAAATTTATTAATTATAGACATCGTATATATGAAATTATGAGTACAAAATTGTGCATATTATTAATATAAAATTATGGATGTTATGTGTATAAATTTATGAATGTTATGAGTAAATTTATTAATTGAATAAATTAATTTAAGAATTTGATATTTTTTTAAATTCAATTATGATAAAATTTAAAAATATCTGTGTTAACTTTATAGTTATTTATGCAATAACTAAAAAATGATATGTGTATAGATGTAATTGTGGATGTTATGTATATAAACGTATGAATGTTATATGTGTATGAACTTACTTAGTACAATATAATTATAAATGCACATAAAAACACAAAAAAAAAAAATTTAAATCGGTTTATTACCATACCTCATCAAAGCTAGTGTGGTTTTTTATATTCTCGAAAATTGATTGACTGACAACAATCTCGTCGGGTGAGTCCATCTGTTGTTCAAATTCTTCAGCATCTTCTACCATAAGTACCGTATTAAGGTCGAATTCAAGTGCCATATTATTTGCAATGATAAAGATGACTTCTTATAAAATTCCTTGACCTATTCTAATTGTGCTTGCAATGGTATTAGAGTTGTGAATTTTGAATGAAAATAATTGAATTAACGGAAACAAAATATATTAGGGTAGCTTTCAGATTTTGTATCTCTCCATTGAATGATGATAAATGACTTAACAAAAACAGAAAATCAATTACAATTAATTCATTTAATACAAATTATCATTACCATTTTTTTATAGTTATTATTAGTCTTTATTGTATTTTTAAATATAAAAATCAAATTATAAAAGAAAATATTAAGTATTGATTATAAGAATACATAATAGTAAGGAATACGATATTATAATTAATATCATTAATAAGTAGGACTGATAAGAATATGATAAGTAAATTGATAGGAGAGTAAGATAAAAAATTAAAACTGTTTTTAAGTTATATAAATAAAATAAATTATAAAAAATTTTGACTAATTATGATTGAAAAGTTTTTGTTACCAAACTTTTTCTATATTCTAATATTTTCACTTCATATCATTCTTTCTTAGTCTCCGTTTAGAAATAGATAACAACGAGGGGATTGAATTTATTTATAAAATCTCATGGATTTACATCATAACTAAACTTAAATTTCTCTATTCTTAAGAAAGATTTTGTTAAAATTGAAATAATTTGATGTTAAGCATTCTGGTCAATTGGTCTGGTCAACTATACTCAAATTTCTCCATTTTTAAAGGAATAAGTTAAAAATTGAAATGACTTTATGTCACACCACCCTAACCACTTGGACAGTTGTGCCGGCTAACTGTAGCTTTTAATGTTATTAAAATTTTGTGTTGTAAATAAAGACTAAAAATATAAAGTTAGACCATTATATTAATTTTTAAATAAAATTAATTCATATTTTATGTCATTAATTCCAAACACAATAATTTGTTTTTAATTCAACTCATTTCAAATAAAATAAAATCAATATTTATTTCAAACACATTGTTAGTTTGCATTTTTGGAATAATTTCACAAGATAAGCAACACAATGAGTTCTACCAACACCCAACATGACCATCTTATGTGAATTTGATCAAAGTTGATCGAATCTCTTGCAAGTTCGGTCCTAATAGAAACTGAACTAGATTGATAATAAATGGACCATTTTCTGTCAAATTGATAAATTTTGATCAAGTACATGAACATAATAATATTAGTGTTGAGAGATTTTTAACTTACATATAGAAAGGGTTGAGAGATTCTCAACTTACGGATAATAAGGTTAGGGTTGATGAGTTGTTAACTTGCACGTTCGTTTTATGCTATGTTGTAATCCAACTATGAAAGTTGAACAATAGCGTATTTAGATTGTTAATGTGATTTATTGACAATGTAGATTTATTTATTTGAAAAGTATAAAGTCTTCCCTTTAAGAATATCTTATTGTGAAGTGACTTGACTTCATATAATTTGGTGAGAACATCCCAATTTTTTTGTTGTCCTTTTTTTCTGCTACACTTGACAATACTGAATCATCTAGTATCAAGTGTAAGTTTGCAACGATATTGTCTCCTTCTTTCTTTCACGCAATTGTCTTTTCTCATAATTATTTTTATTTTTAATTTTCATAAGAAAAAATTATTTCTGCTGCATTTCATAATTTCATACTTTTTTAGACAGTAACTCATAATGAAAGAAAAAATTAGTAATCAGTAACTTTTGGCTCTGATACCACTCAAACAAATGACGCAATAAAATATAGAGTGAATACCCGGTCCGGTCCCTGACAATTTTTGCGAAAGACAACGAGGCCCCTAGGGAAAAAAACTACATTCCAGCCCCTGAATTTTTTTTTGCGAGACAAATTAGCCCCTACATCAATAATTTATTTTTGGGGTTAACGGAACGTGAATACGTGGCAAGTTAAGATGGTGATGTGTCCATTATGTGCCAGCTTGGATTGGCATATTAATGAATCACCCAACCCGGTCCCTGACAATTTTTTGAAAATATAATTTCGTGTTTTATCTGCACTTCACAGAACATGATGAGCCCTAAACGCCTCTTCCTCCTTCCTTCTTGTGTAGAACCCTAACTGTCTACCATCATGAGCCATAAAGATCATTCGTCGGAAACTAGGAGTCGCAACCTGCGTGGTTATAGTGTTGGCGAAGAGAGTAAGTGCTGCACCTTTTCTTCTGGAAGAGTTGGGCAGCCAAGAAAGAAGAAATTCATATCTCTAAAATATCACTGTGGGTCCTATGCAATTCTCTTTCAATCTTGCACAGAACTTAATCCGAATAGGTTCTTCTTGGGATGTCCTAATTACAATGTAAGTATTGATTTTTTTGTATATTTCTTAAATTTGAAAAATATATGTAATTTTTTTTAACAATAAAAATTTTTTATTTCCAGGCACCCATCCCACATTGCAAGTATTTCAAGTGACTAGATGTATTAGTTCACGAAAATATGGACGAGGACATTACTTCTAACAATGCTATTTTAATGGAAAGGAGATTGAAGGAGGTAGAACATAGAATGAAGGAGTTAGAGATGGAATTGAATTTGAAAAATCAAAACGAAATTGGATCTCAAGGTGGTAGATATTACTTCAGATGTTTTAGGCTTATAATTTTGGGTATAATTAGTATCATAATTGCTGTAGTCTTTAGGACATGTCCTAAGTAATTCTCATAATCTTAGCTATGACATTTTGTGATAATTATGTTGCATTGTAATGCTTTCAAGATGTAACTGAATCTGTGTAATATTATGTTTTATGTTAATGAATTCGTAATCACTTTAATCTGAGATGATATTGTATTGAAAGAAATTAAATTATATTACAAATGTGTAATCACATATTTTGATGGATGAAGATTTAAAAATTTGGGCATGCAATGCTTGTAAGCTAAATATATGTTTCATCAAACTAAAAAAAGTCTGTACAATATGATTTTCATATGTGCTATATGATAATAAAGATGGAGCTATAAACACAATCCAAAATAGTTCCATAATCTATTATAATAAACTTAGCACCAAAGTATGATTGTTTTTGCTGTGCAATAGCAAAATAATATATCTCTAAATTGCCGGTTGTCTAACTTATATACCAGCGAATTCATTTACAACTATTAAGGAACCAAAAGATAATTAATTGAGTTCATAAGATACATATGACTCTTCACTTATAGACCAACAAAATTCATAGTCTTCACTTGGTGCTTTTAATCCATTAATGAATCTTCTCAAGTGTTAGTTGGAGGCCTAAAACCAAGTGTTGGCATGAAGGTAAACAAGCTACCGGATGCCCCTGAGGTAGCTGGTCCAAGTGGCTCTAAATGGTTTTGAGTGGGTGGTACACGAAATTGTAAATCATACTTTTCACAATTCGTACCACTAACCAGCAAGTACACTGGGTCGTCCAAGTAATACCTTACGTGAGTAAGGGTCGATCCCACAGAGATTGTTGGCTTGAAGCAAGTTATGGTTATCTTGTAACTCTTAGTCAGGATATCAATTATAATTATCAGTTGACTTGCAAATGAACAAGAGAGCATGGATTAAATAATACTTATTATGCAGTAATGGAGAATATGTTGGAGTTGGAGATGCTTTGTCTTCTGAATCTCTGCTTTCCCCCTGTCTTCTTCTTCACGCACGCAAGGTTCCTCCTATGGCAAGCTGTGTGTTGGTGGATCATCGTTGTCAATGGCTACCATCCGTCCTCTCAGTGAAAATGGTCCAGGTGCGCTGTCACCGTACGACTAATCATCTGTCGGTTCTCACTCATGCTGGAATAGGATCCATTAATTCTTTTGCGTCTGTCATTACGCCCAACCCTTGTGAATTTGAAGCTCGTCACAGTCATTTAATCCCTGAATCCTACTCGGAATACCACAGACAAGGTTTAGACTTTCCGGATTCTCAAGAATGCTGCCAATGGATTCTAGTTTATACCACGAAGATTCTGATTAAGGAATCCATGAGATACTCATTCAATCGAAGGTAGAACGGAGGTGGTTGTTGATGAGCGGATAATTTATACGCTTTTTGGCATTGTTTTTAGTATGTTTTTAGTAGAATCTAGTTACTTTTAGGGATGTTTTCATTAGTTTTTATGTTAAATTCACATTTCTGGACTTTACTATGAGTTTGTGTGTTTTTTTGTGATTTCAGGTATTTTCTGGCTGAAATTGAGGGACTTGAGCAAAAATCAGATTCAGAGGTTGAAGAAGGACTGCTGATGCTGTTGGATTCTGACCTCCCTGCACTCAAAGTGGATTTGCATGAGCTACAGAACTCAAAATGGCGCACTTCTAATTGCGTTGGAAAGTAGACATCCAGGGCTTTCCAGCAATATATAATAGTCCATACTTTGGCCGAGTTTAGACGACGTAAAAGGGCGTTGAATGCCAGTTCTACGCTGCTGTCTGGAGTTAAACGCCAGAAACACGTCACAAGCCAGAGTTGAACGCCAGAAATACGTTACAAACTGGCGTTCAACTCCAAGATTGACCTCTACACGTGTAACATTCAAGCTCAGCCCAAGCACACACTAAGTGGGCCCCGGAAGTGGATTTATGCATCAATTACTTACTTCTGTAAACCCTAGTAACTAGTTTAGTATAAATAGGACTTTTTACTATTGTATTAGACATCTTTGATCAGTTTTATGCTATCTTAGACTTTCATGGGGGCTGGCCATTCGGCCATGCCTGAACCATTATCACTTATGTATTTTCATACGGTAGAGTTTCTGCACTCCATAGATTAAGGTGTGGAGCTCTGCTGTTCCTCAAAGATTAATGCAAAGTACTACTGTTTTTCTATTTAATTCAACTTATTCCGCTTCTAAGATATTCATTCGCACTTCAACCTGAATGTGATGAACGTGACAATCATCATCATTCCCCCATGAACGCGTGCCTGACAACCACTTCCGTTCCACCTTAGATTGAATGAGTATCTCTTGGATCTCTTAATCAGAATCTTCGTGGTATAAGCTAGATTGATGGCGGCATTCATGAGAGTCCGGAAAGTCTAAACCTTGTCTGTGGTATTCCGAGTAGGACTCTGGGATTGAATGACTGTGACGAACTTTAAACTCGCGAGTGCTGGGCGTAGTGACAGACGCAAAAGGAGGGTGAATCCTATTCCAGTATGATCGAGAACCTCAGATGATTAGCCGTGCTGTGACAGAGCATTTGGACCATTTTCACAAGAGGATGGGATGCAGCCATTGACAAGGGTGATGCCTCCAGACGATTAGCCATGCAGTGACAGCGCATCAGACCATTTTCCAGAGAGGATTAAAAGTAGCCATTGACAACGGTGATGCCCTTACATAAAGCCAGCCATGGAAAGGAGTAAGACTAATTGGATGAAGACAGCAGGAAAGCAGAGGTTCAGAGGAACGAAAGCATCTCTATACGCTTATCTGAAATTCTAACCAATGAATTACATAAGTATTTCTATCCTTATTTTCTATCTATTTATTATTTATGTTCGAAAACTCCATAACTATTTTATATCTGCCTAACTGAGATTTACAAGGTGACCATAGCTTGCTTCATACCAACAATCTCCGTGGGATCGACCCTTACTCACGTAAGGTTTATTACTTGGACGACCCAGTGCACTTGCTGGTTAGTTGTATCGAAGTTGTGAATGAAAAACGATTTATTAAGACGTGCGTACAGAGTTTCTGGCGCCGTTGCCTGAGATCACAATTTCGTGCACCAAGTTTTTGGTGCCGTTGCTGGGGATTGTTCGAGTTTGGACAACTGACGGTTCATCTTGTTGCTTAGATTGGGTAATTTTCTTCTTATTTTCAAAAAGTTTTCAAAAAAATTTTTCAAAAATCTTTCAAAAATTTTCTCCTTTGTTTTAAAAAAAAAATTAAAAAAAAATGTTTTCAAAAAAATATATTTTTCTTCAGAATTTTTAAGAATGAATTCTAGTGTTTCATGATGATTTGTTGAATCTTGGCTGGCTGTGAAGCCATGTCCAAATTCCTTTGGACTGAGGATTCAACTAATCACTTCAATGCATGTAATAGCATACTAAAGCTTGGCTGGCTATTAAGCCATGCCTAACCCTCAGATTGGAGCTTTAGACTAAAGAGCACAAGATTCCTGGAATTCATATTAAAAATTTTGGAATCCTTATTTTTCTTTTTCACACTAATTTTCGAAAAATACAAAAAAAATAATTAGAAAATCATAAAAATAAAAAAAATCATAAAAATCAAAAATACTTCATGTTTCTTGTTTGAGTCTTGAGTCAAGTTGAAAGTTTGGTGTCAATTGCATATTCATCTTGCATTTTACGAAAAATTCATGCATTCATAGTGTTCTTCATGATCTTCAAGTTGTTCTTGGTAAGTCTTCTTGTTTGATCTTGATGTTTTCATGTTTTGTGTCTTTTCTTGTTTTTCATATGCATTCTTGCATTTATAGTGTCTATACATGAAAAATTTTTAAGTTTGGTGTCTTGCATGTTTTCTTTGCATTAAAAATTTTTCAAAAATAAGTTCTTGATGTTCATCTTGACATTCAAAGTGTTCTTGGTGTTCATCTTGGCATTCATAGCATTCTTGCATGTATTCATTGTTTTGATCCAAAATTTTCATGCATTGAGTCTTTTTCATGTTTTTCCCTCTCATCATTAAAAATTCAAAAATAAAAAAAAAATATCTTTCCCTTTTTCACTCATAAATTTCGAAAATTTGAGTTAACTTTTTCAAAACTTTTTAAAATCTAGTTGTTTTTATGAGTCAAATCAAATTTTCAATTTAAAAATCTTATCTTTTTCAAAATCTTTTTCAAAAATCAAATCTTTTTCATTTTTCTTATTTATTTTCGAAAATTTTAAAAATATTTTTCAAAAATCTTTTTCTTATCTTTATCTCCTAATTCTCGAAAATAACATCATCAATTAATGTTTTGATTCAAAAATTTCAAGTTTGTTACTTGCTTGTTAAGAAAGATCCAAACTTTGAGTTCTAGAATCATATCTTGTGATTTCTTGTGAATCAAGTCATTAATTGTGATTTTAAAAATCAAATCTTTTTCAAAACTAATTTTAATCATATCTTTTCAAAACTCATTGACATGGTTGCTAATAACCAGTTCATGTACACTTCTGAGAGGAATCCTGTGAGTAATGGGACGCCTATAAAGAAGGGAGTTCTTGAAATTGATACTCTGAATGCCATATTGGCTCAGAATAAAATATTGACTCAGCAAGTCAATATGATTTCTCAGAGTCTGAATGGAATGCAAGCTGCATCCAACAGTACTCAAGAGGCATCTTCTGAAGAAGAAGCTTATGATCCTGAAAACCCTGCAATAGCAGAGGTGAATTACATGGGTGAACCTTATGGAAACACCTATAATCCCTCATGGAGAAATCACCCAAATCTCTCATGGAAGCATCAACAAAAGCCTCAACAAGGCTTTAATAATGGTGGAAGAAATAGGTTTAACAATAGTAAACCTTTTCCATCATCCACTCAGCAACAGACAGAGAACTCTGAATAAAATACCTCTAATTTATCAAACTTAGTCTCTGATCTATCTAAGGCCACTGTAAGTTTCATGAATGAAACAAGGTCCTCCATTAGAAATTTGGAGGCACAAGTGGGCCAGCTGAGTAAAAGGATCACTGAAATCCCTCCTAGTACTCTCCCAAGCAATACAGAAGAAAATCCAAAAGGAGAGTGCAAGGCCATTGACATTGTCAACACGGCCGAACCTGGAGAGGAAGGGGAGGACGTAAATCCCAGTGAGGAAGACCTCCTGGGACGTCCAGTGATCAATAAGGAGTTTCCCTTTGAGGAACCAAAGGAATCTGAGACTCATCTAGAGACCATAGAGATTCCATTGAACCTCCTTATGCCCTTCATGAGCTCTGACGAGTATTCATCTTCTGAAGAAAATGAGGATGTTACTGAAGAGCAAGTTGCCAAGTACCTTGGTGCAATCATGAAGCTGAATGCCAAATTATTTGGTATTGAGACTTGGGAGGATGAACCTCCCTTGTTCACCAATGAACTAAGTGATCTAGATCAACTGACATTGCCTCAGAAGAAACAGGATCCTGGAAAGTTCGTAATACCTTGTACCATAGGCAACATGATCTTTGAAAAGGCTCTATGTGACCTTGGTTCAGGGATAAACCTCATGCCCCTCTCTGTAATAGAGAAACTGGAAATCTTTGGGGTGCAAGCTACTAAAATCTCATTAGAGATGGTAGACAATTCAAGAAAACAGGCTTATGGACAAGTAGAGGACGTGTTAGTAAAGGTTGAAGGCCTTTACATCCCTGCTGATTTCATAATCCTTGATACTGGGAAGGATGAGGATGAATCCATCATCCTTGGAAGAACTTTCCTAGCCACAGCAAGAGTTGTGATTGATGTTGACAGAGGTGAATTAGTCCTTCAATTGAATGAGGACTCCCTTGTGTTTACAACTCAAGGTTACCCTTCTGTAAACATGAAAAAGAGGCACAGTAAGCTTCTCTCAAGACAGAGTCAACCAGAGCCCCCACAGTCAAACTCTAAGTTTGTGTTAGGAGGCCACAACCAAACTCTAAGTTTGATGTTGAACTCCCATATCCAAACTCTAAGTTTGGTGTTGGGAAGTCTCAACAATGCTCTGAACATCTGTGAGGCTCCATGAGAGCCCACTGTCAAGCTATTGACATTAAAGAAGCACTTGTTGGGAGGCAACCCAATTTTTATTTATCTAATTTTATTTTTCTTGTTCTTTCATGTTTTATTAGGTTCATGATCATGTGGAGTGGTGCGCAGAAATTGTGATTACACTTTGAGTATGTAAAATTCATCACTCTTTCTTTCCCTGGTAATGGCGCCAAAAATATTATGCCAATACCATGGTTCACAACTTCGCACAACTAACCAGCAAGTGCACTGGGTCGTCCAAGTAATACCTTACGTGAGTAAGGGTCGAATCCCACGGAGATTGTTGGTATGAAGCAAGCTATGGTCACCTTGTAAATCTCAGTCAGGCGGATATAAAACAGTAATGGGTTTTCGAAAATAAATAGTAGAATAGGGATAGAGATACTTATGTAAATCATTGGTAGGAATTTCAGATAAGCGAATGGAGATGCTTTTCGTTCCTCTGAACCTCTGCTTTCCTGCTGTCTTCATCCAATCAGTCTTACTCCTTTCCATGGCTGGCTTTATGTGATACATCACCATTGTCAATGGCTACTTTCGGTCTTCTCTCGGGAAAATGATCCAAATGCCCTGTCACGGCACGACTAATCGTCTGGAGGCATCACCCTTGTCAATGGTTTCATCTTATCCTCTCAGTGAAAATGGTCAACGCACCCTGTCACGGCACGGCTATTCATCTGTCGGTTCTCGATCATGCTGGAATAGGATTTACTATCCTTTTGCGTCTGTCACTAACGCCCAGCAATCGCGAGTTTGGAGCTCGTCACAGTCATTCATTCATCGAATCCTACTCGGAATACCACAGACAAGGTTTAGACCTTCCGGATTCTCTTGAATGCCGCCATCATTCTAGCTTACACCACGAAGATTCCGATTAAGAGATCTAAGAGATGCTCATTCAATCTAATGTAGAACGGAAGTGGTTGTCAGGCACGCGTTCATAGGGAATGATGATGATTGTCACGTTCATCACATTCAGGTTGAAGTGCGAATGAATATCTTAGAAGCGAAATAAGATGAATTGAATAGAAAACAGTAGTACTTTGCATTAATCTTTGAGGAACAGCAGAGCTCCACACCTTAATCTATGGAGTGTAGAAACTCTACCGTTAAAATTACATAAGTGATAGGTCCAGGCATGGCCGAATGGCCAGCCCCTCTGATCTAAGAACCAGGCGTCCAAAGATGACTAATACAATAGTAAAAGGTCCTATTTATAATAGATTAGCTACTAGGGTTTACAGAAGTAAGTAATTGATGCATAAATCCACTTCCGAGGCCCACTTGGTGTGTGCTTGGGCTGAGCTTTGAGTGTTGCACGTGTAGAGGTCCTTCTTGGAGTTGAATGCCAGCTTTTGTGCCAGTTTGGGCGTTCAACTCTGGTTTTGGATCCTTTTCTGGCGCTGGACGCCAGATTTGGGCAGAAAACTGGCGTTGAATGCCAGTTTGCGTCATCTATTCTTGGCCAAAGTATAAACTATTATACATTGCTGGAAAGCCCTGGATGTCTACTTTCCAACGCAATTAAAAGCGCGCCAATTCGAGTTATGTAGCTCCAGAAAATCCACTTTGAGTGCAGGGAGGTCAGAATCCAACAACATCAGCAGTCCTTCTTTAACCTCTGAATCTGATTTTTGCTCAAGTCCCTCAATTTCAGTCAGAAAATATCTGAAATCACAGAAAAACACACAAACTCATAGTAAAGTCCAAAAATGTGAATTTAACATAAAAACTAATGAAAACATCCCTAAAAGTAACTAGATCCTACTAAAAACAAACTAAAAACAATGCCAAAAAGCGTATAAATTATCCGCTCATCACAACACCAAACTTAAATTGTTGCTTGTCCCCAAGCAACTGAAAATCAAATAGGATAAAAAGAAGAGAATATACTATAAATTCCAAACTATCAATGAAACATGGCTTCAATCATATGAGCGGGACTTGTAGCTTTTTGCCTCTTGAATAGTTTTGGCATCTCACTTTATCCATTGAGGTTCAGAATGATTGGCATCTATAGGAACTCAGAGTTCAGATAGTGTTATTGATTCTCCTAGTTCAGTATGATGATTCTTGAACACAGCTTCTTTATGAGTCTTGGCCGTGGCCCTAAGCACTTTGTTTTCCAGTATTACCACCGGATACATAAATGCCACAGACACAGAATTGGGTGAACCTTTTCAGATTGTGACTCAGCTTTGCTAAAGTCCCCAATTAGAGGTGTCCAGGGTTCTTAAGCACACTCTTCTTTTGCTTTGGACCTTGACTTTAACCGCTCAGTCTCAAGTTTCCACTTGACACCTTCATGCCACAAGCACATGGTTAGGGACAGCTTGGTTTAGCCGCTTAGGCCAGGATTTTATTCCTTTAGGCCCTCCTATCCATTGATGCTCAAAGCCTTGGGATCCTTTTTATTTGTCCTTGCCTTTTGGTTTTAAGGGTTATTGGCTTTTTGCTCTTGCCTCTTGGTTTTAAGAGCTTTTGGCTTTTTCTGCTTGCTTTTTCTTTTTCTTTCTATTTTTTTTCGCCTAATTTTTTTTCTGCAAGCTTTGTTCTTTGCTGCTTTTTCTTGCTTCAAGAATCATTTTTATGATTTTTCAGATTATCAAATAACATGTCTCCTAGTCATCATTCTTTCAAGAGCCAACATATTTAACATTCTTAAACAACAACTTCAAAAGACATATGCACTGTTCAAGCATACATTCAGAAAACAAGAAGCATTGTCACCACATCAATATAATTAAGCTAAGTTCAAGGATAAATTCGAAACTCATGTACTTCTTGTTCTTTTGAATTAAAACATTTTTCATTTAAGAGAGGTGATGGATTCATAGGACATTTATAACTTTAAGACAAAGTTACTAACTACTAATGATCATGTAATGAAGACACAAACATAGATAAGCACATAGCATAGAAAATGAAAAACAGAAGAAATAAGAGCAAGGAATGAATCCACCTTAGTGATGGTGGCGTTTCCTTCTTGAGGAACCAATGATGTCCTTGAGCTCTTCTATGTCTCTTCCTTGTCTTTGTTGCTCCTCCCTCATTGCTTTTTGATTTTCTCTAATTTCATGAAGGATGATGGAGTGCTCTTGATGTTCCACCCTTAATTGTCCCATGTTGGAACTTAATTCTCCTAGGGAGGTGTTGATTTGCTCCCAAAAATTCTGTGGAGGCAAGTGCATTCCCTGAGGTATTTCAGGGATCTCTTGATTTGTAGCCACATGTTCTACCACTGAGCTATAGATCCTTTACAAAATTGTTTTACCACACCAAACTTAGTATGTTGCTCGCCCTCGAGCAAAAGAAGAAGGAATAGATGAAGAAGAAGATATGGAGGAGATGGAGGGATGTGTGTATGGATGTGAGTGGTGAATGGAAAACAGAAGGGATGGTCCTGAATGGAGAGAGATAGGGTGAGGTGGGTGGGGATCCTGTGGGATTCACAGATCCTGAGATGATCATGTGGTGTCCACAGATCCGGAGGTGTCAAGGATTTACATCCCTGCACCCATTAGGCATGTAAAATGCCCTTGCACACAACTTTGGGCGTTTAGCGCCAGGTTGGTGCCCATTTTGGGCGTTCAACGCCCATTTGCTGCCATTTCTGGCGTTGAACGCCAGAACCATGCTTGTTCTGGGCGTTCAGCGCCAGGATGCTGCCCATTTTGGGCGTTCAGCGCCAGAACCATGCTCTGTTCTGGCGTTTGAACGCCAGACAGATGCTCCTCCAGGGTGTGATTTTTCTTCTGCTGTTTTTGATTCCGTTTTTGATTTTTTTTTTTGTTTATTTTGTGACTCCACATGATCATGAACCTATAAAGACATATAACTAAGAAAAATATAGTTAGATAAATAAAAATTGGGTTGCCTCCCAACAAGCGCTTCTTTAATGTCAATAGCTTGACAGTGGGCTCTCATGGAGCCTCACAGATGTGCAGAGCTTTGTTGAGACTCTCCAACACCAAACTTAGAGTTTGGATATGGGAGTTCAATACCAAACTTAGAGTTTGGTTGTGGCCTCCCAACACCAAACTTAGAGTTTGACTGTGGGGGCTTTGTTTGACTCTGCTTTGAGAGAAGCTTTTTATGCTTCCTCTTCATGGGTGCAGAGAGAGATCCTTGAGTTGTAAACACAAGTTTGTCCTCATTCAATTGAAGGATTAATTCTCCTCTGTCCACATCAATCACAACTCTTGCTGTGGCTAGGAAAGGTCTTCCTAGGATGATGGATTCATCCTCTTCCTTTCCAGTGTCCAGGACTATGAAATCAGCAGGGATGTAAAGGCCTTTAACCTTTACTAACACGTCCTCTACTTGTCCATAAGCCTATTTTCTTGAATTGTTTGCCATCTCTAGTGAGATTTTAGCAGCTTGCACCCCATAGATTCCCAGTTTCTCTATTACAGAGAGGGGCATGAGGTTTATCCCTGAACCAAGGTCACCCAGAGCCTTAAAGATCATGGTGCCTATGGTACAATGTATTATGAACTTTCCAGGATCCTGTCTCTTCTGAGGCAATGTTAGTTGATCCAGATCACTTAGTTCATTAGTGAACAAGGGAGATTCATCTTCCCAAGTCTCAATACCAAACAATTTGGCATTCAGCTTCATGATTGCACCAAGAAACTTGGCAGTTTGCTCTTCAGTAACATCCTTATTCTCTTCAGAAGAGGAATACTCATCAGAGCTCATGAAGGGCATAAGGAGGTTCAATGGAATCTCTATGGTCTCTAGATGAGCCTCAGAGTCCTTTGGTTCCTCAGAGGGAAGCTCCTTATTGATCACTGGACGTCCCAGGAGGTCTTCCTCCTTGGGATTCACGTCCTCTCCTTCCCTTACAGGTTCGGCCATGATGCTTATGTCAATGGCCTTGCACTCTCCTTTTGGATTCTCTTCTGTATTGCTTGGGAGAGTACTAGGAGGGATTTCAGTGATTCTTTTACTCAGCTGGCCCACTTGTGCTTCCAAATTTCTAATGGAAGACCTTGTTTCATTCATGAAACTCACAGTGGCCTTAGATAGATCAGAGACTAAAATTGCTAAGCTAGATGGATTCTGCTCAGAATTCTCTGTCTGTTGCTGAGTGGATGATGGAAAAGGTTTATTATTGTTGAACCTGTTTCTTCCACCATTATTAAAGCCTTGTTGAGGCCTTTGATCCTTCCATGGGAGATTTGGATGATTTCTCCTTGATGGATTATAGGTGTTTCCATAAGGTTCACCTAAGTAATTCACCTCTGCTATTGCAGGGTTTTCAGGATCATAAGCTTCTTCTTCATAAGAAGCCTCTTGAGTACTGTTGGATGCAGCTTGCATTCCATTCAGACTTTGAGAAATCATATTGACTTGCTGAGTCAATATTTTGTTCTGAGCCAATATGGCATTCAGAGTATCAACTTCAAGAACTCCCTTCTTCATAGGCGTCCCATTACTCATAGGATTCCTCTCAGAAGTGTACATATACTGGTTATTAGCAACCATGTCAATGAGTTCTTGAGCTTCTGCAGGTGTTTTCTTTAGGTGAATGGATCCACCTGCAGAAGTATCCAATGACATCTTTGATAACTCAGACAAACCATCATAGAATATATCCAGGATGGTCCATTCTGAAAGCATGTCAGAGGGACACTTTTTGGTCAACTGTTTGTATCTTTCCCAAGCTTCATAGAGGGATTCACCATCTTTTTGTTTGAAGGTTTGAACATCCACTCTAAGCTTGCTCAGCTTTTGAGGAGGAAAGAACTTGGCTAAGAAAGCCGTGACCAGCTTATCCCAAGAGTTCAGGCTATCTTTGGGTTGAGAGTCCAACCACACTCTAGCTCTGTCTCTTACAGCAAAAGGGAAAAGCATGAGCCTGTAGACTTCAGGATCTACTCCATTAGTCTTAACAGTATCACAGATCTGCAAGAATTCAGTTAAGAACTGAAAAGGATCTTCAGATGGAAGTCCATGAAACTTGCAGTTCTGCTGCATCAGAGAAACTAATTGAGGTTTCAGCTCAAAATTGTTTGCTCCAATGGCAGGAATGGAGATGCTTCTTCCATGTAAATTAGAATTAGGTGCAGTAAAGTCACCAAGCATTCTCCTTGCATTATTATTTTCAGCTGCCATCTTCTTTTCCTGTTTGATAATTTCTGACAGGTGCTTGCTGGTTTGTTGTAATTCAGCTTCTCTTAGTTTCCTCTTCAGAGTCCTTTCAGGTTCTGGATCTGCTTCAACAAGAATATTCTTGTCCTTGCTCCTGCTCATATGACAAAGAAGAGGGCACAGAAAAATAATAATAATAGAGATCCTTTTTTTTTGAGTAAGGGAGAGATGTTAGTAGATGAATAAATTAATAGAAGGAGATGAGAGAGAAGGTGAATTTTCGAAAATTATTTTTGAAAAAGGAGTTAGTGATTTTCGAAAATAGTTTTTGAAAAAGGTTAGTAATTTTCGAAAATTAAAATTTAAAAATTGAAATAATTAGTAAATTAAAAAGAAATTTTGAAAAAGAGGGAAGATATTTTCGAAAATGAGAGAGAGAGAATTAGTTAGGTGGTTTTGAAAAAGATAAGAAACAAACAAAAAGTTAGTTAGTTGGTTGAAACAAATTTTGAAAAGATAAGAAGTTAGGAAGTTAGAAAAGATATTTTGAAATCAAATTTTTTTGAAAAAGATAAGATAAGAAGATATTTTTGAAAAGATATGATTGAAATTAGTTTTGAAAAAGATTTGATTTTTTTTTTAAAATCACAATTAAGGACTTGATTCACAAGAAATCACAAGATATGATTCTAGAACTTAAAGTTTGAATCTTTCTTAACAAGTAAGTAACAAACTTGAAATTTTTGAATCAAAGCATTAATTGGTGATGTTATTTTCGAAAATTTGATATAAAAATAAGAAAAATATTTTTGAAAAATGTTTTTAGAATTTTCGAAAATAACTAAGAAAATTGAAAAAGATTTTGAAAAAGATAAGATTTTTAAGTTGAAAATTTGATTTGACTCATGAAAACAACTAGATTTTAAAAATTTTTGAGAAAGTCAAATCTAAATTTTCGAATTTTTAAGAGAGAAAAAGGTAATGATATTTTTTTGATTTTTGAATTTTTATAATGAGAGAAAAAACATGAAAATTATGCAATGCATGAAATTTTTAGATCAAAACAATGAATGCATGCAAGAATGCTATGAATGTCAAGATGAACACCAAGAACACTATGAAGATCATGATGAACATCAAGAACACATTTTTGAAAATTTTTTAATGCAAAGAAAACATGCAAGACACCAAACTTAGAATTCTTTAATGCTTAGACACTAAGAATTCAAGAATGCATATGAAAAACAAGAAGAGACACAAAACATGCAAATGCAAAGATCAAACAAGAAGACTTACCAAGAACAACTTGAAGATCATGAAGAACACTATGAATGCATGAATTTTCGAAAAATACAAGATGCACATGCAATTGACACCAAACTTATAACATGACTCAAGACTCAAACAAGAACACAAAAATATTTTTGATTTTTATGATTTTCTAATTTTTTTTGGATTTTTATTTTATATTTTTCGAAAATTATTTAGAAAAGAGAAAAATAAGGATTCAAAATTTTTAATATGAATTCCAGGAATCTTATGCTCTAAAGCTCCAATCAAAGGGTCAGGCATGGCTTAATAGCCAGCCAATCTTTAGTATGTAACTCAGACATGACACGTCTAACATGCCCTACAATCGTCTTAGACATGGCTTTACAGCCAGCCATGCTTCATGAAACACTAGAATTCATTATTAAAAATTCTGAAGAAAAATAGAGTTTTGAAAACATTTTTTTTTAAATTATTTTCGAAAACAAAGGAGAAATTTTTGAAAGATTTTTGAAAACAAAACAAAAAGAAAATTACCTAATCTGAGCAACAAGATGAACCGTCAGTTGTCCAAACTCGAACAATCCCCGGCAACGGCGCCAAAAACTTGGTGCGCAGAAATTGTGATTACACTTTGAGTATGTAAAATTCATCACTCTTTCTTTCCCTGGTAATGGCGCCAAAAACATGATGCCAATACCATGGTTCACAACTTCGCACAACTAACCAGCAAGTGCACTGGGTCGTCCAAGTAATACCTTACGTGAGTAAGGGTCGAATCCCACGGAGATTGCTGGTATGAAGCAAGCTATGGTCACCTTGTAAATCTCAGTCAGGCGGATATAAAACAGTAATGGGTTTTCGAAAATAAATAATAGAATAGGGATAGAGATACTTATGTAAATCATTGGTAGGAATTTCAGATAAGCGAATGGAGATGCTTTTCGTTCCTCTGAACCTCTGCTTTCCTGCTGTCTTCATCCAATCAGTCTTACTCCTTTCCATGGCTGGCTTTATGTGATACATCACCATTGTCAATGGCTACTTTCGGTCTTCTCTCGGGAAAATGATCCAAATGCCCTGTCACGGCACGGCTAATCGTCTGGAGGCATCACCCTTGTCAATGGTTTCATCTTATCCTCTTAGTGAAAACGGTCAACGCACCCTGTCACGGCACGGCTATTCATCTGTCGGTTCTCGATCATGCTGGAATAGAATTTACTATCCTTTTGCGCCTGTCACTAACGCCCAGCAATCGCGAGTTTGGAGCTCGTCACAGTCATTCATTCATCGAATCCTACTCGGAATACCACAGACAAGGTTTAGACCTTCCGGATTCTCTTGAATGCCGCCATCATTCTAGCTTACACCACGAAGATTCCGATTAAGAGATCTAAGAGATGCTCATTCAATCTAATGTAGAACGGAAGTGGTTGTCAGGCACGCGTTCATAGGGAATGATGATGATTGTCACGTTCATCACATTCAGGTTGAAGTGCGAATGAATATCTTAGAAGCGAAATAAGATGAATTGAATAGAAAACAGTAGTACTTTGCATTAATCTTTGAGGAACAGCAGAGCTCCACACCTTAATCTATGGAGTGTAGAAACTCTACCGTTAAAATTACATAAGTGATAGGTCCAGGCATGGCCGAATGGCCAGCCCCTCTGATCTAAGAACCAGGCGTCTAAAGATGACTAATACAATAGTAAAAGGTCCTATTTATAATAGATTAGCTACTAGGGTTTACAGAAGTAAGTAATTGATGCATAAATCCACTTCTGAGGCCCACTTGGTGTGTGCTTTGGCTGAGCTTTGAGTGTTGCACGTGTAGAGGTCCTTCTTGGAGTTGAACGCCAGCTTTTGTGCCAGTTTGGGCGTTCAACTCTGGTTTTGGATCCTTTTCTGGCGCTGGACGCCAGATTTGGGTAGAAAACTGGCGTTGAACGCCAGTTTGAGTCGTCTATTCTTGGCCAAAGTATAAACTATTATACATTTCTGGAAAGCCCTGGATGTCTACTTTCCAACGCAATTGAAAGCGCGCCATTTCGAGTTCTGTAGCTCCAGAAAATCCACTTTGAGTGCAGGGAGGTCAGAATCCAACAGCATCAGCAGTCCTTCTTCAACCTCTGAATCTGATTTTTGCTCAAGTCCCTCAATTTCAGCCAGAAAATATCTGAAATCACAGAAAAACACACAAACTCATAGTAAATTCCAGAAATGTGAATTTAACATAAAAACTAATGAAAACATCCCTAAAAGTAACTAGATCCTACTAAAAACATACTAAAAACAATGCCAAAAAGCGTATAAATTATCCGCTCATCATGGAGTCACAAAATAAATATAAAAATTGAAAACAGAATCAAAAAAAGCAGAAGAAAAATCACACCCTGGAGGAAGACCTTACTGGCGTTTAAACGCCAGTAAGAAGCATCTGGCTGGCGTTCAACGCCAAAACAGAGCATGGTTCTGGCGCTAAACGCCCAAAATGGGCAACATCTGGGCGTTTGAACGCCAGAATTGCACCCTGGAGAAGAGCTGGCGCTGAACGCCCAGAACAAGCATGGTTCTGGCGTTCAACGCCAGAAATGGGCAACAAATGGGCGTTCAACGCCCAGAACAAGCACCAATCTTGCGCCGAATGCCCAGAGTTGTGTGCAAGGGCATTTTGCATGCCTAATTTGGTGCAAGGTTGTAAATCCTTGAACACCTCAGGATCTGTAGACCCCACAGGATCACCTCAGGATCTGTGGACCCCACAGGATCCCCACCTACCTCCACTCACTTCTTCTCACCTCTCTTTCACACAATCCCATAAACACTCTTCCCCAAAACTCTTCACCAATCACCTCAATCTCTCTTCCCTATAACCACTTCACCACTCACATCCATCCACTCTTCCCCATAAACCTACCTCATAAACCCCACCTACCTTCAAAATTCAAAATCAATTTCCCATCCAAAACCCACCCTTATGGTCGAACCTTACCCCCCCTCCCTTCCCTATATAAAGCCCTCCATTCTTCTTCATTTTCACACAACACAACCCTCTCTTCCCCTTCTTGGCCGAATACACCCCTCCCACCTCTCCTCCATATTTTCTTCTTCTTCTTCATCTATTCTTCCTTCTCTTGCTCGAGGGCGAGCAATATTCTAAGTTTGGTGTGGTAAAAACATAAGCTTTTCGTTTTTCCATTACCATTGATGGCACCTAAAACCGGAGAATCCTCTAGAAAAGGGAAAGGGAAGACAAAAGCTTCCACCTCCGAGTCATGGGAGATGGAAAGATTCATCTCCAAAGCTCATCAAGACCACTTCTATGATGTTGTGGTCAAGAAGAAGGTGATCCCCGAGGTCCCTTTCAAGTTCAAGAAGAATGAGTATCCGGAGATCCGACATGAAATCCAAAGAAGAGGTTGGGAAGTTCTAACAAACCCCATCCAACAAGTCGGTATCCTAATGGTTCAAGAGTTCTATGCCAATGCATGGATCACTAGGAACCATGATCAAAGTAAGAACCCAAACCCAAAGAATTATATTACAATGGTTCGGGGGAAATACTTAGATTTTAGTCCGAAAAATGTGAGGTTAGCGTTTAACTTGCCTATGATGCAAGGAGATGCACGCCCCTACACTAGAAGGGTCAACTTTAATCAAAGGTTGGACCAAGTCCTCATGGACATATGTGTGGAAGGAGCTCAATGGAAGATTGACTCCAAAGGCAAGCCGGTTCAATTAAGAAGACTGGATCTCAAGCCTGTGGCTAGAGGATGGTTGGAGTTCATTCAACGCTCCATCATCCCCACTAGCAACCGATCTGAAGTTACTGTGGATCGGGCCATCATGATCCATAGCATCATGATTGGAGAAGAAGTAGAATTTCATGAAGTCATCTCCCTTGAACTCTACAAAATAGCCGAAAATCTCTCTCCTGGGGCAAGGCTAGCTTTTCCTCATCTTATTTGCCATCTATGTTACTCAGCTGGAGCTTTCATAGAAGGAGACATTCCCATTGAGGAAGAGAAGCCCATCACTAAGAAAAGGATGGAGCAAGCAAGAGAGCCCATTCATGGATCTCAAGAGACGCATGAAGCTCATCACCATGAGATCCCGGAGATGCCTCAAATGCATTTTTCTCCACAAAACTATTGGGAGCAAATCAACACCTCCCTAGGAGAATTAAGTTCCAACATGGGACAATTAAGGGTGGAACATCAAGAGCACTCCATCATCCTTCATGAAATAAGAGAAGATCAAAAAGCAATGAGGGAGGAGAAACAAAGACAAGGAAGACACATAGAAGAGCTGAAGGACATCATTGGTTCCTCAAGAAGGAAATGCCACCATCACTAAGGTGGACTCATTCCTTGTTCTTACATTCTATGTTTTTCGTTTTCTCTATGTTAAGTGCTTATCCATGTTTGTGTCTTATTACATGATCATTAGTAGTTAGTAACTTTGTCTTAAAGTTATGAATGTCCTATGAATCCATCACCTCTCTTAAATGAAAACTGTTTTAATTCAAAAGAACAAGAAGTACATGAGTTTCGAATTTATCCTTGAACTTAGTTTAATTATATTGATGTGTTGACAATGCTTCTTGTTTTCTGAATGAATGCTTGAACAGTGCATATGTCTTTTGAAGTTGTTGTTTAAGAATGTTAAATATGTTGGCTCTTGAAAGAATGATGATAAGGAGACTTGTTATTTGATAATCTGAAAAATCATAAAAATTATTCTTGAAGCAAGAAAAAGTAGCAAAGAACAAAGCTTGCAGAAAAAAAAAAGAAAAAAAATAGCGAAAAAAAATAGAAAGAAAAAGAAAAAGCAAGCAGAAAAAGCCAAAAGCTCTTAAAACCAAGAGGCAAGAGCAAAAAGCCAATAACCCTTAAAACCAAAAGGCAAGGGTAACAAAAAGGATCCCAAGGCTTTGAGCATCAGTGGATAGGAGGGCCTAAAGGAATAAAATCCTGGCCTAAGCGGCTAAACCAAGCTGTCCCTAACCATGTGCTTGTGGCGTGAAGGTGTCAAGTGAAAACTTGAGACTGAGCGGTTAAAGTCAAGGTCCAAAGCAAAAACAAAGTGTGCTTAAGAACCCTGGACGCCTCTAATTGGGGACTTTAGCAAAGCTGAGTCACAATCTGAAAAGGTTCACCCAATTATGTGTCTGTGGCATTTATGTATCCGGTGGTAATACCGGAAAACAAAGTGCTTAGGGCCACGGCCAAGACTCATAAAATAGCTGTGTTCAAGAATCATCATACTGAACTAGGAGAATCAATAACACTATCTGAACTCTGAGTTCCTATAGATGCCAATCATTCTGAACTTCAATGGATAAAGTGAGATACCAAAACTATTCAAGAGGCAAAAAGCTACAAGTCCCGCTCATCTGATTGGAGCTATGTTTCATTGAAAGTTTGGAATTTATAGTATATTCTCTTCTTTTTATCCTATTTGATTTTCATTTGCTTGGGGACAAGCAACAATTTAAGTTTGGTGTTGTGATGAGCGGATAATTTATACGCTTTTTGGCATTGTTTTTAGTATGTTTTTAGTAGAATCTAGTTACTTTTAGGGATGTTTTCATTAGTTTTTATGTTAAATTCATATTTCTGGACTTTACTATGAGTTTGTGTGTTTTTCTGTGATTTCAGGTATTTTCTGGCTGAAATTGAGGGACTTGAGCAAAAATCAGATTCAGAGGTTGAAGAAGGACTGCTAATGCTGTTGGATTCTGACCTCCCTGAACTCAAAGTGAATTTTCTAGAGCTATAGAACTCAAAATGGCGCGTTTCCAATTGCGTTGGAAATTAGACATCCAGGGCTTTCCAGAAATATATAATAGTCCATACTTTGGCCGAGTTTAGACGATGTAAAAGGGCGTTGAACGCCAGTTCTACGCTGTTGTCTGGAGTTAAACGCCAGAAACACGTCACAAGCCAGAGTTGAATGCCAGAAATACGTTACAAACTGGCGTTCAACTCCAAGATTGACCTCTACACGTGTAACATTCAAGCTCAGCCCAAGCACACACCAAGTGGGCCCCGGAAGTGGATTTATGCATCAATTACTTACTTCTGTAAACCCTAGTAAGAGAGCATTAGTGGCAGAGCCTTCTTCAACCGTAGTCAAGCCCTTAACAAAACGAGTTAAGAGGATAATAAAGGTTGACGAAAAGGAGAAAGCCTTTCTAGTAAAGGACGCTGCGCGATTTTCCAATCGCTACTGTGACCAGATGTTCCCATCCTGGCAGAAAGGAACTATAACAATGAATACCTTCTTATCCTCCCGTCCAATATTGCCACCTTTGTTGAGCCGCAAATTGAGCGAAGACAATGGGGTTTCCTACGGAAACAGCCAAGGCAGGTCAATCTTTCTTGGGTAGTTGAGTTCTACTCCAAATTCTACATGCCGACCCTGCAGTCTGTTTATGTCTGGCAGAAGCAAGTCCCCATCACAGAAGAGGCCATTCAACAAGCTCTGAGTCTTCCCCCTATTCCAGCAGGAATGGATGCTTTTCAAGAAGCCGCCTTTCAGCGCCAGAGATACCAATTCGAATGGGACTCTGTTCTCGGAGTCATCGCATTACCTGGCAGCCGTTGGATCTACGGATACCACCGTACCCGCCCTAAGGGAATCTTGTCTTCAGCACTTACCTTGGAGGCTCGCGTATGGGCACAGATCATGTCCCATTACGTCTTTCCGAGCACTCATGAGTCCTCCTTCACTGCAGACATGGCCGTTCTACTATGGTGCATCCTTACAGACCAACCTCTGAATCTCTCAAGACACATCCGGAATGCTATGGAGCATGTACAAATCGCGGGCAACCTACCTTTTCCCGCCCTGGTCTCAGATCTTGTCTCAGCAGCCGGAGTCTCCTACAGAGCTGGGGACACTAAAGCCATGCTTCCACGGGATGATCAATATGTCCCTAACGAGAAATACCTTAGACTTTCAGCAGCCACTACAAGCCAGCCTACTGAGCCAGTTGAAGATATTCCTTCTTCAACACCACAAGCATCTACAATTGCGAAATTGCTCCAGCAGATACTTGAAAAATTGGATCGGCATGAACTGAAAGCTAAGATGAGAGAGCGCCGTAACGAGCGCCGATTCAAACACCTCAAGGAGCTACTCAAGGGACGCTTCAGAGACTCAGACACCCCGGACTCCACTTCCTTTACTAGCACAGGGAGCCATGACGGTCCCAACTGTGGAGATACTGCCACCAGTCCACCCCTGTTTCTGACAGATGGCACCGAGGACAGTGCAAAGCCTTAAGTGTGGGGAGGTCGGTCAGTACCTGACTTCCGGAGGAAAATGCTCTTCTCTATACACCAATAATTAGAATAATTTAGTTATATTTTCTTTCTTTTATAGAATAGAATAAATTGCATAGGTTAGAATAGTTGCATGCATGTTCTACTTGATTGAAAAGACAATAAGTTTCTTTTAGAAATCTATCTTTGGAATAAAATTTCACTAATTTTTCAAAATTTTTATGATAAATCTGCTTGAGTTGTATTTGGAACATGATGTTTGAGCTAAAGAACATACAACCTGTGAAATATTTGAGCCTTTATGTATGGTTACATTATTTAACCATAAGTACTTTATTCTTGTGTGTTTACTTCTCTATGATTGTAATCTATATTTTGTTTTATCTTATATGTCCAATAGTTACTATATTTGCATGCTTGCACATGATTGAGGCCATTATTTGTTTAAACTCACTCATCCAAATTAAGTCTACCCTTTTCAATCACATTTGTTAACCACTTTGAGCCTTTAATTCCCATTTATTCGATATTTTACCACATTACTAACCTTAAACCGAAAAATAATTGTATATCCCAATTTGAATCTTTGGTTAGCTTAAGATGGAATTGTGTGTGCTAGTTAAGTATGGGAAATTGTGGGAACAAAAGTTGTTAAGGGGATGTGTCATGAAAATTTAAAGGGAATTTGGATACCTATTCATGTGAAACTATAAGAATAAAAAAAATCTATGTGCATTGATAAGCTTTATTTATTTCAATTCAAAAAAAAAGATGATAAACAAATAAATAAGGGGACACAAAATTACCCCAATGTTAAATTCAGAATTCAAAGATCAATGCACATATGATAGAACCAAAATATAAGTTGATACATGAGTATGGATTGAAAAAGAGAACTCTGGGTAGCTAGGTATGAACTTTAAAGATTGCATTAAGTGTACACAAGTTATGTTAGAGCTTGGGTTAATTAAAGATTCAATTTATTAGCTCACTTGACCAAATATACATCCCTACCTATACCTTAGTCCCATTACAACCTTGAAAAGACCTCATGATGTTTGCATTGATATATTAACTGTTGTTGATTGGTTAGGAGAAGAACAAAAGTTAGAAAGCATGATTAGAGAAGGATAGAGTGATCACCCTATACACTAGAGATTAGAGCGTACATACATTATCAGTGAGGGTTCAATACTTGAATTTTCATGTTCCCTGCATTCATAAGCTATCTTCTTGCACTTTTATCGGTTTTATTGTATAATGATAAAATTGGTTGAATTTGAGTTGTAATTGTCTTGAAGGGCTTATTTACTTTTGATCAAGTGGACAATAATCATATAGTTGCATTTATTTATATATGTAGGATTGCATTGCATTACATGAGTTTCTGCATGTTCATACTTATTTCCTTGTCTCCTTCAATTTAGCATGAGGACATGCTAATGTTTAAGTGTGGGGAGGTTGATAAACCACTATTTTATAGTTTATATTGTATTTAATTGTGTGGTTTTATCATGATCCTTACCCACTTATTCATCAATTTAGCATGCATTTAGATTTCCTTCCCAAATTCAGTACATGTTTGAAAATTGCTTCCTAGAGACTTTAATTATTCAATTTTAATTCTTCTTTATTCCATTCGATGTTGTGATCTGTATGTCAAGTGTTTCAGGCTGTATAGGGCATGAATGAGATGGAGATTGGAGATGAAGCTAGCAAAAATAGAAGGAACACAAGAATTTGAGGAGATAACCAGCGAGAAGTGGCGCGGTCGCATGGCTCACGCGACCGCGCGAAGGAGCGCAAATCGCAGTGACGCGGCCGCATGGCTTGCGCGGCCGCACGGATTGGAAAGTGCAAGCGACGCGGTAGCGTGGATGACGCGAACGCGTGGAAAGGAAAAAGCGCAAGCGACGCGTCCGCATGGATGACGCGATCGCGTGACGTGCGCGATCTGCATAATCAGCAGAATTCGATAGGGGTGATTTTGGACCCTATTTCGGCCCAGTTTTTGGCCCAGAACAGCAGACTAGAGTCAGAGAATATGCAGAAACAACAGACACATTCATTCAGTAGTTTTAGATCTAGTTTTTCACTCTCTTAGGTTTTTTTCTATAGTTTTTAGAATTTTAATTTTCAATTGGTCTTAGCATTGGAACATTGGGAAGAGTTATTTCCTCATCAAGACTTCATCATTCTAGTTTATTTTCTTAACTTGGATTCATTCTTCTATGTCCTTTGCTTTGTTCAATTTTGTCATTCAGATACTTTTATGATTAATTAATGCAAGGATTATTTCTTTTTAATTCAATTTCAATTCCAATAATCATGTCTTCTTTTAATTCTCCTTCATGTGCTATGGATTCTTTATTTACAATGCGTGAGTAGTTTCATTACTTGATGGGGAGTTGATTAAAAGGAACTCTTGAGTTGGAAGGATTGAAGGAGAAATTTGTAGTTGGGTTAAATGTTGGATTGCTATCCTGTCACCAACGCCAATCCCTTTGAACTAAGTGGGTTGTAACTCGTGAACAGATCTGGCATTCCAACTTGTTTGACTTTCCCTTACCTAGTAAAGGATAACCAAACAGACTAACCATTAATTATAAATCAATCTTAAAAATCACTCCATCAATGATAGAGATTCTAACTAATCAATTCCCAGTCAAGGCTTTTATTTATATTATTTAAAATTCCTCAATTTAAATTCTAATTTACTTAGCTCAACTTCTTGGAACATCTGATTAATAAAACAGCACACTTTTCTGCAACTCGTTGGGAGACGACCTGGGACTTAAAACTCCCAGTAATTTTAATTTAAACTCTCTGTGACATATTTCTAAATTGATAGGCAGATTTTCGGTGAGTTAAGAACTATACTTGCAACGTAACCATTTTAATAAATTTTTAATTCACCAGCTTCTGCTTCCCATCAGACCACCCAAGAGCTGTCTTATGTGTCCTTAGCACTTGAATTAGCGCTTCCTCTTCCAGGGGATTTAAAGCAGAGCTTATGATCACCAAAAAAGTGTCACCTTCTCCCAGAAATGCATATTTCAGGGATGGTGGTAATGGTTTGAGCTCGGGTTTAGGAGGTTTTTCCTTTTCCTGAGGAAGTTTCAGAGGCTCTTTCAATTCCTCTGAATCCTCCAGATCAGGCTGAACATCTTTAAAGATGTCTTCCAGCTCTGATTCGAGACTCTCAGCCATGTTGATCTCCTCTACCAAAGAGTCAATAAGATCACCTTTCATGTAGTCCTTTGGTGTGTCTGGATGCTGCATGGTCTTGACAGCATTCAACTTAAACTCATCCTCATTGACTCTCAGGGTTACTTCCCCCTTTTGGACATCAATGAGAGTTCGTCCAGTTGCTAGGAAAGGTCTTCCTAGAATGAGAGTAGCACTCTTGTGCTCCTCCATTTCCAGCACTACAAAGTCAGTGGGGAAGGCGAATGGCCCAACCCTGACAATCATGTCTTCAATCACGCCTGATGGGTATTTAATGGAGCCATCAGCAAGTTAGAGACATATCCGGGTTGGTTTAACTTCTTCAGTTAAACCAAGCTTTCTGATAGTGGATGCAGGTATTAGGTTGATGCTTGCCCCAAGATCACATAAAGCTGTCTTGGTGCAATTACCCTCTAATATGCATGGTATCATAAAGCTCTCGGGATCTTTAAGCTTTTCTGGGAAGCTTTTCAGAATGACTGCACTACATTCTTCAGTGAGGAGAACTCTTTCAGTTTTTCTCCAATCTTTCTTATAACTCAAGATCTCTTTCATGAACTTGGCATAAGATGGTATTTGCTCAAGTGCCTCTGCAAACAGAATCTTTATTTCAAGAGTCCTCAGATAGTCTGCAAAGCAAGCAAATTGCTTATCCTGCTCCTCTTGGCGGAGTTTTTGAGGATAAGGTATCTTGGCTTTGTATTCCTCAACCTTGGTTGCTGCAAGTTTATTTCCTACAGAGGTGGTTGAAGAAGCCTTTTTAGAGGGATTGTTATCAGCATGTGTGTGTGTCTGATCCCTCACTGGCGTTTGAATGCCAGGGTTGGAAGCTGGATTGGCGTTGGACGCTAACTCCTTACCTGTTTCTGGCGTTTGAACGCCAAAACTGAGCTTTCATTGGGCGTTTAACGCCAACTCCTTGCCTGTTTGTGACGTTTGAACGCCAGAACTGAGCATGGGTTGGGCGTTTAACGCCAGCTCTTCACCCTTTTCTGGCATTTGAGTGCTAGAATTATTCCTCTCTGGGCTCTTACTGTCCTCAGAGGGATTTTGGGTAGCAGTTTGTTCATTTCTTGGTTTCCTGCTGCTTTGAAGTGAGGTATTTAATATTTTCCCACTTCTTAATTGAACTGCTTGGCACTCTTCTATTATTTGTTTTTATAACTGCTGTTTTGTTTGCTTCAACTGTACTTCCATATTCATATTAGCCATTCTTGTGTCTTGTAGTATCTCCTTGAATTTGGCTAGCTGTTTTGTTAGAAAATCTAATTGCTGATTGAATTCAGTAACTTGTTCTGCAGGACTGAGTTCAGTCGTTACTGTTTTAGCCTCTTCTTTCATGGAAGACTCACTACTTAGGTACAGATGCTGATTTCTGGCAACTGTATCAATGAGCTCTTGAGCTTCTTCAATTGTCTTTCTCATGTGTATAGATCCACCAGCTGAGTGGTCCAAAGACATCTGAGCTTTCTCTGTAAGCCCATAATAGAAGATGTCTAACTGCACCCACTCTGAAAATATTTCAGAGGGGCATTTTCTTAGCATCTCTCTGTATCTCTCCCAGGCATCATAAAGAGATTCATTATCTCCTTGTTTAAAGCCTTGGATGTTCAGCCTTAGCTGTGTCATCCATTTTGGAGGGAAATATTGGTTCAGAAATTTTTCTGACAGCTGTTTCCATGTTCTTATGCTAGCCTTAGGTTGGTTATTTAACCACCTCTTAGCTTGGTCTTTTACAGCAAATAGAAACATTAATAATCTGTAGACATCCTGATCTACTTCCTTATCATGTACTATGTCAGCAATTTGTAAAAACTATACCAGAAACTCTGTAGGTTCTTCCTGTGGAAGACCAGAATACTGGCAATTTTGCTGCACCATGATAATGAGCTGAGGATTCAAATCAAAATTACTGACTCTGAAGGAGGGTATACAGATACTACTCCCATATGAAGCAGTAGTGGGGTTAGCATATGACCCCAGAGTCCTTCTGGACTGTTCATTTCCACTTAGGTCCATGATGGAGAAAGGGAGATGTTGTGAATTGCAAATAAAATATTTTTTTTTGAAAACCGAAATTAAAATAAAATAAAATAAAATAAATGAAAAATTGACTATAATTTTGAAAATTAAAAGAAAAAGAAATAAAAGAAAATTGAAAACTAAATTAATTAATTAAAAAGATTTGAAAAATATGTGGGTAAGGATTTTCGAAAAAAATGAGGAGAGAGAAATTGGTTAGGAAATTTTGAAAAAGATATGTCTTAAAATTAAAGATACTTGTAAGAAAATAAAATAAAATAAAATAAAATAAAATAAAATATATGAAAAAGATTTGATTTTAAGATTTGAGATTAGAAAAGATAAGATAAGCTAGGTAAGAGAAGATAAGGAATTTAAATTAAAAAGTTTTGAAATTTAAAATTTGAAATTTGAAATTTTGAAAGTTGAAATTTGAAAATTGAATTTTGAATTTTCGAAAAAAAGTCAACAATATAGGATAAGGATTTGAAAAAGATTTAAATTTTGAAAAGATTTGATTTTTAAATTTGCAAATTAGATTTTGAATTTTAAATTTTGAAATTTGAATTTTGAAATTTTGGAAGTTGAAATTTGAAATTTGAAATAAGATAAGATAAAATTTTGAAAAAGATATGATTTTTTTAAAAAAAAAATTTGAATTTTGAAATTTTTAAAACTAAGATAAGATAAGATAGAAATTTTAAAATAAAAATCTGAATTTTTTTTTTGAAAAAATTTCGAAATATTTGCTCAAAAATAGTTAGAGAATATATTTTTTTATTTTTGAATTTTATGATGAAAAAGAAAAACACACAAAAGACACACAACTTAAAATTTTTAGATCTAATACTCCTTGTTTTCGAAAATCTTGGACGGAAAACACCAAGGAACACCAAACTTAAAAATTTTAAGATCAAAACACAAGGAAGACTCAAGAAACACTTTGAAGACTCACAAGAACAATAAGAACATGAAGAAAGAACACCAAACTTAAAATTTTTAGAAAACCAAAATAAAATTTTTGAAAACTAAAGAAAAGTTAACAGGAGAACACCAAACTTAAAGTTTGGCACAAGATTTATTCAAAGAAAAATTATTTTTGAAAAAGTTTTAAAAAGAAGATAGCCAATTACCAAGAACATAAGCACAACGCTCTAGCCAATTGAGCTATAAATTTAACGTGTTTTAATAAGGTATTTAATAAATAATAATTTTTTTTCTGAAAACTGGTATTTTGAAAAAGCACAAGAAAAACAAGAAAAGACACAGAACAAGAAAACTAAAGATCAAACAAGAAAAATTGACAAGAACAACTTGAAGATCAAGGAAGAACAAAGAACATGCAATTCAAAAATTGAAAGACAAAGAATAGCATGCAATTGACACCAAACTTAAAACATGACACTAAACTCACAGAAAAACTAAAAATTGATAAAGAAAAATAATATTTTTGAAAAATTTTTTTGAAAAGAAAATAAAAGACTCTGACCCAAAAGACAAAATTTTCCTAATCTAAGCAACAAGATGAACCGTCAGTTGTCCAAACTCGAACAATTCCCAAAAACGACGCCAAAAACTTGGTGCACGAAATTGTAAATCATACTTTTCACAATTCGTACCACTAACTAGCAAGTGCACTGGGTCGTCCAAGTAATACCTTACGTGAGTAAGGGTCGATCCCACAGAGATTGTTGGCTTGAAGCAAGCTATGGTTATCTTGTAACGCTTAGTCAGGATATCAATTATAATTATCAGTTGACTTGCAAATGAACAAGAGAGCATGGATTAAATAATACTTATTATGCAGTAATGGAGAATATGTTGGAGTTTTGGAGATGCTTTGTCTTCTGAATCTCTGCTTTCCCCCTGTCTTCTTCTTCACGCACGCAAGGTTCCTCCTATGGCAAGCTGTGTGTTGGTGGATCACCGTTGTCAATGGCTACCATCCGTCCTCTCAGTGAAAATGGTCCAGGTGCGCTGTCACTGCACGGCTAATCATCTGTCGGTTCTCACTCATGCTGGAATAGGATCCATTGATCCTTTTGCGTCTGTCACTACGCCCAACCCTTGTGAGTTGGAAGCTCGTCACAGTCATTCAATCCCTGAATCCTACTCGGAATACCACAGACAAGGTTTAAACTTTCTGGACTCTTAAGAATGCTACCAATGGATTCTAGCTTATACCACGAAGATTCTGATTAAGGAATCCATGAGATACTCATTCAATCGAAGGTAGAACGGAGGTGGTTGTCAGGCACGCGTTCATAGGTTGGGAATGGTGATGAATGTCACAGATCATCACATCCATCATATTGAAGTGCGAATGAACATCTTAGATAGAAACAAGCGTGTTTGAATAGAAAACAGAAGTAATTGCATTAATTCATCGAGACACAACAGAGCTCCTCACCCCCAACAATGGAGTTTAGAGACTCATGCCGTTGATGCCAGGGCATCTTGGCCAGTTTCACTGACCTTTTTTTTTTTACTGTTTTTAGGTTAGTTTCATGCATTTCTTTAGGAAATAAGCTAGTTTTGGGTAAATATTCACTTATGCCTTGATTCAAGCATACATTGTACATTTTACATAATTTCATGAAGATTTTGCATAAGTTTAGTGACAAATATTATGTTGCATTACTCATGACTTGGACTAGAACTTTGATGCACTTTATTGCTTGATTTCAGGACCAAAAGGAAGCAAGAAAAAGGGAGGTAACTTGCAAGATTAATGAGAAAAGTGATTGCCAATAACAATCTCAAAAAGCCATCAATGCCCACGTTAGAGAGTCACGTTAACTAAGTTAACGTGAACTCTAACGTAGAGAAGAGAAGTTGAGCCAACGTTAGTGACACTTAACATTGTCACTAACGTTGGCAATTACTCATAAGTGGCCACGTTAGAAGCCACGTTAACCTAGTTAACGTGGCCTCTAACGTTAAGGGGGGAAGAGAAGCCAACGTTAGTGACACTCAACATTGTCACTAATGTTGGCCTATGGTGCAAAGTACCACGTTAACTCCCACGTTAACTTGGTTAACATGGGAACTAACGTAAGGGATGAAGAGTTGTCGACAACATTAGTGACACTCAACATTGTCACTAACGTTGAAGCAACCACACAACCCCCAAGGGTCACGTTAACTTCCATGTTAACTTGGTTAACGTGGAAGCTAACGATGAGGATTGAAGGATGAGCCAATGTTAGTGACACTAAACATTGTCACTAACGTTGGGATGGCTAAAGATGGCCACGTTAGAAGCCACGTTAACCTAGTTAATGTGGACTCTAACGTGAGACCTAGGGGCACATTGGAACGTTAGTGACAATGTTGAATGTCACTAACGTTCTCGAAGGATGGCAAGGGCCACGTTAGAAGCCACGTTAACCTAGTTAACGTGGGCTTTAACGTGAAGCAAGAAGGGGCACACTGGAACGTTAGTGACAATGTTGAGTGTCACTAACGTTCTCGAAGGTTAATAAGGCAACGTTAAAAGCCACGTTAACCTAGTTAACGTGGGTTTTAACGTGAGGCAAAGGGGTGCATTGGAACGTTAGTGACAATGTTAAGTGTCACTAACGTTCTCGAACTTATATTCTCACTAAATATTAACACCCCTGACGTCCTGAACTAAAGTCTCTGCCCACTTCGCACTTTCTCTCTGCAAGTAAAGCCAAGCCCAAATAAAGAAAGGAACTGCTTCAAACTCAAGATCCAAAGGCCCAAGACTTGAAGAATCACACTAGAAGCTGAGAAGAGTAGTATATATAGGAGTAGCTTTGAATTGAGAAAAAGTTCTGGAGGCTGGGAAAAAGAGAACTACTCTCTGTATTTTACTTTCTTTGCAATTTCTAGTTTTATGATGTATTCTCCATCTTTGTTTTCATTTTCAAGAGCTATGAACAACTAAACCCCTTTCATTGGGTTAGGGAGCTCTGTTGTAATTTGATGGATCAATACTAATTTTCATTATTCTTCTTCTATCTTTCCTCTTGATTTTACTTGAAAGCTTTCGATCTTCATCCAATTGAGTAGTTATCTTGGAAGAGAAGCTATTCAAACTTGGATCTCTTTTGAACCTTGAAAGAGGAATGAAGAGATCAAGCTAGAAATGCATTCTCATGCTGGACCAAATTGGGTTTGGATGGGTATGTGACTATAACCCTCTCAATACTTGATTTGGAAAATGCATGTGGTATAATCAGTGACCATACTTCATCTCTTCTCATGAGCAATTGACCAAGGAATTGGCTATTGATCAAGATTTAAGAGATTGAATTGCAAGAAATTATAATTCAATCACTTAAGATTGCCAAGGAGATCAATGAGTGCATTGATTGAGGAAGAGATGAAAATGAACTTGATCCGGAGAATTGCAACATCTTCTAAGCCCAATGAACTCCCCATCTCTAATCTTACCCATTCTCTTTAATTTCTGCTATTTACTTTTATGAGCAAATCCCCCATTCCTATTTACAATTCTGCAATTTATTTTCAGTCATTTACTTCCAGTCCTTTAATTCTAGCATTTACTTTTCTGTTATTTACATTCCCGCCATTTTATTTCCTGCAACTCTCAACCCAAATTCTGGATTCGCTCAACTAGAACATTCTTCTAATTAAAGTTGCTTGATCAATCAATCCCTGTGGGATTCGACCTCACTCTATTGTGAGTTTTTACTTGACGACAAATTCGGTACACTTGCCGAAGGGAGATTTGTTGAGAGACAAGTTTTCCGTGCATCAGCCGTCAAAGAGTACAAATTTCAGATCTAAAAATGTCATGAGATGCAAAATAAATCTCTAAAAGTTGTTTAAATACTAAACTAGTAACCTAGGTTTACAGAAAATGAGTAAACTAAGATAGATAGTGCAGAAATCCACTTCCGGGGCCCATTTGGTGTGTGCTGGGGCTGAGACTGATTTTTTCTCAAGTCCCTCAATTTCAGCCAGAAATTACCTGAAATCACAGAAAAATACACAAACTCATAGTAAAGTCCAGAAATGTGATTTTTATTTAAAAACTAATAAAAATATATTAAAAACAAACTAAATCATACTAAAAACTATGTAAAAACAATGCCAAAAAGCGTATAAATTATCCGCTCATCAGTGGGTGGTATTGGCGGCCTCACAATGGTTTGCTTCATTCGAAACCCAACAGGAGGTTCAGGAATTTGCTGTGTAGCCTGCACAAGATAGAAAAACCATTTCAGCACAAAAAATGAGCAAGACAAAAGTCACCAAATACAATCCTATACTCACAGGTCCATCATTAGGAGGGGCAGATTGAGATAAATCAATCTCTTCACCAAAATCTACATTAGGCAAGGCTTTCAGTTTTGGCATCTTTTTCTTATTCTTTTTTGCCTTTGCCTGGAAATGATGATGCAAATATAACATATAGATTCAGCAATTTGCAACCAACAACATAGAACAGACCTAGCAGAATTAAAATAATTAAAAAAATAGAATACACAAAATAATAAATGCAACCAATGGATCATGTTGTTGTCCTAGCTTGTTTGTTGCTGCTCCAACGGAAGTTTCTGATTGAGTCTTGCTTTCCTTCTTTCTCTTTTTAGCCTTTGACTGCCAATTTGGATCCTTAGGTGCACCTTTGCAAGTCTTGTGATAATGACCTTTCTCTCCACACTTACTACAAGTTACTTGGTGCGATCCCCTAACTTTATTGCCAATTACCATTTCGATAGGAGCTTTCATCCTTCTAAGTTTTGGCCGGCCAGATGGACGTACGATTGGGGGAGGGAGGATTCATTGACAATCTGTGGGGATCCAATATTCGTCACTGTTTACTGGTTGGATCACATAGGAGTATGCTGCTCGGACAGCATCCATTGTCAGTGACTTATCAACAAAGTCTTCTAATTTGTATCCCATATTTTTCAATCTAAAAATTACAGCAACTGCATGCTTGCATGGAAGCCCTACGTACAATTTTAGTAAATCAAATACCATAATGACATAGCAGATAAACTTAAGATTTACAATTTTAATAAATCAAATAGCATAGTATACATGAATTACCTGTGAGCTGCCACACATTGCATGTGCAAGTGTGCTCTTTGAGATTTACACCAACCTTGTGGGAATTTTTTTGAACTTCATAGATAGCTTTGTCATTATCTCCATTCCATACTGCATTCCACTTGATGCTTTCAGGCATAACAATTTGTTCCAGTTTAATCTGTTGCACAGGAGCCAATTTACCATTGTATTTAGCTAGTTTTCTCTTGTGATTGGCCATTTTTTGCATAATGTAGCATCTCAACTCCTCACACAATGTTAATATTGGTTTTTCCCTATAACCAACAATCTTAGCATTCCATACTTCACACATATTGTTGGTTATGTTGTCTACTTTTGGTCCGTGACTGAAGTGTGATTTTGACCAACATGATGGAGGAAATCTCATCATATGCTCCTATGCATGACAATTTATCTGCTTCAACTTTTCCATGTTGTTATTGAACTGCATCTTAGTAGTTGACTTTGTACACCTCCATACCATGCTTTTGGACTCTTTGTCTTTAAATTTTTTTGTGAAATTCTTCCAAAGGTGAAGTACACAGTTTCGATGATTTGCATTGGGCATAACATTATTAAGGGCAGCTGCCAACCCCTGATTCAGTTCATCAACAAAATTCACAAACAAAGTTCACTAATAAAATAAACTAACAAACAGCACTACAAATTAAATTAACTAATACAAATATACTAAATGCATAGAGCCTAACATCCATTAATATCCCTTACTGATAAACTCTTATACTAGAATTCAGCAAAACCATAATTAAAGTAGATAAACTTCAGAAATAAAGTCCTACACCAGACTTCAGGAAAATCTTAACATCATAACAAAATGAAATCATAACTCTAATAACAGAATTTATGTTATAGAATGCTTACTTTTTGTTGGTCCGAGATGAAATTTAGTTCTTCATTGCAAACATCACCCAAGTCTTCTTTCAACCTTGTTAGAAACCACTTCCATGTCTCAGTGTTTTCACTGTCCACCACCGCATAAGATATAATAAAGAAATGATTATTTCCGTCTTGTGCTATTGCGGATAGGAGCTGTCCACCATAATATCCTTTCAGAAAGCATCCGTCAAGGCCAATCAACCGCCTGCAGCCAACCTTGAACCCAAGCATACAAGCCTCAAGCGAGATGTAAAGCCTATCAAATAATGGCAGACCCTCTGGTTGAGGTATTGTCCACATCATTGCAGTGGAACCTGGGTTGCTCCTTAACAACTCACTCAAGTAGTCTTATAGTTTACCGTATTGTTCTCCTTCCTTTCCAATTACTTGTTCCCTTGCAGCCTTCAAGCCTCTTGCGACCATCTTGTCATGCAGTTTCATATTATACTCGTCAACCATGTGCACCTTAGCCTCTTTTGGTGTCAAGTCCGGCCGAGTTTCTAACACCTTAACCAACTTGCTTGCAACCCACTTGTAATTGGCCAGATTAGAACAAAATCCCTCCCACATGTATGGTTATCTACAAAGGTTTTGATCTGATAGCAACAATCTCTAGAATTGTATGAGGTATAGATTAACCACGGACATCCTTCGTCAGCACATGTCGCCCTAATTCTTTTTGGTTCATTCCTAATATATCGGCATTCCTTTCCTTCATAAACGAAGTAATCCTTCAAGCACTCCTTGAACTCATCCATAGTGTCAAACTCCATGCCCAACTCAAAGTACACTTCTCCATAGCCATAACCGGTTTTGTGCTTCGGCCATTCGTGTTTATTACCTCCTTCATCATTTGATGAAATAGGAGACACAAATGCTTCACTCTCATAAACATGCTCCTTCTCTTCTTCAAAATCAACTTCTTCTATAATGGGCTCAACACCCTTAGTGTGACTTGACCCACTTTTATCTTGTCTAGAACCAGGTTGGGCCTTAGAACCACTAAGCCCAGTATTTTGTCCACCTATATTGCCCCCTGAACCAAATCTAACATTACCCATTCAACTAGGACTAAATTTGGGCCAAGCATGTTTCTTTCTTTTTCCTGCATACTTCCTTGAATTAGCCCTCTTCTTGTCCGTATTCACATTTCTAGCAGCCTTCCTGTCAGCACCACCCTTCCCATTATCACAATCATCTTTCTCATCAGCAGCCTTCTTATTAGTATGTGTCCTCAACTACATTCTGTCTTCATCACTATCAGTGTCACTACTCTCATCATATGCATCTGAAGGAGGATTGTATGCCTCATCCTCTGAACTTCCATAATCTTCATCAGATGAGGATGAGGAGGAAGAATCCTTAAGTTGAGTGGCAGCCTGCCCTAAATCCTCATTAACATAGCAAGGCTCACCAACTGGGTGTTCAAAGTATAAATTAAATTCTAAACAGTCATTCGCCAATAAACTTTTTTTCAAATAATTTATCTCAGAATCTCCCTTAATCACATGCAGACCAAATTCTAAATTTCGAGCTGTGGGTTCTAACCAGTACATTACAGCATAATCAGCATATCCTAAACTCTTTAGTAGTTCTTCTAGATCAAAAAAGTTCACTAAATCTAAGTCCATTGAAGGAAATTTATGTACCTTTCCATCCAAATACTTCAACACCCCATTACTATCCTTCCCAAGTCTCCCACCATGGTGAAACACGGGTATTACAAAGTTAGACATCTGCAGCACCAATAAAGGACAAATTCAGCAACAATAACAATAGGTAATAGATAGATATATTTGAAAGTAATGTAGATTATTTAGTAATTTTAATGATTGATATATCAAATTTTAATATAAATTATATATCAATTTATCAAATTTTAATACATAGATAGACAAATTTTAATGTAGATTATTCACTAAACAGGACAATGTGAATTATATATCAATTTATCTAAAATTTAGCAACAATAATAATAAGTAATAGACTACATTAGTAAATTAGTAAATTTGCTTTATTAAATTAGTAAATATGCAGTGTGCAGTAAAGGTCATATCTTAATAAATAATTATTAAACCTTGAGGCTTTGAATCATAACATGGTGAGAATATTATAATCACTAAATAGTTTTCATGTGCTAATATTACAAAAGGATGTCATTGTTTATATTACAAAAGAAAAACTTGAATTTGGATTTTAGTAAAATGTCATCTTTACATACTACTTAGCTTGATTCTTTCTTCTATTGCATAACAATGTTCCTTTTTCTATTGGTATACTTTGGTGTATCCATTATCGTTAGGTTTTGGTAGACCAAAGAAAGCTGAACTGATACATGAGAAAATGATCTTAATGACTTGGATTTATAACTGCTTTTAAAATCTCCCCCCCCCTCTCTCTCTCTCTCTCTCTCTCTCTCTCTCTCTCTCTCTCTCTCAAAATATTGATTAACCCCTGTGCACCAAAATATACAGAGCATATTTATTGTTATTGAATCCTAAGCCATATTCTAATTCAACCCTTCATGCAAAATTTAAATATAAACAATACTCCAAATCATAGGTTTCAAAGCATGTTCAATGGCAGAGAATGTGAATAAAACCACCTTCAACTTGATCATACACATGCAATGGCAGAGAGATGAGTAACAAAGCTTACCTCTCAACTATGCAATTCTCCGTCACGGTGCCGTCAATAGCTCCGTCAGGACCAACGTCTTCCTCCAAGTCAAGCGTCTTTGACGAATTTTGGAAAGGAGAGCATTAGGGTTTTTTGTAATTCTGGAGAGTAGAAGAGGAGTTCTGTGTCATCACGTATGAAGTTTGTTTATTTTTATTGGAATTGTTAGGGGCCGGGTTGGATGGCCCATTAATCTGCCCATCCAGGTTGGCATTTAACTGACACGTCATTAACATAACGTGCTATGTAGGTATGGTGAACTAGCTCTAGAGACAAATTATTAACGGAAGGGCTAACTTGTCTAACGGAGTAAAAAAATAGGGGCCGGATAGGGGTTTTTTTTCCTAGGGGCCTCATTGTCTTTTTATGTTATTGTCAGGGGCCGTTTTGGTATTTTTCTCTAAAATATATATAGATGAAAAATAAGAAATTTGTATAAAATAATTTTCTATGAAAATTATAATAACACTCTCTCTTGGATAAAAGGAGAATACACATCTTTTTAAATATAGAAAAAATCTTGATGACATGTCACCATGTCATGTTTTTATATGCTTTTTTATACAAGAAATTGATGATTTGTGCATAAATATTGAATGCTTTTGTACTTAATTGGTATATTTCCTTGATCTTTTGATTTTATAAATTTTGTAGGAAATAAGAAGAAAAAAAAAAAGCAAAAGAGCATAAAATAAGCCAAAAGGAAGCTAAGGAAAGGAAACCCAAAGAGGCAACAAGAAGGCCATGAAAAGAAGCAAAGGGAAGCAACGTTGGAACCAAAGTTGGTGCTCCAACGTTGCTGGAAACGTTGCTCCCCACAGCCTGAAGGGGTATACTTCCAACAAGAATAACTTGAGCTACAGAACTCCAAATGAGGTGATTCAAATAGCAATGAAAAGTAGGGATTGAGAGCTTTCCAAGCATATATGGAACTATATGGTGGACACTAAAATTGAGGGAGAAAACTGCCCCAAAAAGTGCATAAACGAATATGGCACCAACATGTAGTAAGGCCAGCTGACGTCTGCACCTTCGACGGAGTATAACTCGAGATGTGGAGCTCCAAATGATGCGCTTCCAATGGCATTGGAAAGTAGACATTCAGGGCTTTCCAACAATATATAATAGTATGGGGTGGTCAATGCATTTGAGCGTCCAGAATCTAGCATTTTCAACCACGTTAGACTGCTAACGTCGCCTCAAACGTTGCACACCGATGCTAGCGACCCTGTCCCCTTCAAAGAAGCATAACTTGAGTTGTAGATGTGCAATTGATGTGCTTCTAGTTGCGTTGGAAAGATGACATTCAGAGCTTTCCAACCATATATAATAGTCTATAGTGGCTGGTGCACAAAATTGTGATCATCAACAATGGCGCCAAAGACTTGGAGCTCTCAAACGTGAATCACACTTTGTCACAATTCCGCACAACTAACCAGCAAGTACACTGGGTCGTCCAAGTAATAAACCTTACGTGAGTAAGGGTCGATCCCACAGAGATTGTCGGCTTGAAGCAAGCTATGGTCATCTTGTAAATCTCAGTCAGGCGGAATCAAATGGTAATGGAGTTTAAGGTGATGAAAATAAACATAAAGTAAAGATAGAGATACTTATGTAATTCATTGGTGGATTTCATATAAGCGTATGAAGATGCTTTGTTCCCCTTGAACCTCTGCTTTCCTATTGCCTTCTTCCAATCATTCATACTCCTTTCCATGGCAAGCTTTATGTTGGGCATCACCGTTGTCAATGGCTACATCCCATCCTCTCAGTGAAAATGGTCCTGATGCTCTGTCACAACATCGGCTAATCAGTTGTCGGTTCTCGATCATGTCGGAATAGGATCCATTGATCCTTTTGCGTCTGTCACACGCCCCACAATCGCGAGTTTGAAGCTCGTCACAGTCATCCCTTCCCAGATCCTACTCGGAATACCACAGACAAGGTTTAGACTTTTCGGATCTCAGGAATGGCCGCCAATAATTCTAGCCTATACCACGAAGGTTCCAATCTTAGATTAGAAACCCAAGAGATACGCATTCAAGCCATTGCTAGTAGAACAGAGGTGGTTGTCAAGCATATGTTCATAGGTGAGAATGATGATGAGTGTCACAGATCATCACATTCATCAAGTTGAAGAACGAATGAATATCTTGGAGAAGAAATAGACTTGAGTTGAATAGAAAAATAATAGTACTTTGTATTAATTCATGAAGAACAGTAGAGCTCCACACCTTAATCTATGGTGTGTAGAAACTCCACCGTTGAAAATACATAAGAACAAGGTCTAGGCATGGCCGTGAGGCCAGCCCCCAAACTTGAAAAGGTCTATGAAAGTATGAGTAAAAGATCGATGAAAATACAATAGCAAAAGGTCCTATTTATAGAAAACTAGTGGCCTAGGGTTACAGAAATAGGTAATTAATGTAGAAATCTTCTTCCGGGCCCACTTGGTGTGTGCTTGGACTGAGCATTGAAGCTTCCATATGTAGAGACTTTTCTTGGAGTTAAACGCCAGCTTTTGTGCCAATTTGGGCGTTTAACTCCAATTTTTGTGCCAGTTTTGGAGTTAAATGTCAGAATTCTTGAGCTGACTTGGAACGCCTATTTGGGCCATCAAATCTCGGGCAAAGTATGAAGTATTATATATTGCTGGAAAGCCCAGGATGTCTACTTTCCAACGCAATTGAGAGCGCGCCAATTGGGCTTTTGTAGCTCCAGAAAATTCACTTTGAGTGCAGGGAGGTCAGAATCCAACAGCATCTGCAGTCCTTTTTCAGCCTCTGAATCAGATTTTTGCTCAGGTCCCTCAATTTCAGCCAGAAAATATCTGAAATTACAGAAAAATACACAAACTCATAATAAAGTCCAGAAGAGTAATTTTTATTTAAGAACTAATAAAAATATAATAAAAACTAATTAAAATATACTAAAAACATACTAAAAAGCATCACAACACCAAACTTAAATTGTTGCTTGTCCCCAAGCAACTAAAAATCAAATAGGATAAAAAGAAGAGAATATACAATGAATTCCAAAAACATCTATGAAGATCAGTATTAATTAGATGAGCGGGGCTTTTAGCTTTTTGCTTCTGAACAGTTTTGGCATCTCACTTTATCCTTTGAAGTTCAGAATGATTGGCATCTATAGGAACTCAGAATCCAGATAGTGTTATTGGTTCTCCTAGTTAAGTATGTTGATTCTTGAACACAGCTACTTTATGAGTCTTGGCCGTGGCCCTAAGCACTTTGTTTTCCAGTATTACCACTGGATACATAAATGCCATAGACACATAACTAGGTGAACCTTTTCAGATTGTGACTCAGCTTTGCTAGAGTCCCCAATTAGAGGTGTCCAGAGCTCTTAAGCACACTCTTTTTGCTTTGGACCACAACTTTAATCGCTCAGTCTCAAGTTTTTACTTGACACCTTCATGCCACAAGCACAAGGTTAGGGACAGCTTGGTTTAGCCGCTTAGGCCAGGATTTCATTCCTGTGGGCCCTCCTTTCCACTAATGCTCAAAGCATTGGATCTTTTTTATCACCATTGCCTTTTGGTTTAAAGGGGTATTGGCTTTTTCTGCTTGCTTTTCTCTTTTTCTTTCTTTTCTTTTCTTTTCTTTTTTTTTTCACATATATCCTTTTTTTTTCTACAAGCTTTTCACTGCTTTTTCTTGCTTCAAGAATCAATTTTATGATTTTTCAGATTACCAAATAACATTTTTCCTTTTCCATCATTCTTTCAAGAGCCAACAATTTTAACATTCATGAATCAACAAATTCCAAAATATGCACTGTTCAAGCATTCATTCAGAAAAATAAAAGTATTGCCACCACATTAAAATAATTAATCTGTTTTAAAATTCGAAATTCATGCACGTCTTTTTCTTTTTCAATTAAAAACATTTTTCATTTAAGAAAGGTGATGGATTCATTTTCATAGCTTTAAGGCATAGACACTAAGACACTAATGATCATGAAGACACAAACATAAATAAACATAAGCATAAAAATTCAAAAAACAGGAAAATAAAGAACAAGGAAATTAAAGAACGGGTCCACCTTAGTGATGGCGGCTTGTTCTTCCTTTTGAAGATCTTATGGAGTTTTTGAGCTCATCAATGTCTCTTCCTTGCCTTTGTTGCTCCTCTCTCATGACTCTTTGATCTTCTCTAATTTCATGAAGGAGGTCCACCTTTAGTTGTCCCATGTTGGAACTTAATTCTCCTAGGGAGGTGTTGATTTGCTCCCAATAGTTTTGTGGAGGAAGATGCATCCCTTGAGGCATCTCAAGGATTTCATGATGAGGAATCTCCTCATGCTCTTGATGAGGTTCTCTTGCTTTCTCCATCCTTTTCTTAGTGATGGGTTTGTCCTCATCAATGAGAATGTCTCCCTCTATGTCAAATCCAACCGAGTTGCAAAGGTGACAAATGAGATGAGAGAAGGCTAACCTTGCCAAAGGAGAGGACTTGTCCGCCACCTTGTAGAGTTCTTGGGATATAACCTCATGAATTTCCACTTCTTCTCCAATCATGATGCTATGTATCATGATAGCCCGGTCTATAGTAGCTTCGGACCGGTTGCTAGTGGGAATGATTGAGCGTTGGATGAACTCCAACCATCCCCTAGCCACGGGCTTGAGGTCATACCTTCTTAGTTGAACCGGCTTCCCTCTTGAATTTCTCTTCCATTGAGCGCCCTCTTCACATATGTCCATGAGGACTTGGTCCAACCTTTGATCAAAGTTGACCCTTCTTGTGTATGGGTGTGCATCTCCTTGTATCATAGGCAAGTTGAATGCCAACCTTACATTTTCCGGACTAAAATCTAAGTAATTCTCCCGAACCATTGTAAGCCAATTCTTAGGGTCCGGGTTCACACTTTGATCATGGTTCTTGGTGATCCATGCATTGGTATAGAACTCTTGAACCATTAAGATTCCAATTTGTTGAATGGGGTTGGTGAGAACTTCCCAACCTCTTCTTCGGATCTTATGTCGGATCTCTGGATACTCATTCTATTTGAGTTTGAAAGGGACCTTGGGGATCACTTTCTTCTTGGCCACAACTTCATAGAAGTGGTCTTGATGCACCCTTGAGAGGAATCTCTCCATCTCCCATGACTCGGAGGTGGAAGCTTTTGCCTTCCCTTTCCTCTTTCTAGAGATTTCTCTGGCCTTTGGTGCCATAAATGGTTATGGAAAAACAAAAAGCTTTAGCTTTTACCACACCAAACTTAGAAGGTTGCTCGTCCTCGAGCAAAAGAAGAAAGAAGAGAGTAGAAGAAAAAGAAATAGAGGAGATGGAGTGGGCTTTGTGTTTCGGCCAAGGGGGAGAAGTGGTGTTTAGGTTGTGTGAAAATGAAGGAGTGAAGATGAGTTTATATAGGAGTGAGAGGGGTGTGTATGGTTCGGCCATTATGGGTGGGTTTGGGAGGGAAAGTGGTTTGAATTTGGATGGTGAGGTAGGTGGGATTTTATGAAGGATGGATGTGAGTGGTGAAGAGAATGGTAGGATTTGATAGGTGAGGGGTTTTTGGAGAAGAGGTATTGAGGTGATTGGTGAATGGGTGAAGAAGAGAGAGAGTGGTGGGGTAGGTGGGGATCCTGTGGGGTCCACAGATCCTGAGGTGTCAAGAATTTCTCATCCCTGCACCATGTGGCGTGCAAAACGCCCCTTGTTGCCAATCCTGGCGTTAAACGCCAGGCTGCTGCCCATTTCTGGCATTTAACGCCAGCTTCTTGCCCATTCCTGGCGTTAAACGCCAGTCTGGTGCCCTTTTCTGGCGTTAAACGCCCAAAATGGTGCCAGACTGGGCGTTTAACGCCCATTCTGCTACCTTTACTGGCGTTTAAATGCCAGTAACTGTCTCCTCCAGGGTGTTCTATTTTTCATTCTATTTTTCACTTTATTTTTGCTTTTTCAATTGTTTTTGTGACTTCACATGATCATCAACCTACAGAAAACATAAAATAACAATAGAAAATAGAAAATTATCATAGAATAGTAACGATTGGGTTGCCTCCCAACAAGCGCTTCTTTAATGTCAATAGCTTGACAGTGGGCTCTCATGGAGCCTCACAGATGTTCAGAGCAATGTTGGAACCTTCCAACACCAAACTTAGATTTTAAATGTGGGGGTTCAACACTAAACTTAGAGTTTGGTTGTGGCCTCCCAACACCAAACTTAGAGTTTGACTGTGGGGGCTCTGTTTGACTCTGTATTGAGAGAAGCTCTTCATGCTTCCTCTCCATGGTTACAGAGGGATATCCTTGAGCTTTAAACACAAGGGAGTCTTCATTCACTTGAATGATCAATTCTCCTCTGTCAACATCAATCACAGCCTTTGCTGTGGCTAGGAAGGGTCTGCCAAGGATGATGGATTCATCCATACACTTCCCAGTTTCTAGGATTATGAAATCAGCAGGGATGTAATGGTCTTCAACCTTTACCAAGACATCTTCTACAAGTCCATAAGCCTGTTTTTTTGAATTCTCTGCCATCTCCAGTGAGATTCTTGCAGCTTGTACCTTAATGATCCCTAGCTTCTCCATTACAGAGAGAGGCATAAGGTTTATGCTTGACCCCAGGTCACACAGAGCCTTCTCAAAGGTCATGGTGCCTATGGTACAAGGATTTGAGAACTTTCCAGGGTCCTGTCTCTTTTGAGGTAATCTCTGCCTAGTCAAGTCATCCAGTTCTTTGATGAGCAATGGAGGTTCATTCTCCCAAGTCTCATTACCAAATAGCTTGGCATTTATCTTCATGATTTCTCCAAGGTACTTAGCAACTTGCTCTTCAGTAACATCTTCATCCTCTTCAGAGAAAGAATACTCATCAGAGCTCATGAATGGCAAAAGTAAATTTAATGGAATCTCTATGGTCTCAGTCTGAGCCTCAGATTCCCATGGTTCCTCATTAGGGAACTCCTTGGAGGTTAGTGGACATCCATTGAGGTCTTCTTCAGTGGAGATTACTGCCTCTTCCTCCTCTCCAGGTTCGGCCATGTGAGACGTGTTTATGGCCTTGCACTCTCTCTTTGGATTCTCTTCTGTATTGCTTGGGAGAGTACTAGGAGGGAGTTTAGTGATTTTCTTACTCAGCTGACCTACTTGTGCCTCTAAATTTCTAATGGCGGATCTTGTTTCAGTCATGAAACTTTGAGTGGCTTTGATTAGATCAGAGACAATGGTTGTTAAGTTAGAGGGGTTCTGCTTAGAATTCTCTGTCTGTTGCTGAGAAGATGATGGAAAAGGCTTGCCATTGCTAAACCTGTTTCTTCTACCATTGTTGTTGTTGAAAACTTGTTGAGGTCTCTGTTGATCCTTCCATGAGAGATTTGGATGATTTCTCCATGAAGGATTATAGGTGTTTCCATAGGGTTCTCCCATGTAATTCACCTCTTCCATTGCTGGGTTCTCAGGATCATAAGCTTCTTCTTCAGAGGAAGCTTCCTTAGTACTGTCTGTTGCTGCTTGCATTCCAGACAGACTCTGAGAAATCATATTGACTTGTTGGGTCAATATTTTATTCTAAGCCAATATGGCATTCAGAGTATCAATCTCAAGAACTCCTTTCTTCTGAGTTGACCCATTATTCACAGGATTCCTTTCAGAGGTGTACATGAATTGGTTATTTGCAACCATTTCAATGAGTTCTTGAGCTTCTGCAGGCGTCTTCTTCATATGAAGAGATCCTCCAGCAGAGCTATCCAATGACATCTTGGATAGTTTAGACAGACCATCATAGAAGATTCCTATGATGCTCCATTCTGAAAGCATGTCAGAAGGGCACCTTCTGATCAATTGCTTGTATCTCTCCCAAGCTTCATAGAGGGACTCACCATCCTTCTGTCTAAAGGTTTGGACTTCCTCTCTAAGCTTACTCAATTTTTGAGGTGGAAAGAACTTTGCCAAGAAGGCATTGACTAGCTTTTCCCAAGAGTTCAGGCTTTCCTTAGGTTGTGAATCTAACCATGTTCTAGCTCTGTCTCTTACAGCAAAAGGAAAGAGCATAAGTCTGTAGACTTCAGGGTTAACCCCATTGGTCTTGACAGTGTCACAGATTTGCAAGAACTCAGCTAAGAACTGATGAGGATCTTCCAATGGAAGTCCATGAAACTTGCAATTCTGTTGCATTAGAGAAACTAATTGAGGCTTAAGCTCAAAGTTGTTTGCTCCAATGGCAGGGATAGAGATGCTTCTCCCATAGAAATCAGGAGTAGGTGCAGTAAAGTTACCAAGCACCTTCCTTGCATTGTTGGCATTGTTGTTTTCGGCTGCCATGGTTTCTTCTTCCTTGAAAAGCTCTGTTAGGCCCTCTAAAGAGAATTGTGCTTTAGCTTCTCTTAGATTTCTCTTCAAGGTCCTTTCAGGTTCAGTATCAGCTTGAAAAAGTATGCCTTTATCTTTGTTTCTGCTCATATGAAAGAGAAGAGAACAAGAAAGTAGGGAATCCTCTATGTCACAGTATAGAGATTCCTTGAGGTGTCAGAGGAAAAGAAGAATAGAAGGAGGAGGTAGATAGAAGAGAATTCGAACATATAAAGAAATAGGGTTCGAATTGCACCTTGAGGAGGAGTGTTAGCCCCTTAAATAGAAGGATGTGAAAAGAGGGGAAGAATTTTCGAAAATAAATTAAAAAGATTTTAAAAATTGGTAATTGGTTTTCGAAAACTAAGATTGAGAAAGATATCAAGTGATTTTTGAAAAAGATTTTGAAATCAGAAATTAAAAAGATATGATTGAAAATTAATTTTGAAAAAGGGTGTGATTGAAAAGATATGATTGAGAAGATATGATTGAAAATCAAATTAAAAAGAGAAAGTTTTAAAACTAAAGTTGATTACTTGACTAACAAGAAATTAAAAGATATGATTCTAAAATTTAAAATTTGATCCTTTCTTAATAGGCAAGTAACAACTTGAAAATTTTTGAAGTAAATCTTGAATTGAAGCAAGGATTTTTGAAAATAGTAAAAATAAATATAAAATGGAAAGAAATTGATTTTGAAAGAGATATGATTGAAAAGATATGATTTGAAAAAGATTTGATTTTGAAAAATTATGAAAACTTGAAAAAAATGTGAATTAAAAACAAAATCTTCCCTCTAGTGTCATCCTGGCGTTAAACGCCCAGAATGGTGCCCATTCTGGCGTTTAACGCCCAAATCTCTACCTTTTTGGGCGTTAAAGGCCCAGCCAGGTACCCTGGCTGGCGTTTAAACGCCAGTTTTCCTTCTTCACTGGGTGTTTTGAACGCCCAGCTTTTTCTGTTTGATTCCTCTGCTGAATGTTCTGAATCTTCAATTCAATGTGTTATTGACTTGAAAAGACATAGTTTTAAAAAATATTTTTGAATTTTTGATGATGGGAATCAATAAAAATGCAACTAAGATCAAATAAACAATGGATGTAAGACACCAAACTTAAAAGTTTGTATACTAAGGACTATAACAATGTAAAAATGCATGTAAGAAACAACAAAACATACAAAACAAGAGAATTTGAAGATCAGAGCAATGAAATCATCAAGAACAACTTGAAGATCAATGAAGAACAATATGTATAAATTTTCGAAAATTAGAAGGATAAAGACATGCAATTGACACCAAACTTAAAATTAGATAATAGACTCAAACAAGAAACATAAAATATTTTTGGTTTTATGATTTTAAAATTTTTTTGTATTTTTTTTCGAAAATTATTGATGAGCGGATATTTTATACGCTTTTTGGGGTTAATTTCATATAGTTTTTAGTATGTTTTAGTTAGTTTTTAGTTTATTTCCATTAGTTTTTAGGAAAAATTCATATTTCTGGACTTTACTATGAGTTGTGTGTTTTTCTGTAATTTCAGGTATTTTTCTGGCTGAAATTGAAGGAGCTGAGCAAAAATCTGATTCAGGCTGAAAAAGGACTGCTGATGTTGTTGGATTCTGACCTCCCTGTACTCAAAGTGGATTTTCTGGAGCTACAGAACTCGAAATGGCATGCTTCCAATTGAATTGGAAAGTAGACATCCAGGGCTTTCCAGCAATATATAATAGTCCATACTTTGCATAAGGATAGATGACGTAAACTGGCGTTCAACGCCAGTTCTCTGCCCAATTCTGGCGTCCAGCGCCAGAAAAGGATCAAAAGCTGGAGTTGAACGCCCAAACTGGCATAAAAACTGGCGTTCAACTCCACAAATGGCCTCTGCACGTGAATTGCTTAAGTCTCAGCCCAGCACACACCAAGTGGGCCCCAGAAGTGGATCTCTGCATCATCCATCATAGTCTACTCATATTTTGTAACCCTAGGCCACTAGTTTAGTATTTAAACAACTTTTAGAGACTTATTTTGTATCTCATGACAATTTCAGATCTAAACTTTGTATTCTCTGACGGTATGAGTCTCTAAACCCCATTGTTGGGGGTGAGGAGCTCTGCTGTGTCTTGATGAATTAATGCAAGTATTTCTGTTTTCCATTCAAACACGCTTGTTCCTATCTAAGATGTTCATTCGCGCTTAACTGTGATGAAGGTGATGATCTGTGACATTCATCACCTTCCTCAAACCACGAACGTGTGCCTGACAACCACCTCCGTTCTATATCCGATTGAATGAGTATCTCTTAGATTCCTTAATCAGAATCTCCGTGGTATAAGCTAGAACTGATGGCGGCATTCATGAGAATCCGAAAAGTCTAAACCTTGTCTGTGGTATTCCGAGTAGGATTCAAGGATCGAATGACTGTGACGAGCTTCAAACTCCTGAAGGCTGGGCGTTAATGACAGACGCAAAAGGATAGTAAATCCTATTCCAACCGGATCGAGAACCAACCGGTGATTAGCCGTGCTGTGACAGAGCGCGTGAGCGTAGTTTTCACTGGAAGGATGGAAGGTAGCCATTGACAACGGTGATCCACCAACACACAACTTGCCATAGGAGGACGTGCGTGCGTGAACAAGAAGACAGAAGAAAGCAGAGATTCAGAAAACAAAGCATCTCCAAAACTCCAACATATTCTCCATTACTGCATAACAAGTAACCTTTGATCCATGCTCTATTGTTTATTTGCAATTCAACTGATAAACATAATTGACTTCCTAACTAAGATTTACAAGATAACCATAGATTGCTTCAAACCAACAATCTCCGTGAGATTCGACCCTTACTCACGTGAGGTATTACTTGGACGACCCAGTGCACTTGCTGGTCAGTGGTACGAGTTGTGAAAAGTGTGATTCACAATTCGTGCACCAAGTTTTTGGCGCCGTTGCCGGGGATTGTTCGTGTTTGAACAACTGACGGATTATTTTGTTGCTTAGATTAGGAAAAAAATCTTTCTTTTTGGTTTAGAGTCTTTTATTATTTATCCCTTGTTAAAACACTTTAAATTTATAGCTCAATTAGTTAGAACGTGGTGTTTATGTTCATGGTAATTGGCTATCATATTTTTTAAAATCTTTTTCAAAAATAATTTTTTTTTTCTATTAAATCTTGTGCCAAACTTTAAGTTTGGTGTTTTCTTGTTGATTTTTCAAAAAAAAAAAATTTACTTCTTCAAAACAAGTGTTACATTCATAACTCATTTGGCTAGAGCGTTAATCTGTGTTCTTGGTAATTGGGTTAGAATCTTTTATATTCTTTTCAAAACCTTTTTCATAAATAATAATTTCTCTATTAAATTGTGTGCCAAACTTTAAGTTTGGTGTTTTCTTGTTGATTTCCCTTTGGTTTTCGAAAATTTTGGTTTGGTTTTCTAAAAATTTTAAGTTTGGTGTTCTTTCTTCATGTTCTTGTGTTCTTGTGAGTCTTCAAAGTGTTCTTGAGTTTTCCTTGTGTCTTGATCTTAAAATTTTTCAGTTTGGTGTTCCTTGGTGTTTTCCCTCCAAAATTTTCAAAAACAAGGAGCATTAGATCTAAAAATTTTAAATCTTGTGCTATCTTATTGTTTTTCTCTCTCCTCTTTAAATTCAAAAATATGTTTTCTCTCTGTTTTAAAAGCAAATTTTCGAAATCTATTTCAAAAATTCAGATTTTTTTTTAAAATTTAAAACCTTTTTTCAAAAAAAAAAAATCATCATATCCTTTTCAAAATTTCCTAACCACTTTCTCTCTCCTCAGGTTTTTGAAAATCTTCACTCAATTTTTATTTATTTTATTTTGATTTATTTTCGAAATAAATAAATAAATAAATAAATAAATAAATAAATAAATAAATAAAATAAAATAAATAAAAAGGTAAATCAATCCAAGTTATATCCCTTTATCCATCATGGACATAAGTGGAAATGAACAGTCCAGGAGGACTCTGGGGTCATATTCTAACCCCTCTACTGCTTCATATGGGAGTAGCATCTGCATACCCTCCATTGGAGTTAGTAGCTTTGAGTTGAATCCTCAGCTCATTATCATGGTGCAGCAAAGTTGTCAGTATTCCGGTCTTCCACAGGAAGAACCTACAGAGTTTCTGGTACAATTTTTACAAATTGCTAACACAGTGCATGATAAGGAAATAGATCAGGATGTCTACAGACTGTTACTGTTTCCATTTGCTGTAAAAGATCAAGTTAAGAGATGGTTAAATAACCAACCTAAAGCCAGCATAAGGACATGGAAATAGCTGACAGAAAAATTCCTGAATCAATATTTCCCTCCAAAAAGGATGACACAGCTAAGGCTGGACATCCAAGGCTTTAAACAAGGAGATAATGAATCCCTTTATGATGCCTGGGAGAGATACAGAGAGATGCTACGAAAATGCCCCTCTGAAATGTTTTCAGAGTGGGTTCAGTTAGACATCTTCTACTATGGGCTTGCAGAAGGAGCTCAGATGTCTCTAGATTACTCAGCTGGTGGATCTATCCACATGAGAAAGACAATTGAAGAGGCTCAAGAGCTCATTGATACAGTTGCCCGGAATCAGCATCTGTATCTAAGCAGTGACCCTTCCATGAAAGAAGAGGTTAAAACAGCAACTGCTGAACTCAGTCCTGTAGAACAAGCTGCTGAATTCAATCAGCAATTGGACTTCCTAACAAGGCAGTTAGCCGAATTCAAAGATAGATTACAAGAGACAAGGATGGCTAATATACATATGGAAGAACAGTTTAAGCAAACAAAGCAGCAGCTGTCAAGACAAATAACAGAAGAATGTCAAGCAGTTCAATTAAGAAGTGGGAAAACATTAAATACCCCACCTCAAGGCAGCAAAAAGCTAAGGAATGAGCAAACCACCCAAAATTCACCTGAGGACAGTAAGAGCCCAGGGAAAAATAATTCTGGCACTAAAACGCCAGAAAATTGGTGGAAGGCTGGCGCTGAACGCCCAGACCATGCCCAAAACTGGCGTTCAATGCCAGAAACAAGGCAAAACTGGCGTTCAACGCCAGAAATGGGCAAGGATCTGGCGTTGAACGCCCAAACTGGGCAAGATCTGGCGTTGAACGCCCAAAATGGGCACATTTCTGGCGTTCAGGCGCCAGGAACAGACAGTAAGCTGGCGTCTAACGTCACTCCAGCCCCTGACTCTGGCACTCAATTGCCAGTGAGGGATCAGATACACACAAGTGCTGATAACAACCCCTCTAAAAAGGCTTCTTTAACCACTAAGGTTGAGGAATATAAAGCCAAGATACCTTATCCTCAAAAACTCCGGAAAGAGGAGCAGGATAAGCAATTTGCTCGCTTTGCAGATTATCTAAGGACTCTTGAAATAAAGATTCCATTTGCAGAGGCACTTGAGCAAATACCTTCTTATGCCAAGTTCATGAAAGAGATCTTGAGTCATAAAAAGGAGTGGAGAGAAACAGAAAGAGTTCTCCTCACTGAAGAATGCAGTGCAGTCATTCTGAAAAGCTTTCCTGAAAAGCTTAAAGACCCTGGGAGTTTTCTGATACCTTGCATATTAGAAGGTGATTGCACCAAGACAGCTTTGTGCGATCTTGGGGCAAGCATCAACTTAATACCTGCATCCACTATCAGAAAGCTTGGTTTAACTGAAGAAGTTAAACCAACCCGGATATGTCTCCAACTTGCTGATGGTTCTACTAAATACCCATCAGGCGTGATTGAAGACATGATTGTCAGAGTTGGGCCATTCGCCTTTCCCACTGACTTTGTTGTGCTGGAAATGGAGGAGCACAAGAGTGCTACTCTCATTCTAGGAAGACCCTTCCTAGCAACTGGACGATCCCTCATTGACGTCCAACAGGGGGAAATAACCCTGAGAGTCAATGATGATGAGTTCAAGTTGAACGCTGTCAAAGCCATGCAGCATCCAGACACATCAACAGACTGCATGAAAGTTGATCTTATTGACTCTTTGGTAGAAGAGATCAACATGGCTGAGAGTCTCGAATCAGAGTTGGAAGACATCTTTAAAGATGTTCAGCCTGATTTGGAGAATTCAGAGGACATGAAAGAGCCTCTGAACTTTCTTCTAAAAGAGGAAAAACCTCCTAAACCCGAGCTCAAGCCATTACCACCATCCTTGAAATATGCATTTCTGGGAGAAGGTGACACTTTTCCAGTGATCATAAGCTCTGCTTTAAATTCACAGGAAGAGGAAGCACTTATTCAAGTGCTAAGGACACACAAGACAGCTCTTGGGTGGTCCATAGGAGACCTTAAGGGCATAAGCCCAGCTAGATGCATGCACAAAATCCTATTGGAGGATAATGCCAAACCAGTGGTTCAACCACAGAGGCGGTTAAATCCAGCCATGAAGGAAGTGGTGCAGAAAGAGGTCACCAAATTACTGGAGGCTGGGATTATTTATCCTATTTCTGATAGCCCCTGGGTGAGCCATGTTCAAGTCGTCCCAAAAAAGGGAGGCATGACAGTGATTCATAATGAAAAAAATGAACTGGTTCCTACAAGAACAGTTACAGGGTGGCGCATGTGTATTGACTACAGAAGGCTCAATACAGCCACCAGAAAGGATCATTTTCCTTTACCATTCATAGACCAGATGCTAGAAAGACTAGCAGGTCATGATTATTACTGCTTTTTGGATGGCTACTCAGGCTATAACCAGATTGCAGTAGATCCCCAGGATCAAGAGAAAACAGCATTCACATGTCCATCCGGAGTGTTTGCTTATAGAAGGATGCCATTTGGGCTATGTAATGCGCCTGCAACCTTCCAGAGATGCATGCTCTCTATTTTCTCTGACATGGTGGAAAATTTTCTGGAAGTCTTCATGGATGACTTCTCAGTATATGGAGACTCATTCAGCTCCTGTCTTGATCACCTGAAACTTGTTCTAAAAAGATGCCAAGAGACCAACCTAGTTTTAAACTGGGAAGTGTCACTTCATGGTGACTGAAGGAATTGTTCTTGGGCATAAAATCTCAAACAAGGGAATAGAGGTGGATCAAGCAAAAATAGAGGTAATTGAAAAATTACCACCACCTGCCAATGTTAAGGCAATCAGAAGCTTTCTGGGGCATGCAGGATTCTATAGGAGGTTTATAAAGGATTTTTCAAAAATCGCAAAACCTCTAAGCAATTTGCTAGCTGCTGACACGCCATTTGTGTTTGACACAAAGTGCCTGCAGGCGTTTGAAACGCTGAAAGCTAAGCTGGTCACAGCACCAGTCATTTCTGCACCAGACTGGACATTACCATTTGAGCTAATGTGTGATGCCAGTGATCATGCCATTGGTGCAGTATTGGGACAGAGGCATGACAAGCTTCTGCATGTCATTTATTATGCCAGTCGCGTTCTAAATGATGCCCAGAGAAATTACACAACCACAGAAAAAGAACTACTTGCAGTGGTTTACGCCATTGACAAGTTCAGATCATACTTAGTAGGATCAAAAGTGATTGTGTATACTGACCATGCTGCTCTTAAATATCTACTCACAAAGCAGGATTCAAAACCCAGGCTCATCAGATGGGTATTGCTTCTGCAAGAGTTTGATATAGAAATAAGAGACAGAAAAGGGACAGAGAACCAAGTGGCTGATCATCTGTCCCGGATAGAGCCAGTGGAAGGGACGCCCCTCCCTTCTCTTGAGATCTCTGAAAGGTTTCCTGATGAGCATTTATTCGCCATTCAGGAAGCACCATGGTTTGCCGATATTGCAAACTATAAAGCTGCAAGGTTCATACCCAAGGAGTACAACAGGACACAAAAGAAGAAATTAATTACTGATGCAAAGTACTACTTGTGGGATGAACCTTATCTCTTTAAGAGATGTGCAGACGGAATTATCCGTAGGTGTGTGCCTAGAGAAGAAGCACAGAGGATCCTGTGGCATTGCCACGGATCTCAATATGGAGGCCATTTCGGAGGTGAGCGAATAGCCACCAAGGTCCTCCAATGTGGCTTCTATTGGCCCACACTCTATAAAGATTCCCGAGAGTTTGTACGTAATTGTGACAGTTGCCAAAGAGCTGGTAATCTGCCTCATGGTTACGCCATGCCTCAACAAGGAATCTTGGAAATTGAGTTGTTTGACGTATGGGGAATTGACTTCATGGGACCTTTCCCACCATCATACTCAAACACTTATATTCTGGTGGCAGTTGACTATGTATCAAAATGGGTCGAGGCTATTGCCACACCCGCCAATGATACTAAAACAGTGCTGAAGTTCCTCCAGAAACATATTTTTAGCAGGTTTGGTGTCCCTAGAGTACTAATCAGTGATGGGGGCACTCACTTCTACAATAAACAGCTTTACTCTGCCATGGTTCGGTATGAAATTCGCCACAAGGTGGCCACTCCATATCATCCACAAACCAATGGGCAGGCTGAAGTCTCTAACAGAGAATTAAAGAGAATCCTAGAACGGACAGTAAATACCCGTAGAAAAGATTGGGCAAAGAGCTTGGATGATGCTCTGTGGGCTTATAGAACAGCATTCAAGACCCCTATAGGGACCTCTCCATACCAACTGGTGTATGGTAAGGCATGTCACCTGCCCGTGGAACTGGAACATAAGGCCTACTGGGCAACCAGATTCCTAAACTTTGATGCCAAATTAGCAGGAGAAAAAAGATTGCTCCAGCTAAATGAGCTAGAGGAGTTCAAATTCACAGCTTTCGAAAATGCCAAGCTATATAAAGAAAAATCAAAAAAGTGGCATGATAGAAAGCTGTCATCTAGAATCTTTGAACCAGGACAGAAGGTTCTGTTGTTTAACTCTAGACTCAGGCTATTCCCCGGGAAACTGAAATCCCGGTGGAGGGGACCATACGTGATTACAAGTGTATCACCATATGGTTATGTGGAGCTTCAAGATATTGATTCTGATAAGAAGTTCATTGTCAATGGACAGAGAATCAAGCATTATCTAGAAGGCAACATTGAGCAAGAATGCTCAAGGCTGAAGCTAGATTAAAAGTTCAGCAAGGTCCAGCTAAGGACATTAAAGAAGCGCTTGTTGGGAGGCAACCCAATTTTTATTTACTTTCATGGTTTTTCATGTTTTATTAGGTTCATGATCATGTGGAGTCACAAAATAAATATTAAAAAATTGAAAACGGAATCAAAAACAGCAGAAGAAAAATCACACCCTGGAGGAAGCACCTGTCTGGCGTTCAACGCCAGAACAGAGCATGGTTCTGGCGCTGAACGCCCAAAATGGGCAACATCCTGGCGCTGAACGCCCAGAACAAGCATGGTTCTGGCGTTCAACGCCAGAAATGGCTAGTAAATGGGCGTTGAACGCCCAAAATGGGCACCAACCTGACGCTGAACGCCCAGAGTTGTGTGCAAGGGCATTTTGCATGCCCAAATTGGTGCAGGGATGTAAATGCCTTGACACCTCAAGATCCGTGGACCTCACAGGATCATTTCAAGATCTGTGGACCCCACAGGATCCCCACCTTCCCTCCTCATAATCCTAGTTTTTTTTTCCACATCTTCTTTTTCATCTATTCCCTCTTCTTTTGCTCGAGGGCGAGCAACATTCTAAGTTTGGTGTGGTAAAACAATTATGTGAAGGATCTATAGCTCAGTGGTAGAACATGTGGCTGCAAATCAAGAGATACCTCAGGGGATGCACTTCCCTCCACATAATTATTGGAAGCAACTGAGGATAGAAATACCAAAAATCACTAGGAATCAAGCCACAAAGGCAAGGAAGAGACATAAAAGAGCTCAAGAACATCATTGGTGCCTCAAGAAGGAAATGCCATCATCACTAAGGTGGACTCGTTCCTTGTTCTTACTTTCTCTGTTTTTCGTTTTCTCTATGTTAAGTGCTTATCTATGTTTGTGTCTTCATTACATGATCATTGGTAGTAATTAGTGTCTAGTTTGATTTTATCCCCAATTAAGTTATAGTCTATTTTTCTCATCATCAGCAAACATGAATAAAATAGTAGATCTTTTGAATAAGAGGCAATAAAATTTCGAGTTTTTAATAAGAAAAATTCTAATTAGTAACATGTAGTGGCAATGCTTTCTGTCTTCTGAATGAATGCTTGAACAGTGCATATGTCTTTTGAATTTGTTGTTTAAGACTGTTAAATATGTTGGCTCTTGAAAGAATGATGAACATGAGACATGTTATTGATAATCTGAAAAATCATAAAAATGATTCTTGAAGCAAGAAAAAGCAGCAAAGAACAAAGCTTGCAGAAAAAAAAAAAAAAAAGAGAAAGCAAGCAGAAAAAGCCAAAGCTCTTAAAACCAAAAGGCAAGAGCAAAAAGCCAATAGCCCTTAAAACCAAAAGGCAAGGGTAATAAAAAGGATCCCAAGGCTTTGAGCATCAGTGGATAGGAGGGCCTAAGGGAATAAAATCCTGGCCTAAGCGGCTAAACCAAGCTGTCCCTAACCATGTGCTTGTGGCGTGAAGGTGTCAAGTGAAAACTTGAGACTGAGCGGTTAAAGTCAAGGTCCAAAGCAAAAAGAAGAGTGTGCTTAAGAACTCTGGACACCTCTAATTGGGGACTTTAGCAAAGCTGAGTCACAATCTAAAAAGGTTCACCCAATTATGTGTCTGTGGCATTTATGTATCCAGTGGTAATACTGGAAAACAAAGTGCTTAGGGCCACGGCCAAGACTCATAAAGTAGCTGTGTTCAAGAATCAATATACTGAACTAGGAGAATCAATAGCACTATCTGAATTCTGAGTTCCTATAGATGCCAATCACTCTGAGCTTCAATGGATAAAGTGAGATGCCAAAACTATTCAGAAGCAAAAAGCTACTAGTCCCGCTCATCTAATTAGAATCTGAGCTTCAATCAAAAAACTCTAGATATTATCGCTTCTCAACCTATTAGTCTTCTATTTTATTTATCTAGTTGCTTGAGGACAAGCAACAGTTTAAGTTTGGTGTTGTGATGAGCGGATATTTTATACGCTTTTTGGGGTTAATTTCATATAGTTTTTAGTATGTTTTAGTTAGTTTTTAGTTTATTTCCATTAGTTTTTAGGAAAAATTCATATTTCTGGACTTTACTATGAGTTGTGTGTTTTTCTGTAATTTCAGGTATTTTTCTGGCTGAAATTGAAGGAGCTGAGCAAAAATCTTATTCAGGCTGAAAAAGGACTGCTGATGCTGTTGGATTCTGACTTCCCTGCACTCAAAGTGGATTTTCTGGAGCTACAGAACTCGAAATGGCATGCTTCCAATTGCATTGGAAAGTAGACATCCAGGGCTTTCCAGCAATATATAATAGTCCATACTTTGCACAAGGATAGACGATGTAAACTGGCGTTCAATGCCAGTTCTCTGCCCAATTCTGGCGTCCAGCGCCAGAAAAGGATCAAAAGCTGGAGTTGAACGCCCAAACTGGCATAAAAACTGGCGTTCAACTCCACAAATGGCCTCTGCACGTGAATTGCTTAAGTCTCAGCCCAGCACACACCAAGTGGGCCCCAGAAGTGGATCTCTGCATCATCCATCATAGTCTACTCATATTTTGTAACCCTAGGCCACTAGTTTAGTATTTAAACAACTTTTAGAGACTTATTTTGTATCTCATGACAATTTCAGATCTAAACTTTGTATTCTCTGACGGCATGAGTCTCTAAACCCTATTGTTGGGGGTGAGGAGCTCTGCTGTGTCTTGATGAATTAATGCAAGTATTTCTGTTTTCCATTCAAACACGCTTGTTCCTATCTAAGATGTTCATTCGCGCTTAACTGTGATGAAGGTGATGATCTGTGACATTCATCACCTTCCTCAAACCACAAACATGTGCCTGACAACCACCTCCGTTCTATATCCGATTGAATGAGTATCTCTTAGATTCCTTAATCAGAATCTCCGTGGTATAAGCTAGAACTGATGGCGGCATTCATGAGAATCCGGAAAGTCTAAACCTTGTCTGTGGTATTCCGAGTAGGATTCAAGGATCGAATGACTGTGACGAGCTTCAAACTCCTGAAGGCTGGGCGTTAGTGACAGACGCAAAAGGATAGTAAATCCTATTCCAACTGGATCGAGAACCAACCGGTGATTAGCCGTGCTGTGACAGAGCGCGTGAGCGTAGTTTTCACTGGAAGGATGGAAGGTAGCCATTGACAACGGTGATCCACCAACACACAGCTTGCCATAGGAGGACGTGCGTGCGTGAACAAGAAGACAGAAGAAAGCAGAGATTCAAAAAACAAAGCATCTCCAAAACTCCAACATATTCTCCATTACTGCATAACAAGTAACCTTTGATCCATGCTCTATTGTTTATTTGCAATTCAACTGATAAACATAATTGACTTCCTGACTAAGATTTACAAGATAACCATAGATTGCTTCAAACCAACAATCTCCGTGGGATTTGACCCTTACTCACGTGAGGTATTACTTGGACGACCCAGTGCACTTGCTGGTCAGTGGTACAAGTTGTGAAAAGTGTGATTCACAATTCGTGCACCAATTATATAGAAAAGAAAATAAAGAGAATCAAAACTTTTAATAAGAATTCCAGGAATCATGCAATGTTAGTCTAAAGCTTCAGTCTAAAAAGGATTAGACATGTTTGGCCAAGCTTCAGCAGGACATTACATTCAATAGCTAAATTGATGAGAATCAATCAGCTTTTGTGATGGTGGGAACATCACCTTGAAACTCTAGAATTCATTCTTAAAAATTCTGAAGAAAAGATACCTAATCTAAGCAACAAGATGAACCGTCAGTTGTCCAACCTCGAACAATCCCCGGCAACGGCGCCAAAAACTTGGTGCACGAAATTGTGATCATCAACAATGGCGCCAAAGACTTGGAGCTCTTAAACATGAATCACACTTTGTCACAATTCTGCACAACTAACCAGCAAGTGCACTGGGTCGTCCAAGTAATAAACCTTACGTGAGTAAGGGTCGATCCCACGGAGATTGTCAGCTTGAAGCAAGCTATGATCATCTTGTAAATCTCAGTCAGGCGGATTCAAATGGTTATGGAGTTTAAGGTAATGAAAATAAACATAAAGTAAAGATAGAGATACTTATGTAATTCATTGGTGGATTTCAGATAAGCGTATGAAGATGCTTTGTTCCCCTTGAACCTCTGCTTTCCTATTGCCTTCTTCCAATCATTCATACTCCTTTCCATGGCAAGCTTTATGTTGGGCATCACCATTGTCAATGGCTACATCCCGTCCTCTCAGTGAAAATGGTCTTGATGCTCTGTCACAACATCGGCTAATCAGCTGTCGGTTCTCGATCATGTCAGAATAGGATCCATTGATCCTTTTGCGTCTGTCACACGCCCCACAATCGTGAGTTTGAAGCTCGTCACAGTCATCCCTTCCCAGATCCTACTCGGAATACCACAGACAAGGTTTAGACTTTCCGGATCTCAGGAATGGCCGCCAATAATTCTAGCCTATACCACGAAGGTTCCAATCTTAGATTAGAAACCCAAGAGATACGCATTCAAGCCATTGCTAGTAGAATAGAGGTGGTTGTCAGGCACATGTTCATAGGTGAGAATGATGATGAGTGTCACGGATCATCACATTCATCAAGTTGAAGAACGAATGAATATCTTGGAGAAGAAATAGACTTGAGTTGAATAGAAAAATAATAGTACTTTGTATTAATTCATGAAGAACAGCAGATCTCCACACCTTAATCTATGGTGTGTAGAAACTCCACCGTTGAAAATACATAAGAACAAGGTCTAGACATGGCCGTGAGGCCAGCCCCCAAACGTGAAAAGGTCTATGAAAGTATGAGTAAAAGATCGATGAAAATACAATAGCAAAAGGTCATATTTATAGAAAACTAGTGGCCTAGGGTTACAGAAATAGGTAATTAATGTAGAAATCTTCTTCCGGGCCCACTTGGTGTGTGCTTGGGCTGAGCATTTAAGCTTCCATGTGTAGAGACTTTTCTTAGAGTTAAACGCCAGCTTTTGTGCCAGTTTGGGCGTTTAACTCCAACTTTTGTGCCAGTTTTGGAGTTAAACGCCAGAATTCTTGAGCTGACTTGGAACGCCTGTTTGGGCCATCAAATCTCAGGCAAAGTATGGACTATTATATATTGCTGGAAAGCCCAGGATGTCTACTTTCTAACGCAATTGAGAGTGCGCCAATTGGGCTTCTGTAGCTCCAGAAAATCCACTTTGAGTGCAGGGAGGTCAGAATCCAACAGCATCTGCAGTCCTTTTTCAGCCTTTGAATCAGATTTTTACTCAGGTCCCTCAATTTCAGCCATAAAATACCTGAAATTACAGAAAAATAGACAAACTCATAGTAAAGTCCAGAAGAGTGATATTTATTTAAAAACTAATAAAAATATAATAAAAACTAATTAAAATATACTAAAAACATACTAAAATCAATGCCAAAAAGCGTATAAATTATCCGCTCAACAGTGAGCATGAAATTGGCAACATTGATAAGAGGATAAAGAAGTGTCCCAAGACTTGAACCCCATCGCCTGAGCCTTACGTTTGCGCCAATATTTGTGGCAAACATGAGGACAAACGTTGCTTGAATGGCTGCCTGGGAGGAGCCTCACGTTTGCGTCAACGTTTGAGGCAAACGTGAGGCCAAACATTGCTAGATGAATGCCCTGGAGGAAGCTCATGCCTGCGCCAACGTTTGACCTCAAACGTGAGGTCAAACGCCAATAACAGCAGCTGGCTGGTTCTGCATAACTTACGCGAAGAAGTTTGAGTCAACGTTTGCCTCAAACGTTGACTCAAACGTAAAGCACCAACAGCCCAATTTGCATGCAGATTTCTTCTCAAGACCAAGAATGATCAATTGGGGCCATCTTCAATCCAATTCCACTCCGAAGCAAGCAAAGCCCACATGACACAAAGACACACAGAGAAGCTAGATTAGGAATTTTATTTTGTAAATATTGTTTTCATTTTTTATTTTCATTTTGTAAAAAGCCTATATAAGGCATCATTTTCATTTTAGAAAGGAGGTTGGCTCTAATAGAGAGTATTAGAGGCTGGCTCCACTAGGGAGCATTAGGATTTGAGAGCTCTCTCTTAGTTTTCATTTTTGTTTTGAATCTTGGGTTGAGAATTGAAGAAATTCTATTTCAATCTCACCTTGAGAATTCTCTCTATTTGCTTGTCTGCATAATTTCAGTGAATTGTGATTTGAATCAAAGCTCTCTTTACTGCTTTCATCTCTATTTCTTCCTCAATCTGTTTGCTCTTGGATCAAGGAAGGGATTGAGATCTAGACTTGTTTTCTAGTCTCATTGAGCTCCTGAGATCTTCAACCTCTCATTTAGATTTTGCAATTGAGCCAAGCTGCTTTCTGTTTTGATTTTTCAAGTGATTTTCCAAATCTGTTTGAATCTGCTGCATCTTTTACTTCTCTGTTTGATTTCTAGTTACACTTCCTTGTTTGATTTCTTGAATTCCAGCTCCCAAAATCCTTTTACTCTTCCTGCAATTTAAATTTCCAGTTGCTTGATCTATTGCTCTCTTTAATTTCCAGCACCCCAGCCCCTTTACTTTTCATGCAATTTACATTTCTTGTCATTTAAGATTTTGCCAATCTACTTTTCTTGCTCTTTAAACTTCTGCCAATTTACTTCCTGCAAATTTAAATTTCTTGTCATTTACATTCTGCTTGCTTAAATTTCACTCAATTCACTTTAATGTTAGCTTGACTAAACTAATCACCCACTAAAGTTGCTTGATCCATCAATCCCTAGGGGATCGACCTCACTCTAAGTGAGTTTTACTACTTGATGTGACCCGATATACTTGCCGGTGAGTTTTGGTGTTGGAATTCCGTTTCCAACCCATCAAGTTTTTGGCGCCGTTGCCAGGGATTGATTTAGATCAACAATGATTAAGTGGGTGAGAAGTCTAGATTAAGCATTTTCTTTATTTTTGCTTTCTGTTTTAAGTTGCAAACAAAGTGTTTGAGCTATTGCCTCACTAAGAAATCCTTCTCTATGAGATGAATTTCAAATTTAATTGGTGTTGTGTTTTACAAAATTCAAATGGAGTCTTATGATCAAACAGATTTTATGGGATATTACCACCCATCACCAATCTCTAATGGTGGCTGGGAATATCACCAAGAAAATACAAATTCTAAGCACTCCAATCCATGGAGATTTGCTTCAGAGACACAAGATGAGCAAGAGAATCATATGGGATATTTTCCTCCACCACAAAATGATGCAAGTCATTATTCTAATAGTGGATGGGAGTTTCACCAAAGAATGAAAGAGCACCCACCCTCACTTCCCAGTTGCTCATTTGAAAGTTCTTTATCACTTGATTATGCCTCAACACAAAGTTTCCTCCAAAATCCATACAAGTCATCCCACCAATCACACAACTCATTCCACACCCCTCAACACAACTTCACCACAACAAGCCAATACCAAGCCATTGAAATACACAGACAACTCGTGAAAAGACACATACAACCCCAATCCTGGAAAGAGATCCTCTTCAAGAAGATGAATAGGCCCTTAGAGCAAACAAGGAGGACCCTAGAACCATTAAACAGAGAGGATGAAGACCAATTTATGGGTGAGGAAGTGGAAAAGCAAGATGAGGAAGCCTCTGTGTCAAGTGAAATTTCAATGAAAAACGAGGTTGTGGAGGTGTTTGAACCTGTGGCTTCATATTCACAGCAGCTAATTGAGGTGATAGAGGAACATGAAACTTCACTCCCGAAAGACTTAAAGGAAGATCATGTAAAAGAAGAGGAGGAAGCCAATCAAGAGAAGTCACACTCAACTGAAGCAGAGAAGTGCAAAGAGGAAAAGCTCATGGAACCACCAATGCAAAAAGCTCTTGATGAAGAAATCACTCCAACAATCACACAACCACCAAGACTTGGACTCAAGGAAGTGAAGGCAATTAACAAAAGCACCGAGAAGAGGATTGTGACCAAGCTACAAAGGACAATATTCATGAAGAAGAGAAGGTCAACTACAAGCAATCCTCCCCCTGATCCAGCAAGCAAGCTCAATCAAGTCATTAACAAAAGAAAGCTTGCTGAGGAGAGACCAAGACAGGGGGCAATAGCTGATCTTCTCCTCCCTTGAAGTTATTCCTCTTAACAAACTGGAAGAAGAGGAAGAAAGTGAAGAACAACATGCCAACAGTAGGTATAATTTCTCTTCTCTGCTTTGTTTTCTTTCTTTGCTTTGTTTAAATTCAATAAATTGGCATATGGTTACATTCTAAGTTTGGTGTTGCCTTGCAACAAATTGTTTTCAATCTTTTTGGATGATTGCATCAAATCAAAAATAAAAGTGACACACCAAGATTCTAAGTTTGGTGTGCCACTTATTTTCTATGCAATTCATTCAAACAACACTACTTGTCTGCATAATCATAATGCCTCTGCAGTTTTATTTTTCTCTTTTAATTTGACACTTTTTCATTCTACTCGCTTTAGTCATTTTTCTGTTTTTAAATGCTTTTATTTAGTTTGCTTATTAACTGTTTTTGTTAATACATTACCAAGAGATCCTTATTCATGACAGATTCTTGGCTTGGTGACTGTACTTAACATATAATAGTTTTATTTGCTTAGTTCGTTATTCAAGTAAATTGACATATGATTGCATTCTAAGTTTGGTGTTGCTATGCAACAAAATTTGTTTCCAATCTTTACTAGATACTTGCATTAATTTCAAGTGAAAGTGTCACACTAAGTTTGGTGTGCCACTTATCTTTTACGCAATGTATTGTGCTCACCTTCTTAAGTTTGCAATCACAATGTCTCTGTCTCTTGTGCCTTGATTTTTATCTTTAATTCTGCCTGCTTAGAACACATGTACCACTAACATTTCATTGTGTAAGACATTCATCATCCATCTTAGCCCCATAGCCATTGTTCTAATTGTTGCTTGAGGATGAGTAAGCATTCTGAGTTTGGCAAGGGAAAGAGGAAGAATAGAGGAAAAAGGACAACAAGAATGAAGATGAACTATAAGGTTGTAGAGTTCCTTTTCTTCTCATTTGTTTCCAGTACTTAAATTGCATGATTGTCATCATCTTTTCTGTTTACATGTGTGTATGAATAAAGCATAGCTTGAATTTTGATTTGCAACATGCTGTTGTGCCATTATGACTACCAACTTGAGTTTTGTGAGTTCAAAAGCAATAAAGCATCATGATCATAAACAAACAAGGAATAAAAGAAGAACTCAGCATGTGCATACAAGTATTGAAAAGCTAGTATGATTAATTGTTGCTCAATTGCATTGGATTTTATTTAATTGAAGTTTTCATCTAGGACATTTTGTGAAATCTTTTGAAATCATGAAAATCTTGAAGAAGCAATTGCAAATTAAGGCAAGAAAAGCAAAAGGGAAAAAATGAGAAAGCTGAAGGCTCTGAGTACCAATGACAATTCAATTGTTAAGTACTTATGGTGTTTATGTATCAAGTAAAATGCTTGAAAACAAAACACTTAGAAGTCAAGGCTAGGCTCAAGTGCAAAAGCACTCCCTCAAAGCTCAAGGCTCTGAGCATCAATGATTAGAGAGTCAAGAAAAGAAACAAATGAGCTTAATGAAGTCCTCTAATTAAATGCTTGTGGTGCTTATGTATCAAGTGGTAATACTTGAAAATAAAGCATTTAGAGTCGTAGCTTTGTTATCAACTCATGGGGCAAAGCACCCAAAAGGAGAAGCTAATAAGAAAATCAAAAGCTTGTTTCAAGAAAAAATTATAAGAAAAAGATTTCATAAATTGAGCTAGATAGAAGCATCAATCATTTACATTTCTTTTGTGATTGTAGCTTGCATTGAAAACTAGCTTACCATGAACATTAACTTGCTATCCTTCTTACCTTGGATTGTCAATCTTTATTGTATGATTCTTTTCTTGCTTGGGGACAAGCAAGGTTTAAGTTTGGTGTTGTGATGACATGTCATCATGTCATGTTTTCCTATGCTTTTTTATACAAGAAATTGATGATTTGTGCTTAAATATTGAATGCTTTTGTACTTAATTGGTATATTTCCTTGATCTTTTGATTTTATAGATTTTGTAGGAAATAAGAAGAAAAAGAAGCAAAAGAGCACAAAATAAGCCAAAAGGAAGCTAAGGAAAGGAAAGGCAAAGAGACAAACAAGAAGGCCATGAAAGGAAGCAAAGGGAAGCAACGTTGGAGAAAAATTTGGTGCTCCAACGTTGCTGGAAACGTTGCTCCCCACAGCCTGAAGGGGTATACTTCCAACAAGAATAACATGAGCTACAGAGCTCCAAATGAGGTGATTCAAATAGCAATGGAAAGCAGGGATTGAGAGATTTTCAAGCATATATGGCACTACATAGTGGACACTAAAATTGAGGGAGAAAACTGCCCCGAAAAGTGCATAAACGAACATGGCACCAACCTGTAGTAAGGCCAGCTGACCTCTGCACCTTCGACGGAGTATAACTCGAGCTGTGGAGCTCCAAATGATGCGCTTCCAATGGCATTGGAAAGTAGACATTCAGAGCTTTCCAAAAATATATAATAGTATGAGGTGGACAATGCATTTGAGCCTCCAGAATCTAGCATTTTCGACCACGTTTGAGTGCTAACGTCGCCTCAAACGTTGCACACCGACGCTAGCGACCCTGTCCTCTTCAAAGGAGCATAACTTGAGTTGTAGATGTGCAATTGATGTGCTTCTAGTTGCGTTGAAAAACTGACATTCAGAGCTTTCCAACCATATATAATAGTCTATAGTGGGCATGAAATTGGCAACATTGACAGGAGAACAAAGAAGCGTCCCAAGACTTGAACCCCAATGCCTGAGCCTCACGTTTGCGCCAACGTTTGAGGCAAACGTGAGGCCAAACATTGCTTGAATGGCTGCCTAGGAGGAGCCTCATGTTTGCGCCAATGTTTGAGGCAAACGTGAGGCCAAACGTTGCTAGATGAATGCCCTGTAGGAAGCCCACGCCTGCGCCAACGTTTGACCTCAAACGTGAGGTCAAACGTCAATAACAGTAGCTGGCTGTTTCTGCATAACTTACACGAAGAAGTTTGAGTCAACGTTTGCCTCAAACGTTGACTCAAACGTAAAGCACCAACAGCCCAATTTGCATGCAGATTTCTTCTCAAGACCAAGAATGATCAATTGGGGCCACCTTCAATCCAATTCCACTCCGAAGCAAGCAAAGCCCACATGACTCAAAGGCACACAGAGAAGCTAGATTAGGAATTTCATTTTGTAAATATTGTTTTCATTTTTTATTTTTATTTTGTAAAAAGCCTATATAAGGCATCATTTTCATTTTAGAAAGGAGGTTGGCTCTAATAGAGAGCATTAGAGGCTGGCTCCACTACGGAGCATTAGGATTTGAGAGCTCTCTCTTAGTTTTCATTTCTGTTTTGAATCTTGGGTTGAGAATTGAAGAAATTCTGTTTCAATCTCACCTTGAGAATTCTCTCTATTTGCTTGTCTGCATAATTTCAGTGAATTGTATTTGAATCAAAGCTCTCTTTACTGCTTTCATCTTTATTTCTTCTTCAATCTGTTTGCTCTTGGATCAAGGAAGGGATTGAGATCTAGACTTGTTTTCTAGTCTCATTGAGCTCCTGAGATCTTCAATCTCTCATTTAGATTTTGCAATTGAGCCAAGCTGCTTTCTGTTTTGATTTTTCAAGTGATTTTCCAAATCTGTTTGAATCTGCTGCATCTTTTACTTCTCTGTTTGATTGCTATTTACACTTCCTTGTTTGATTTCTTGAATCCCAGCTCCCAAAATCCTTTTACTCTTCCTGCAATTTAAATTTTCAGTTGCTTGATCTATTGCTCTCTTTAATTTCCAGCACCCCAGCCCCTTTACTTTTCACGCAATTTACATTTCTTGTCATTTAAGATTTTGCCAATCTACTTTTCTTGCTCTTTAAACTTCTGCCAATTTACTTCCTGCAAATTTAAATTCCTTGTCATTTACATTCTGCTTGCTTAAATTTCACTCAATTCACTTCAATGTTAGCTTGATTAAACTAATCACCCACTAAAGTTGCTTGATCTATCAATCCCTGTGAGATCGACCTCACTCTAAGTGAGTTTTACTACTTGATGCGACCCGGTATACTTGCCGGTGAATTTTGGTGTTGGAATTCCGTTTCCAACCCATCAAGTTTTCTCTCAAAAAAATCTCTCTACATAACTTTATGTTACTATTTTTTTTGTTGGATAAATTTATTGAAATAAATTAAAAAAAAAACTCAATTTATAAGTAAATTTCTTTGATACGAATCATCCGTAGTATATTGTAAATAATTTTTCTTTTTCTTAACCATAGAAAACTTTTGGCTAATAACAAGGTGTACTTTTTTTCTTTCATTTTATTTATTTTTATTTTTAATTTTTTTTTAAATTAACTTTACTAATTTTCGCACATACCCTGTATCATTCCTATATAATTTATTATTAATTTTAAAATTTTCTCTTTCTTTCTATTTCCTATCTTCCTTCGATTTAATGCTGATGAAAAAGAGTAGTTACTCTTAGAGTTATCTTTCTATTTAGTGCTTTATCGCATTATTTATAAAAAAAAGTTAAAAAACAAGTGAAAAAATTAAAATATATTTATATATTTATTATGTATTTATTATGTATATGATATGATAAAAGGTACTATTTATTTACGTGTTAAACAAATAAAAAAATTAAAAGAATAATTCTCTATAAATTTAAATATGAATACTAATTTAATTAATATTTAAATATTATTTTAATATTCTTTTTAAATTCAACTGGAATTAATATGACTATCTTAAATTTGGATAATAAAGTGCAAAAATTTATCAAAATATAAATAAAATTGTGATAATTTTACATGCAAACAAAATTGCTAAAACTCAAATTAAGCGGTACTACATAAATTTAGAATGTAGATAAAATTGCAAAAATTTAAAAACAAATAAAACAAAATTTGAAATGCAAACAAAATTACAGAAATTTGTGGTACATATTGAACTGCAAAAATCTCTAATAAATAAAATTGCTAAAACTTGATATACAAATGGAATTGTGCAAACTTAGACTTAGTGACATGATGATAAAACATGTAAGAGGACGAAGGCTTTTTTTTTTTGGAGTTGAATTACCTAAGTGGTGTATCAAGGTGTGAAGAAGGGTGGCAATAGATATGGTAGGATTTGGACTCTATCTTAATCCTATTCGCGGATTTAAAATTTTTTTAAAATTCAACCCTATTATATCCGCAAGTTGAGAACCTCTCAACCCTAACCTTACTTGCATCCTAAAGTTCTCAATCATACCCTATCCGACCCTATCCACAAAAAAATCAATTTTTTTAAAATAAAAAATTAAGTTCACATTAAAATTAAAAACAATAAAATCTTAAAAAGATATAACATAAAATTACAAATACCATGATCATCAAGTTTTTAATAAAATTAAAATAACATAAACAAAGACATGTCTTGTCACTCTTCTTTTAACTTTAATTTCTTACAACATTACTCTTTAAAAAATAAACATACTAAATTAGTAATTTAAATGATTAGTTTAGTGGTTACTTGATAAACCACTATTTTATGGTTTATTTTGTGCTAAATTGAGTGGTTTTTATCAGTTTTTCGCACACTTATTCATACAAACTGCATGGTTTTACAAATCCTTTCCAATTTTGTTCCATGCTTGAAAACTTGTTTCCTAAGTCTTTAAATTGTCAATTTTTAATTCTCCTTTATATCATTCGATGTCGTGATCTATGCGTTAAGTATTTTCAGGCTTTATAGGGCAGGAATGGCTTAGTGGATGGAAAGAAAGCATGCAAAAGTGGAAGGAACACAAGAAATAAAGGAGCTGACAAGCGAGGATCGACGCGCACGCATGGCTTACGCGTGCGCGTGACTTGGAGCATTTCACAGCGACGCGTACGCGTGACATAGCGACGTACTGCATTAATCAAAACTCGTAGGGAGCGATTTTGGGCTGTTTTTGGACCCAGTTTTCGGCCCAAAAACACATACTAGAGCCAGGGGGCAAGCAGAGACTCAAGACACATTCACTTTCACTTTAGTTTAGTTTTAGTTTTTGAATTCTAGAGAGAAAACACTACTTCTTCTAGGGTTCTTCACATTCTTAGATTTTTAGTTTTATGCTTTTGGATTGGATATTGAGAGAGTTACTACCTTCCTTTGAAACCTCCATCACTATAGTTTGCTTTTCTATTACTCTACTCTTTTGTTTTCCATTTAGTTTGCTCGTGGTCATATATGGTTACTTTTTATTTTAGGATTTATTAATGCAATGAACAATTTTCACATTTAATTTCATTTCATGTTTGATTTTCTTCAATTAATTATCAGTTTTAAAATTGTCTTTTATTAATTTATTTAAATTATCATGTCTTCCATCTACTCCCTTTACATGTTTGTGAAAATAGCATTCATGCTAATGGAGTAGAGCTTCCAACTTGGCTTTGGAGTTGATTAATAGAAAACTCTTGAGTTAGAAAACTCAAGTATTAATCTGTAATTGGAATTGCTGGCTAACTCAGTTTTCACTAACTCTAATCCTTCTTTGTGAAGCGATTAGGACTTGTGAATTAGAGTTAGTATTAGTTACTTGACTTTCCTTTATCAGTTAGAGGATAACTAAGTGAAAACAGCAACCTTTTACTATTATACTTGGAAAATTCAACAAGGATAAAAACTCCGATTAATCTTCTCCTTGCCAAGGCCTTTTATTTCAACTATCTAATATCTCTTGTCATCATTTGCTGCTTTAATTGATCGCCATTTATTTTTTCCGTTCTCAACCTTAAAAATTTTTCGAAAAATTCCTAATCAATAATTTACACTGCTGTGTCAACTCTTTGAGAAACGACCTGGGAATTTCACTCCCAGTTAATCATTCTTAAATTGTGACATCTTCTAAATTGACAGTGAAAATCTCGTTGGTTAAGACTGTACTCACAATGCAGTTTTTACTAGAAATTCTTAACCGACATTTTTTCACCCGTCATTATTCTAAATTTTTACAAAAAGAAATTCGTAAGTTTAATACTCACTTCTTTTAATTCACATTAAATTTTTAAATACATATCATATAATATATTAGAGATACAGATAAAATAGGATAAGATATATTTTAAACTCATATCCACAAGTAATCCACAGCAAATTAGGTAAACAAGATAAATAAACCTATTTAATTGAAATGAGTCGGATTAAATATTTACGAATAAGATATATATATTACTAGAATACTAGCCTTAGATGTGAGGTGCATATATAATTGAAGCACCATTTGGGCAATAAAAAACTGGTGATCAAACAAAAGCTATAAAAAATGGGCTGTTATATACATGAACAAAATTTGCCCTCAATAGAGAATATGGGCAACAATCTCATACTATTGGATGCTAGTTCTGATAACATGTTAAAAATGATATATGTATATTTACCATGTGTATTTACTATGTACATGATATGATTAAAGGTCAACTTATTTATAGGCCTAAACAATGCCCAAAAAAAAAAATAAAAAAAAAAAGAAAAGGATAACCGCTTAATATTTAAATTTAAATATAAATACTAATTTAATAATACTTTAATACTATTCCAACAAAAATAAAAAAAATAAATATAAGAAATTAATTTTTAACAAATTAACATTAGTAAATTCTTTTATATAAAATTACATTTTTAATCCTTATTTTTATTAGAATTTAAAATTTATAATTTATAATTTATAATTTAACTTAAAAAATTAGCTAATATTAAAAAAATTAATTTCTTAGTTGATCTCGATATAAAGATAAAAATAATAATAAACTAAAGCAACAGTGATAAGATTAAGTTTTTTTTTTTTTTTTTTTTTTTTTTTTTTTTGTGCAAGATAAGATTAAGTTCAAAGCGACAAACGCCAACTCATCCTTATCAATAATACTCCAATAACCCTTTTAGGCTTTTAGCTTATGAAGTCATGAGCTTCCATTTTGAGTTTGTCCATCAATCATGTAACAAAACTCCTCTTTATTTTTCACTTTAAATGGACTTGCTAGCCATGTGAGGCAAATTCACTGCAACACTCCTACTCAATTTTGTTTATATCATTCAACAAAAATTGTAGGGCCTAAACAAAAAATAGTAGGGCCCACACAAAATCATGCAAAGCTCTATCACTATTAAATGATTATATTAGTCATTTAAAGGGCCGGAAAATATTATTAGAAAATTTCGTGCATGTCTTTACTTTGATTTGATTTTGTTGTCCCTATTTCTAGGTACAATAAGTTTTATAATTAATCATAATCATTCACCATAATGTATCTATGTTATGAAAATTTATTCAAAAGACATAGCTAGGATAATATAGTCCTATGCTTTTTAACTTAGTGATACATAGTAATAGTATGATTTTTGGAAGGTAGGATTTTTGGTGGGCATTGATAGCATTTGGCAAAAAGCCCAAATGTGTCCACTTGCTTGATGAAATTTGTCATGCTGGCCCACCCTCCAAACCCAAAGCCCAGTACAAAAACCCATACTACCACAAATGCGTTGACTATGTACATCACTGTCCAATTAGGGATGAACCATGGCAATTTCTCTGCAGCATTCTGTTCACAAAAGACCAAAATATCATCAATTAAAAATAAGAAAAATTATAAAAGAAAGATCCTTGAAAAATTAGTAAGCTTGTTTGTTAATTGTTGATACTTGATAGTCAGAAGTAGTGCAAATGTAGTAGCTAACTTGCTGGCATGAATGCCTGTTTGGACTTAGGATGGGATAGTAATCTAGTATAGTGATGTGACTACTATGTAGGGTCACTTTAAGGAGTTAGGTTTAGACATGATCCAACCCATTGTTAAAAGTGTTATTTTACTTGGGGAATATTTACCGGTGTTTCACTTATTTTAGTCATTAATCTCAATTATATATATAATATGACAGAAATTAATGGTTAAAACAACTAGAACGCTTAATTATGTGATACACTTGAAATTTTCCTATTCTTCCACTTGAGTCGATTCACTCTCCCATCATAAGATAAGGTATCTGACTTAATTGATGTAGGTTCAATACCCAATCAAACGAAATCTATATCAGATTTCTTAAAAGAGTGATTAGCGAACCTAGCTTATGGTTAGGGTTAGGTCACTAGTGGTATTAAAGATTATAGCATATAACTATCTAAATGACAAAGAAATGACACTAACCATATCTTGTCTCATAATTTTCCAAATTCGGATATGATAGAAAATAGAAATAGTGGGATTGGGACTTATACCGTCTTGGACATAGAAAGTCCGTTGCAGGTTAAAAATAGTGAAGCTGGAATCATATCCTCGAAATACATACACACCGCACCACCAAAAGAGTATTAAGAACACATTTATATCCTTAGATCTGGTCAACCAATTGGAAGTCATGGATTCCCAACGTACTCCTCTTTTTATTTATTTATTTGTTATTGTTATTATCTTAGTCCTCTCTATAGCTAGCTTTTTTGCTTTAAAGATTAATGTGGGTATCACATCAAACAAACACAACCTAAATTTATTATATTGTCAAAGAAATTTTCTTTTTGGGCAATACTAAAAGATTAAATTATACTAAAATTTGAGTAATTTGACTAATTTCTCTTGAAGTCAAGTCATATTACACATGATATCTTTTCATTGGATGGAGTAATATTTTATGAAGTATAATAGTGCTAAAGTTTTTTTCTTTTGTTTCTCACAATATCTAATCTGCACACATATGAGTATCTCTAATATTGCTTAAATAAACGAGTGAGTTAACTGATTGAATGTTCAACCAACCCAAATTAATTATAATAGAGCTAAATGTTGTATATAACCCTACTCTCAAAATAATTTTGTATAATTTCTCATATAAAAATGTTGTAAGGAGTCAGAGGTCAAATAAGCCCTTTGACGGACATAAGTCAAGTTAGTTCCTTGGAGGATTTAATTTATTAAAATGTGGGAGCAAAGTGAACATGAAGTGGTAGACACAAAAAGGTAAGGATTTGTGTTTTACCTGTCTAGAGGAGGCAGACTTGAAAGTGAGCATATGGGCAGAGGCAGGAATGATGTAGACAGTGAAACTGACCAAGAGAGCACCCACAGCTGAGTTTATGGGCCCAAAGAATGGGAAGATTATTGCCAGAAACCATATTGGTATTACCACTGGTAACCTTGCTAATGCCCTCAAACATATGCTCTTTGTGTCATGCATCCCTATCACTTTTTCCCACACAAAATACAATGGCGTACAGGCAAATCCAAATGTGATGAACTGTCTCAATTATGCATAGGTTAGTAAGTACCCCCATTATAACATTAAGTTACAAGCATATGTGTTATATTATTTATACTTTAATAATTTGTTACTAAAGCCCTTGCCTTGCTAGGCCTCATTAGTTCCCTCTTTTTTTTTTTTCCTCTTTTTTTTTTTAGCATTTTAAATGCTCTTCTTGTAGAACTTTTCGTAAGGAAGGAAACTAAAAACAGTAAAAATACAACTTTATTGTTTTCGTTGTTATATTTTTTTTCTTTATAAAATCTTGAAAATAGGCTTATTTAGATTTTGTTTGATTTGTGTTTTTATTTTTATTTCTGTTTTTAGAATTTTTGCGAGGATAAAACTAAAAATAGGAAACAGAAATACGGTTTTTTTCTTCTTTATAGAATTGTGAAAATATAAAACATTAAAAATCAAAGTAATATATATTTTAAAACCAAATAGGTCTAGTTTTTATTTTATTTTTTATTTTTCGGGTTTTTTTGAAGAAAAACTTAAAAACTAATTTTATTATATCATTTTCTTTTCAAAATTAGAAAATAAAAAAGACTAAAAAAATATAAACCAAACACGCCTGATTTTTTTTTTTTTGGGTTATTTGGTCATGTTCTTTTTTACACTAAGTTCATATTAACGTTACATCAGCCATTTGTAAACCAATCAAAAAAACTAAATAATTGGTTTAAAAAAATTACTAAAACACTATTAATATTTTCAGAATGACAATTATTTTTAACCAGAAAGAGAAATTCATTTAGAATTTGTGATTCGTCAAGCATGCTAGGTAGCTCAAGGAAAATTAATTAAATGTGGACCTGGTGAATGAGCATTAGAATGACTCCGGCGTCCCGCCAACCGTTCCGGGGGAGGAGGGAGAAGGCGTTGGAGTGGTCCAGGAGTTGATCACCAAAGGCCCAGTAAACGGCAGTGGCAGATGGTAGGGTTAGGGTGAACACATAAAGAGTTGCATAAAGATAGATATATTTGAACTTCTGTGGCTTCCACATTGCATGCATGATTTCCCTGCCAATAATAGTCATAGTCATCATCATATCTTAGTATTTCACTACAACTTTAATCTTAAAAAGGTGAAATTGTTTGGTCAAAAATCAATGAGCTGTACTTGAAAAAAGAATCGAAAAATTTCTTAGTTACATCAAGAAATTGTGCAATCATAAAAAATTTCCACGCGCATAATGAGAGACAGTAAAAATGTCACAAAATTTTCTTCATTTTATAGGTTTAAGTAGGTGCAACTGAGACATTGTGGGGTCAGGGCTTCACTTTAAAATTTCAATAAAGATTCAATTTTTTGTTTGTCATGGTTGTGACAGATTATTATATATAACACTAAGCCAAGACATGGAGACACACTAATTGTAATGCAATGCTGCTGTTCAAAAGTGCCAGATATACAGTTTGTCTTATTTACGAAAGTGCCATTGGAAATGCAAGCAAAAAAGGCCGCAATTGAAGAAACAGTCTTTAGCTCTGTGAAATGAAATTATCCAACGCCACTGATGATGTGTGAATTGGACTATATATTTAAGTACATAAAGAACAATGTGATTATTATTTTGTCTAACTTAATGAGCAAAATAATAAGGAAACGTCTCAGTGGAATATCAAAAATAAAAAGGGCACTTACACTGTGACGGCGTGGCCGCCGAAAGTGTAGAGAATGTTGGTGGCGCCTGTGAAATACAATACCATTTTGGATGGGCCCGAATGGGTCACATTTTCTACCTGCATCATTAAATTTATTTATTTTTTCCTTTTTTTTTTAAATGGAGACGTTATAAGATCTAGCGAAACCATTTGAAAATATTTAAAAAAAAAATCTCTGTTCAAGGAATGGACTCAATCGTCAATTGGGCTATATTTTATTATTTATTATTTTCGTCTAACAAAACTAATCTTTTAGATATTTTATATAAATATTATGTGTTTGTTTAGACATCATTAAATTAAAAAAAATAATAATTTTTTTTTGTTTTATAATATGTTTGACAAATTTTTTATGATAAAATATTTTTTTGAAAAGTTACGATTTATTTTTTTTAAAGATTTTTTTAAAAAAAATAAAGATGTTTTTCATATAATAAATGAATAAAAAAAATATTTTTATCTTATTTGATTCAAACATAATAAAAAAATAAAAAAAAATTTACATAAGATATTTAAACATAAAATCACTTTTATTTTGTAAAAAATTTTTTAAAATAATATCATTAAAATTTTTTTTTTTAAGAATACCGCCCAAACAAAGCCTACGTATTTCATATATTAATTAAAAGATTACTTGGATGGGGTTACTTAATTACCTGGCCATGAACAATGGAAGCAATGGTGAGATACCAAGCAGTGTAGGTGGTCATGCCAAGGCCAAGGAAGGACCAAATCCTGTAGTTATGGAATGATGGTATGAACACTGTGGTAGCACAGCAAGCTCCGAAAATGTAGGTCCAAGTCCTCTTGTCCAATTTATCATTTATATAGTATATATTGCTGCAACAATAATAAATTAATAATACATAAATGAATAAATAAAATCCCAATAGCAAATAATAAACACACTCCTTCAATAATCAAAGTGAATGAATGGGAGACCTTGCACAAGCTATAAGCTGAATCACAGATCCAAAGAGAAGAAAAGTGCAGTTGAAGGCCAATCCAATTGCTTTCCAAGATGGTCCTAATAAACCTTCCAACACTTCAAACCACTGCAAACAAAATTTTAACCAAAACAAATCAAACTTGTTTCATATTTCATATATGAGATTAATTTCATAGTGCTATCATATATATTTTACCTTTCATAGTGAAAATTGCTCTTTTATAATGGGGAAAAGATAAAAATAATAATTTAGGTGTACATAAAAAAATTAACCACCCAGATTGAAATATATGTTAAAATACAAAGTACAAATTGAAAATGACTTGTGCTCATTTGGTAGCTGATTTTTGACGTGGAAGGATATTTGCTCTTCCGTCTTCACCCAATTCTAAATTCCCACGAAGTGGTTCGAAGTTAGAAGTTAGAACATAGTTACCTGAATGACATGGTTTTTGAAGCTAACATTCTCTTTCTCCTTGCGGCTTCTGTACTCGATGTAGAGAATGCTAATCAAATAAGCGGTCCAGCTTCCAAGAAATCCATAGAACACTTGGAATATGATCCCCGAAACCATTCCCAATTGCGAGAATGAGTATGGAAGCGTTAACAGAACCTGTGCGACCTGCAAAACCGCCGCGAAACGAAAGAATTGGAATCACATACACAAATAGGGAGAAAGAGTTTTTATTTATGATCACTGAATTCATGCCTGATTTGAGGAACAGCTGAACCATGCATCATAGGCAGAGCCACCGTGCCAGAGAGCGGATTTCAAGCTAAACTTTGAATTGATCTCTTCGTCTCCGTCTCCGACGTCACCTCTCTCCGCTGCCGCCATTATGGCTTCTTCCGCTTGCTTCTTCGCTTCCATTTTCTTCTAAGATCTGAAAAGTGACAACATGCACACAATGAAACAGAGTCTCTTTATGTTTGTTTCATTATTTTCTTGTAATAAATGAAACAGAATGTGGAACAGAACAGAACAGAACGTTGATAGAAGATAAGTACCAAATTGTGAGGGGGGAAAACCTCAAGTGCAAAATTAATATTTATGATTTATGAAAACTCAACCGAGAGAGGAAGAAGACAGTGCGAAACTCGTTTTTCAGAAGAAAGCAATAATAATAATAATAATGAAGAAGGTGTAAAGTAGAAACAGCGGCAGCATATAAAGCAGTTTTTGCGGCTTGGTTTAGTCACTGAGTCACGTTAAGTTTCTTCATAATTGAATATTACAATGTCTTTTTTCATTTCAAAGTTCAAAGTTCAAACCTGTCTCTGTTTCCTTCTGCCACAATTGGAAGAGTTTTAAATAGAACCCTTATTTTCTGCTTCTTTTGAGAGAGGTGTGTTAAATGCGGGGTGTTATGTGCAGAGAAGCTGGCATTTTCAATGGGCATATATTCATGGTAACAACTAAACCCAGCAAGCAAGAAAGAAAAACACCACTACTGTTACCCTGCAGGTTTGTTTTGTTGGTTGGTTGCTACTTGCTAATTAATTAATAATGGAAAAAAAAGGGGGGGGAGGGGTTTGGTTTCGGGTTGAAGTTAGAGAATCGAGGTCTGACAAAACGTACATAGTAACGCTAACACCTGTGAAAGAGAGAGAGAGAGAGAAGAGAAGGAGAGTGCGTGTATGAAGAATGAATAAATGAATGTAGACTATATATCTACGAAGAAGAGGGAGAAGAGGGAAGAAATAGACTAACCTTATTTGCAATTCAGGTTTATCGTCAAGAAAACATGGTAAGGAATTAATGTATTCAATGAATGGTTAGATTTTTTTATTTACATAAATATTTAAAAAATTAATCTTTTAAAATATGCATAAATTTAAAGTTGTGTCAAGATGGGTAGGTACAAGTAGAAATGGTCGAACCGAATCGCATTTTAGTTTTGACGAATCTGATCTATATGGTAAATAAATAGCCAAATCTTTATCTGTTATTTTTTATAGACTTTTTTTTTAATTAGAATCCAGCTTATTTAAAATTTAATAAGTCTACGAACTTATTTAAAAAATTTATTTTGTAAATTATAATGCAAAATAATAAACTTAAAAATTTTAAAATAATATTAAATACATTCTAAAATATATAATTTTATATATAGATAGAAAGAGAATCACATATCATATCTATATTTATAATTTATAATTTTTTTTGTTAAACAATCTTAACTAATCTTGACTATTGACTCTTTTTTAATTTTATTTTGTTTTAAATATAAATAAATAATTGAAATTCTAAACTAGAATAATTTATTGTTACAAAAGAATATTTTGATGAGTCAACACAACGAGCTTTATAGGATTTTTTTTAAAGCCTATGACATGACCTTTTTAACTAATAAGCTTTACAAAATAAACACAATCTTAACTTATTTAATAAAACACGCCGAGTCGAATCGAGTTTAAAATGAGCCTAGTCACGAACTTCCGTCGAATAATCCAATCCACTTTCACCCCTATGCACAGGATTCGTTTTACATGGGTTGCTTGTGAAATAAATTTTAATTATATTTTACATAGAACATCTGTAGAACCAGTAAATATTAGTCCAATCCGATATTTGAACCGTATAAAAAAAAACCAAAACAAATTGAATAAGATGGGTTCAAACCCATGTCTTCAAGAAAAGAAAGGCCCTCCATTGCCATGGAGTTATTGTAATTCTTGTTACCATAAGTGCAAAATATAATATATATAAATATATTTCATCAAATAGTTTACTTCTATTTAATTTATTTTAATTTTAGTTATAAACTCACTCATTTTTAAATCAATTATATTTTTATTTAATAATAATTATAAATTCACTTATTTTTTAATAAATACTTGTAGTATAAAATAGTATAATAGATATAAACTAATTAATAAATTATTAAAATTTAAAAATAAAATAAAAATATTTATGATAAAATAAAATTAACAAAATACTTATTGTTTCTGTTCTATGTTATTTTAGAATAATTAGATATTCTTAAAATATTAGTAAAAATATGTATTTTAAATTTTAATTTTAAAATTTTAATTATTTTTTATTTATATAGGACCAAGTCAATCGGTTTAACCTTTGATTCACCGGTTAAACTAATGATCCAATGATCCAGTAATCTGGCCGGTTTAATTACAGTTCTCACAATTATGCTAATAATAATAACAATAATAATAATATTAATAATTTACTACTATAAATAATGATAACAGTAAAAATAATAACAACAACGTTAAAATAATATTGTAATAACAATAATAATCATATTAACAATATTAATAATTCCGTTAATAATAATAATAACATAAACGACAATAATAATATATAATACCAAGAATTATTATTATTATTATTATTATTATTATTATTATTGATAATTTACTATTATTAATATTATTATTAGATGTCCAAAGTTATTCTCATTTTTCGAGGGTTAGAACTATTATTATTATTATTATTATTAGAAATGCTAGAGGCCATCAAAATTTATTGTTTTTAGCCATCGATTACTTAGCTATTAATTCAATTTTTTTAATCTAGTAATCTAACAATATACTTTATCCTACTAGCTAGCTGATAGCGAAAAATAATAAATTCTGATAATCCTCTAGCATTCTTCTTCTATTATTATTATTATATTTAATTACTCTGTCGGTCCCTATAGTTTTATCGAATTTTTAATTAGATCCCTATACCGTATCAGATTTTGCAACTAAATTCCTACCATGACAAAAATATTAAAATTAACAGAATATTCTATTACATTATATAGAATGTTCGGTCAAGTGTTAGGCATATTCGTTTTGTTTAATGAAATATTCTGTTAATTCCAGTATTTTTGTCATGGTAAAAATCTAATTATAAAATCTGATATGGTATAAGAACTCAATTAAAAGAAAATAGAGATCTAATTATAAATTTAGTAAAATTATGGAATCGACAGAATAATTAAATCTTATCATTATTATTATTATTATTATTATTATTATTATTATTATTATTATTATTATTATTATTATTATTATTATTATTAGTTGCTCAAAACTATTCCTTTTTCTCAAGCATCAGGTTTGAGTTGGTCCAATTCATGGGAGTTGCACCTAGGGCTGGAAGTGAGTCAAGCCAGCTCATGAGCCAGCTCGAGCTCGACTCGTTAACAGCTCAATAAGCTAAGCTCGTGAGCTAGTGAGCCAAGCTTGAGCCTGGAATTGAGCTCATAAATTAAATGAGCCGAGCTTGAGCTTGGATAAGCTCAGCTCATTAGCTCGTGAGCTGGCTCGATTATATATATATATATATAACAATAAAATTATTTAATATTTATATTTATTTTTTACATATAATTTTAATATAGGACATAAATAAAAAATTTATAATTTATTGATACATAAACAATTTATTGATATAGAATTATAGATTATGTATTTATGTTTTTCTTATTTGAGCCAACTCGTGAGTTCGAGCCAGCTCGTGAGCTTTCGGTGAGCTGAGCTTGAGCTTAAGAAATAGGCTCGATTGTTAATGAGTCGAGCCGTGAGCCAAGCTCAATTTTCGTGAGCCAAGCTTGAGCTCGGTCTAGCTCGGCTCAGCTCGACTCACTTCCAGCCCTAGTTGCACCTGAAATGCCATTTTACAGGCACTCTATATGAAAATGGAGTTGAAATTATTTCATGGGCGATCCATGCCAAATGTAATTCTTGTTACCATAAGTGCAAAATATAATATATATAAATATATTTTATCAAATAGTTTACTTCTATTTAATTTATTTTAATTTTAGTTATAAATTCACTCATTCTTAAATTAATTATATTTTTATTTAATAATAATTATAAACTCACTTATTTTTTAATAAATACTTGTAGTATAAAATAATATAATAGATATAAACTAATTAATAAATTATTAAAATTTAAAAATAAAATAAAAATATTTATGATAAAGTAAAATTAATAAAATACTTATTGTTTCTGTTCTATGTTATTTTAGAATAATTAGATATTCTTAAAATATTAGTAAAAATATGTATTTTAAATTTTAATTTTAAAATTTTAATTATTTTTTATTTATATAAGACCAAGTCAATCGGTTTAACTTTTGATTCACCGGTTTAACTTTTTAAAATTTTGATTATTTTTTATTTATATAGGACAATTAAAAACTGTTTTTAAAATTAATTTAAGTTAATTTAATAGTTAATTTACTAATCTGTTTAAATAAATATTAGGGGATTTAAATTCTGTCTTATTCATACAATAAAACAAAAAAAGTATTTGAAACAATTTGATTAATTTAGTGATTAACGTATTAATCTGTATAAATAAATATTAAAAGTTTGAATTTTATTATTTTAATAATTTTTTTCATATTTAGAGAGTATCATGTATAATTTCAAATTTAATAACAAACTAATTATGAAGTATATATATAATAAATATTTTATTTATTAATATATATAATTTTTAGAATATTTACTAATTAATTGAGCTCTTGAAGCACATCTTAAATGTAGTAAATACAAAAATAAATATACATATATTTGTGATACACTACATTCGAAATATGAAGAGATTTTGAATACATTAATCTCAGATACAGTGAAAATCTAATTTGTTTGACAAATTGATTATATCTCGATCTAATCTATGAGTTACTAAATCCTATATATGAAAAAAGAGAAAGTAAAAACGATGTTAATCTCTAATTTTCTTTCAAAAAAAGAGTTAAGGCAAATGAATTTTTTTTTATCAAATTAACTTTTTTAAAAAATCATTTTTTTAAACAATATTAAAGATGAATTTATATTTAATATATTTTGAAGAAAAAAAGAAATTAAGAGAATAATTTTTTTTATCAGATAAATTGAACAATCTTTAATTTTAGACCTCACAAATTTATTTAGATAACTCATGATGAGTTTGAAAAACTCTAAATTAATATTAGAGATGACTAAACATTATTAATATGCTTAATTACAAAATTATTAATTTGATTTTGGTTCATATGTGTTAATTTAATAATTCTGTTATGCAGATTCTGCTGTTGGGCCGAAAAGTTGGCTAGCCCAACATGAAGCCAAACATTCAGCTTTAACCAAAATTTACAATACAATAAGTGGCTGAATTGTTTCTTTGATTAGTTGGGCCAGAATTTAATCATTATAACTATTAGCCCAAATTAATTTTTGTTAGCTTGCTTGGTCCGAAATGAAGAAAAGAGAGAAAGCAAATGCTTCTTGCTTCCAAAGGATCTCTCTCTCATGTGATGGATTCCAAATTTAATTCAATTATCATTAATCACATGGGAACAATGAGAGAGAAATTAGCAATTGATTTGATTGTCATCATCAATGCTATATGATGAGCAGATAATTTATACGCTTTTTGACCTTGTTTTTAGTATGTTTTTAGTAAGATCTAGTTACTTTTAGGGATGTTTTCATTAGTTTTTATGTTAAATTCATATTTCTGGACTTTACTATGAGTTTGTGCGTTTTTCTGTGATTTCAGGTATTTTCTGGCTGAAATTGAGGGACTTGAGCAAAAATCAGATTCAGAGGTTGAAGAAGGACTGCTGATGCTGTTGGATTCTGACCTCCCTGCACTCAAAGTGGATTTTTTGGAGCTACAGAACTCGAAATGGCGCGCTTTCAATTGCGTTGGAAAGTAGACATCCAGGGCTTTCCATCAATATATAATAGTTCATACTTTGGCCAAGAATAGACGACGTAAAATTGCGTTCAACGCCAGCTTTCTACCCAACTCTGGCGTCCAGCGCCAGAAAAGGAGCCAAAACCAGAGTTGAACGCCCAAACTGGCATAAAAGCTGGCGTTCAACTCCAAGAAAGACCTCTACACGTGCAACACTCAAGCTCAGCCCAAACACACACCAAGTGGGCCCCGGAAGTAGATTTATGCATCAATTACTTACTCATGTAAACCCTAGTAGCTAGTTTATTATAAATAGGACCTTTTACTAGTCTTTTTAACATCTGGGGATTATCTTTTGATCCTTTTGACCATCTTTGGACGCTTGGTTCTTAGATCAGAGGGGCTGGCCATTCGGCCATGCTTGGACCTATCGCTTATGTATTTTCAACGGTAGAGTTTCTACACTCCATAGATTAAGGTGTGGAGCTCTGCTGTTCCTCAAAGATTAATGCAAAGTACTTCTGTTTTCTATTCAATTCATCTTATTTCGCTTCTAAGATATCCATTCGCACCCAAGAACGTGATGAAGGTGATGATTATGTGTGACGCTCATCACCATTCTCCCCTATGAACACGTGCCTGACAAACACTTCCGTTCTACATGAAATAAGCTAGAATGAATATCTCTTAGATCTCTTAATCGGAATCTTCATGGCGTAAGCTAGAATGATGGCGGCATTCAAGAGAATCCGGAAAGTCTAAACCTTGTCTGTGGTATTCCGAGTAGGATTCAATGAATGAATGACTGTGACGAGCTCCAAACTCGCGATTGCGGGGCGTTAGTGACAGACGCAAAAGGATAGTATTACTTGGACAACCCAGTGCACTTGCTGGTCAGTTACACGGAGTTGTGAACCATGGTCTTGGCATCATGTTTTTGGCGCCATTACCAGGGAAAGAAAGAGCAATGAATTTTACATAATTAAAGTGTAATCACGATTCCGCGTACCAAGTTTTTGGCGCCGTTGTCGGGGATTGTTTGAGTTTGGACAACTAACGGTTCATCCTGTTGCTCAGATTAGGTAATTTTCTTTTTATTTTGTTTTCAAAAATTTTTCAAAAAATCTTTCAAAATTTTCTCCTTTGTTTTCGAAAAAAAAATAATATAAAAATGTTTTCAAAAATTTTATTCAAAATTTTTAAGAATGAATTCTAGTGTTTCATGAAGCATGTTGAGGCCTGGTTGGCTGTAAAGCCATGTCTAATTCCTTTGGGAATGAGTATGTTAGGCGTGTCATGTCTGAATTACATGCTGAAGCTTGGCTGGCCATTGGCCATGTCTAGTGTTTTGGACCGGAGCTTTCTTTGAAAGCTTGGCTGGCTAGTGAGCCATGTCTAATTCCTGGACTGAAGTTTTAGACTAAGAATGCAAGATTCCTGGAATTCATGTTAAAAATTTTGGAATCCTTATTTTTTCTTTTTCATATAATTTTCGAAAAAAAAATCCAAAAAAATTAGAAAATCATAAAAATCAAAAATATTTTTGTGTTTCTTGTTTGAGTCTTGAGTCATATCATAAGTTTGGTGTCACTTGCATATGCATCTTGCATTTTTCGAAAATATCATGCATTCATAGTGTTCTTCATGATCTTCAAGTTGTTCTTGGTAAGTCTTCTTGTTTGATCTTGATGTTTTCATGTTTTGTGTCTTTTCTTGTTTTACATGTGTATTTTTCGTTTCTTAGAGTCTAAACATGAAAGATTTCTAAGTTTGGTGTCTTACATGTTTTCTTTGCATTAAAAATTTTTTCAAAAATGTGTTCTTGATGTTCATCATGATCTTCATAGTGTTCTTGGTGTTCATCTTGACATTCATAGCATTCTTGCATGCATTCATTGTTTTGATCTATAACTTTCATGCATTGCATCATTTTTCTTGTTTTTCCCTCTCTTCATTAAAAAGTCAAAAATAAAAAAAAATATTTTTCCCTTTTTCTCTCATCAAATTCGAAAATTTGGATTGACTTTTTCAAAAATTTTTAAAATCTAGTTGTTTTCATGAGTCAAATCAAATTTTCAATTTGAAAATCTTATCTTTTTCAAAATCTTTTTCAAAAAAAAAAATCAAATCTTTTTCAAACTTCTTAGTTATTTTCGAAAATTCTAAAAATATTTTTCAAAAATCTTTTTCTTATTTTTATATCAAATTTTCGAAAATAACATAATCAATTAATGTTTTGATTCAAAAATTTCAAGTTTGTTACTTGCTTGTTAAGAAAGATTCAAACTTTAAGTTCTAGAATCATATCTTGTGATTTCTTGTGAATCAAGTCATTAATTGAGATTTTAAAAATCAAATCTTTTTCAAAAACTAATTTCAATCATATCTTTTCAAAATATCTTCTTATCATATCTTTTTCAAAAATTTGATTTCAAAATATCTTTTCTAACTTCCTAACTCCTTATCTTTTCAAAATTTGTTTCAACTAACTAACTAACTTTTTGTTTGTTTCTTAACTTTTTCAAAACTACCTAACTAACTCTCTCTCTCTAATTTTCGAAAATATCTTCCCTCTTTTTCAAAAATTTCCTTTTAATTAACTAATTATTCTTATTTTTATTTTTGATTTTAAAAATTTTCGAAAAATACTAATATTTTTCAAAAACCAATTTCGAAAATCACTAACTCTTTCTCAAAAATATTTTTCAAAAATTCTCCCTCTCCCATCTTATTCTATTTATTTATTCATCTACTAACATCTGATCTTACATCTCAACCCTCCTCACAGTTGTGTTCCTTCCATTATATTACATTCTTTGTCTCCCCCTTTTCTTCCACTTACAAAGGGATCCCTATACTGTGGTATAAAGGATCTCTATTATTATTATTTTTCTGTGCCCTCTTCTTTGTCATATGAGCAGGAGCAAGGACAAGAATATTCTTGTTGAAGCAGATCCAGAACCTGAAAGGACTCTAAAAAGAAAATTAAGAGAAGCTAAATTACAACAATCCAGAGATAACCTTTCAGAAATTTTCAAACAGGAAGAGGAGATGGCAGCCGAAAATAATAATGATGTAAGGAAGATGCTTGGTGACTTTACTGCACCTAATTCCAATTTACATGGAAGAAGCATCTCCATTCCTGCCATTGGAGCAAACAACTTTGAGTTGAAACCTCAATTAGTTTCTCTGATGCAGCAGAACTGCAAGTTTCATGGACTTCCATCTGAAGATCCTTTTCAGTTCTTAACTGAATTCTTGCAGATATGTGATACTGTTAAGACTAATGGAGTAGATCCTGAAGTCTACAGGCTCATGCTTTTCCCTTTTGCTGTAAGAGATAGAGCTAGATTATGGTTGGATTCTCAACCCAAAGACAGCCTGAACTCTTGGGATAAGCTGGTCACGGCTTTCTTAGCCAAGTACTTTCTTCCTCAAAAGCTGAGCAAGCTTAGAGCTGATGTTCAAACCTTCAGACAGAAAGAAGGTGAATCCCTCTATGAAGCTTGGGAAAGATACAAACAGTTGACCAAAAAAGTGTCCTTCTGACATGCTTTCAGAATGGACCATCCTGGATATATTCTATGATGGTTTATCTGAGCTATCAAAGATGTCACTGTACACTTCTGCAGGTGGATCCATTCACCTAAAGAAAACGCCTCAAGAACTCATTGACATGGTTGCTAATAACCAGTTCATTTACACTTCTGAAAGGAATCCTGTGAGTAATGAGACGCCTATGAAGAAGGGAGTTCTTGAAGTTGATACTCTGAATGCCATATTGGCTCAGAATAAAATATTGACTCAGCAAGTCAATATGATCTCTCAGAGTCTGCATGGAATGCAAGCTGCATCCAACAGTACTCAAGAGGCTTCTTATGAAGAAGAAGCTTATGATCCTGAGAACCCTGCAATAGCAGAGGTGAATTACTTAGGTGAACCTTATGGAAACACCTATAACTCATCATGGAGAAATCATCCAAATTTCTCATGGAAGGATCAAAAGCCTCAACAAGGCTTTAATAATGGTGGAAGAAACAGGTTTAACAATAATAAACCTTTTCCATCATCCACTCAGCAACAGACAGAGAACTCTGAACAAAATGCTTCTAATTTAGCAAATCTAGTCTCTGATCTATCCAAGGCCACTGTGAGCTTCATGAATGAAACAAGGTCTTCCATTAGAAATTTGGAAGCACAAGTGGGCCAGCTGAGTAAAAGGATCACTGAAATCCCTCCCAGTAATCTCCCAAGCAATACAGAAGAGAACCCAAAAGGAGAGTGCAAGGCCATTGACATAAGCACCATGGCCGAACCTACAAGGGGAGTGGAGGACGTGAATCCCAAGGAGGAAGACCTCCTGGGACATCCAGTGATCAATAAGGAGCTTCTCTCTGAGGAACCAAAGGAATCTAAGACTCATCTAGAGACCATAAAGATTCCATTGAACCTCCTTATGCCCTTCATGAGCTTTGATGAGTATTCCTCTTCTGAAGAGAATGAGGATGTTACTGAAGAGCAAACTGCCAAGTTTCTTGGTGCAATCATGAAGCTGAATGCCAAATTATTTGGCATTGATACTTGGGAAGTTGAACCTCCCTTGTTCATCAATGAACTAAGTGATCTGGATCAACTGACATTGCCTCAGAAGAGACAGGATCCTGGAAAGTTCATAATACCCTGTACCATAGGCACCATGATCTTTAAGGCTCTGTGTGACCTTGGTTCAGGAATAAACCTCATGCCCCTCTCTGTAATAGAGAAACTGAGAATCTATGGGGTGCAAGCTGCTAAAATCTCATTAGAGATGGCAGACAATTCAAGAAAACAGGCATATGGACAAGTAGAGGACGTATTAGTAAAGGTTGAAGGCCTTTACATCCCTGCTGATTTCATAGTCCTGGATACTGGAAAGGAAGAGGATGAATCCATCATCCTAGGAAGACCTTTCCTGGCCACAGCAAGAGCTGTGATTGATGTTGACAGAGGTGAAATAGTCCTTCAATGGAATGAGGACTCCCTTGTGTTTAAAACTCAAGGATCTCCCTCTGCAACCATGGAGAGGAAGCAGAAAAAGCTTCTCTCAAAGCAGAGTCAACCAGAGCCCCCACAGTCAAACTCTAAGTTTGGTGTTGGGAGGCCACAACCAAACTCTAAGTTTGGTGTTGAACTCCCATATCCAAACTCTAAGTTTGGTGTTGGAGAGTCTCAACAATGCTCTGAACATCTGTGAGGCTCCATGAGAGCCCAATGTCAAGCTATTGACATTAAAGAAGCGCTTGTTGGGAGGCAACCCAATTTTTATCTAACTATATTTTTCTTAGTTATATGTCTTTGTAGGTTCATGATCATGTGGAGTCACAAAATGAATATAAAAATTGAAAATGGAATAAAAAACAGCAGAAGAAAAATCACACCCTGGAAGAGCATCTGTCTGGCGTTCAGCGCCAGAACAGAGCATGGTTCTAGCGCTGAATGCCCAAAATGAACAGCTTCTGGGCGCTGAACGCCAGAACAGGCATGGTTCTGGCGTTCAACGCCAGAAATGGCACACAAATGGGCGTTGAATGCCCAAAATGGCCACCAACCTGGCGCTAAACGCCCAGAGTTGGGTGCAAAGGCATTTTTACATGTCTAAATAGGTGCAGGGATGTAAATGCCTTGACATCTCAGGATCTGTGGACCCCACAGGATCCCCACCTACCTCATCATCTCTCTTTCCATTCATGATCATCCCTTCTGTTTTCTATTTACCACTCACATCCATACACCCACTACCTTCAAAATTCAACATCTCTCTCTCTCTTCCACCCAATCCCACTCATATGGCCGAATACACACATCCCTCCATCTCCCCCATATCTTCTTCTTCTTCTTCTATTCTTTCTTCTTTTGCTCGAGGGCGAGCAACATTCTAAGTTTGGTGTGGTAAAAGCATAGCTTTTTTGTTTTTTTTTTCCATAACCATTGATGGCACCTAAGGCCAGAGAAACCTCTAGAAAGAGGAAAGGGAAGACAAAAGCTTCCATCAAGGGTCTATAGCTCAGTGGTAGAATATTTGACTGCAAATCAAGAGATCCCTGAGATACCTCAGGAGATACATTTTCTTCCACACAATTATTGGAAGCAACTAAGGGTGGAACATCAAGAGCACTCCATCATCCTTCATGAAATCAGAGAAGATCTAAAAGCAATGAGGGAGGAGCAACAAAGACAAGGAAGAGACATAGAAGAGCTCAAGGACATCATTGGTTCCTCAAGAAGGAAACGCCACCATCACTAAGGTGGATTCATTCCTTGTTCTTATTTCTTCTGTTTTTCATTTTCTATGTTATGTGCTTATCCATGTTTGTGTCTTCATTACATGATCATTAGTAGTTAGTAACTTTGTCTTAAAGTTATAAATGTCCTATGAATCCATCACCTCTCTTAAATGAAAAATGTTTTAATTTAAAAGAACAAGAAGTACATGAGTTTCGAATTTATCCTTGAACTTAGCTTAATTATATTGATGTGGTGACAATGCTTCTTGTTTTCTGAATGTATGCTTGAACAGTGCATATGTCTTTTGAAGTTGTTGTTTAAGAATGTTAAATATGTTGGCTCTTGAAAGAATGATGACTAGGAGACATGTTATTTGATAATCTGAAAAATCATAAAAATGATTCTTGAAGCAAGAAAAAGCAGCAAAGAACAAAGCTTGCAAAAAAAAAAAAAAAATAGGCGAAAAAAAATAGAAAGAAAAAGCAAGCAGAAAAAGCCAAAAGCTCTTAAAACCAAAAGGCAAGAGCAAAAATCCAATAACCCTTAAAACCAAAAGGCAAGGGCAAATAAAAAGGATCCCAAGGCTTTGAGCATCAGTGGATAGGAGGGCCTAAAGGAATAAAATCCTGGTCTAAGCGGCTAAACCAATCTGTCCCTAACCATGTGCTTGTGGCGTGTAGGTGTCAAGTGAAAACTTGAGACTGAGCGGTTAAAGTCAAGGTCCAAAGCAAAAAAAGAGTGTGCTTAAGAACCCTGTGCACCTCTAATTGGGGACTTTAGCAAAGCTGAGTCACAATCTGAAAAGGTTCACCCAATTATGTATCTGTGGCATTTATGTATCTGGTGGTAATACTGGAAAACAAAGTGCTTAGGGCCACGGCCAAGACTCATAAAGAAGCTGTGTTCAAGAATCATCATACTGAACTAGGAGAATCAATAACACTATCTGAACTCTGAGTTCCTATAGATGCCAATCATTCTGAACCTCAATGGATAAAGTGAGATGCCAAAACTATTCAAGAGGCAAAAAGCTATAAGTCCCGCTCATTTAATTGGAGCTATGTTTCATTGATAGTTTGGAATTTATAGTATATTCTCTTCTTTTTATCCTATTTGATTTTCAGTTGCTTGGGGACAAGCAACAATTTAAGTTTGGTGTTGTGATGAGCGGATAATTTATACGCTTTTTGACATTGTTTTTAGTATGTTTTTAGTAGGATCTAGTTACTTTTAGGGATGTTTTCATTAGTTTTTATGTTAAATTCATATTTCTGGACTTTACTATGAGTTTGTGTATTTTTCTGTGATTTCAGGTATTTTCTGGCTGAAATTGAGGGACTTGAGCAAAAATCATATTCAGAGGTTGAAGAAGGACTGCTGATGCTGTTGGATTCTGACCTCCCTACACTCAAAGTGGATTTTCTGGAGTTACAGAACTCGAAATGGCGCGCTTTTAATTGCGTTGGAAAGTAGACATCCAGGGCTTTCCAGCAATATATAATAGTCCATACTTTGGCCAAAAATAGACGACGTAAACTGGCGTTCAACGCCCACTTTCTACCCAACTCTGGTGTCCAACGCCAGAAAAGGAGCCAAAACCAGAGTTGAACGCCCAAACTGGCATAAAAGCTGGCGTTCAACTCCAAGAAAGACCTCTACACGTGCAACACTCAAGCTCAGCCCAAACACACACCAAGTGGGCCCCGGAAGTGGATTTATGCATCAATTACTTACTCATGTAAACCCTAGTAGCTAGTTTATTATAAATAGGACCTTTTACTAGTCTTTTTAACATCTGGGGATTATCTTTTGATCCTTTTGACCATCTTTGGACACCTGGTTCTTAGATCAGAGGGGCTGGCCATTCGGCCATGCCTGGACCTATCACTTATGTATTTTCAACGGTAGAGTTTCTACACTCCATAGATTAAGGTGTGGAGCTCTGCTGTTCCTCAAAGATTAATGCAAAGTACTTCTGTTTTCTATTCAATTCATCTTATTTCGCTTCTAAGATATCCATTCGCACCCAAGAACGTGATGAAGGTGATGATTATGTGTGACGCTCATCACCATTCTCCCCTATGAACACGTGCCTGACAAACACTTCCGTTCTACATGAAATAAGCTAGAATGAATATCTCTTAGATCTCTTAATCGGAATCTTCGTGGCGTAAGCTAGAATGATGGCGGCATTCAAGAGAATCCGGAAAGTCTAAACCTTGTCTGTGGTATTCCGAGTAGGATTCAATGAATGAATGACTGTGACGAGCTCCAAACTCGCGATTGCGGGGCGTTAGTGACAGACGCAAAAGGATAGTAAATCCTATTCCAGCATGATCGAGAACCGACAGATGATTAGCCGTGCTGTGACAGAGCATGTGAGCATATTTTTCACTGAGAGGAGGGGATGTAGCCACTGACAACGGTGATGCCCTTGCATAAAGCCAGCCATGGAAAGGAGTAAGACTGATTGGATGAGGATAGCAGGAAAGCAGAGGTTCAGAGGAATGAAAGCATCTCCATTCGCTTATCTGAAATTCCTACCAATGAATTACATAAGTATTTCTATCCCTATTCTATTAATTATTATTCGAAAACACCATTATCAATTTATATCTGCCTGACTGAGATTTGCAAGGTGACCATAGCTTGCTTCATACCAACAATCTCCGTGGGATTCGACCCTTACTCACGTAAGGTATTACTTGGACGACCTAGTGCACTTGCTGGTCAGTTACACGGAGTTGTGAACCATGGTCTTGGCATCATGTTTTTGGCACCATTACCAGGGAAAGAAAGAGCAATGAATTTTACATAATTAAAGTGTAATCACGATTCCGCGTACCACTACACGCCACCTAAAGCAAAAAAAGGGACGTAAATTAATTTATTTTAATTTCTTCATTCAAATCCATTAAAAGTTTTCTCTCTTCTCTCTCATTCCTCTTCTTTATTCGGTCACTTCACAGAGAAAGCATGGAAGCTTTTGCAAGCTATCAGAGTGATGAAGAAGAAGCTAGAAGCAACCTCAAGACCATTGTAATGATGGCAAGAAAAAGAAAACAAAAAGTATGCTGTGGCTGAGATCTTCACCAAAAAAGGGGTAAGATTTGGTGAAGTAAGCTCATGCTCTCCATACCAAAAATGGAAGTAGATGATCTCGGTCAGAGGAAGAAGATCTCAGAGGCATGGCTCGTCTCTACTTTGTGTTCTCCCATCACAGAAGGTAGCTAAGGAGGCTACGTGAAGGAGGAAGCAAAAGTGGAGTAGGAGGAGCTGTCATGCATCAAGAACGCATCAAGGCTAGGGATCCTTCTTGGAGTGCAAGTCAAGATGGATGGCCCGGATTGGTGAAGATTGGTGCAAAGGGAAAACACAGAGATAATTGCATGTTGGGTTTTACATTCAGTTTCCTCTCCTCTCTCTCTGGCCGAACCAGTTCTGGTTTGAAGAAGAAGAAGTTTAGCTTGGTTCAAAAGTTTCAACCGCGGAGGCTTCCCCTTTTATAAATAAGGGAGAACAGCCAGGGCTTGAAGCAAGGAAAAGAGTGAAAGCACAGTGTTTCTATAGCTACCTAAGCTAACAGTTGTTCTTTTCCTTCAATGTTTTCTATTTTGTAATTTTCTGTTTAATTTTGTCTGTCTTGAGTCTCATAGAAAAAGGCAAACAGTGAGGTTTATAAGAAAAAGCCATAGAGCGAAAAAAGACAGAGAGTGCAAAATTAAAAGAAAAAGCCATAGATGTCCTTAGAGGTCCTTTGTACATCTGTGTTGTGTTTCATGATTCTGTGGAAATTTCCTTACAAGTTGGGTTATCACTTAGCAGTTGAAAGCTTGGCAGTGATCAAGTCAAGTTCAGGATTGGGGATTAGATTCTGGACTTGTCCCAGATAGGAAGGGTAGTTCCTAGGGAGAATTTGTGTATGTAATCATGATGATTATAGTGAAATTCCATCATTGTTGTGATGGAGACTGGATGTAGGCTGCATTGCACTTGGCAGCTGAACCAGGATACTTCATGGTGTGACTTTCCCTCTCTCTTCTACTCTATTTCTGTTTCTGCTACATAGGAGATAAAACTGAAAAATATCTCTTGTCTGGTTACGAGATAAAAAGAAAAAGTCTCGTGGCTAGGTACGAGACAAAAAGCAAAAAGTCTCCAGAAGTTATTTCAAAGCCCAGCAAGTGTTAACAATCAAAAAGGGGGATAAGATTCAACCCCCCATTCTTTTAGCCACTGATAACCATCAATTGGTATCAGAGCTTGGTCTCAAAGAGATCAAGCTTTGCAGCTTGGAGAAAAGATCCGGATGGCAGAAAATGGTGGCTCAAACCTGGTGTCTTACAACTTGACAGAAGGACAGTCAAGCAACAGACATCCTCTTTTCAATGGAAAAAACTATACCTATTGGAAGGAGAGAATGAAGATCTTTGTGCAAGCAGTGGACTATAGACTCTGGAAGATTATCCTGGAGGGTCCTCAATTTCCAACCACCACAAGTGCTGAAGGAGTAGTCTCTCTTAAACCCGAAGCAAGCTGGACCAAAGAAGACAGAAAGAAGGTGGAGCTCAATGCCAAGGCTGTCAACTTGCTTAACTGTGCTATCAGCTTTGAGGAATACCGACGAGTATCACGATGCACAACGGCAAAGGAAATCTGGGACAAACTTCAAATCACTCATGAAGGAACCACCATAGTGAAGAAAACCAGGATAGACATGCTGAACAGAGAATATGAAATGTTCTCAATGAAGGAAGGAGAATCAATAGATGAAATGTTTGAAAGATTTAACATTATCATTGTTGACTTGGATGCTATGGGAATTACGTATTCTGATTCTGTGCTTGTGAGGAGAGATCTAAGATGTCTTACTAAAGAGTGGGAAACAAAAGCATTAATCATATCTGAGAGTAGTGGTCTAGATTCTATGACATATGATGACTTGAGAGGAAACATACTTGCTTTTGAAAAAACTTATTTGAAAAAGGATTCAAAAAAGAAAGGAATTCCTTTTACATCTGTTACTAACCCCCTGGATGATGAATCCAGTGATAATTCCTCTGAAAATGAATTTGTGTTGTTTGCCAAAAAATTCAGGAAAATAGTAAAGTTCAAGGAGAGAAGCAAGGGAAGCAGCTCTAGGAAACAAAGGAAAGATCTCAGTAAGGTGATATGTTACAACTGCAAAGAAACTGGGAATTTCAAATCAGATTGCCCTAAGTTGAAGAAAGAGGAGAAGCCAAAGAAGGGAAAGAAGAAAGGTCTGATGGCCTCTTGGGAGGACCTGGAAAATGATTCAGGAGATGATGAAGAATCCAAAACCAAGTCTCAACCATGCCTTATGGCAGACCACGTTGAATAGGTAGTCATTCATAACCCTGACACTAAAGCTCTTCATCTTATGATAGACCACCTTTCTAAAAAAATTAGATGTTTCTTGCTTGATAACCAAGATCTTGAACAAAAAATTACCATTCTTAAAGCAAAAAATAGTTTTCTCAAAGATAAATTAAGGGAGGCTGAAGCTACTGTTGAACTTGTTGAAGAAAACAAGCAACTGAAAGCCTTAAAAGCTGTAAAAGTGATCATTCTGTTGTTGCATATGTAGACTGTTTTAAAAGAAATGAAGAGTTGCTTAAAGAGGTCAATAAGCTTAAAGAAGACTTAGCAAAGTTCACTCAAAGTTCTGAAAATCTAAATCAAATCTTGACTAGTCAAAAATCTCTTTATGATAAAGCTGGCTTGGGCTTCTTCAAATCTGTTGAGAAACCTTATTTTGAAAACATTGCCTCATCTTCTAATGATACAAGGTTTCAAAAACCAACAAGCTTTAACAAAATAGCAACTCCAAGATTTTGAAGACTATGTAACCGAAATGGTCACTTTCACATTCAATGCTTCTTTGGTGAAAGAATGATTGGTGACAAAATTTATAAAGTTATTTTTTATTATAATGGATTGGGACATAGGAGATGATTTAACGTGAAAGGATCCAAGAAGATTTGAATACCTAAGGTCACTTGAGCTCATGATTGTAGGTATGCCTAGCATCCAAGCGGAAGGACAATATGTGGTACATGGACAGCGGATGCTCTAGGCATATGACCAGAAAGACAACCTTCTTCATAAAGCTTGATGAGTATGATGGAGGGTTTGTCACTTTCGGTGATGATGGTAAAGGAAAAATAGTGGCTATTGAAAAAGTTGGTAAAAGTTTTTCATCTTGTATAAATGATGTTCTTCTTGTAAATGGTTTGAAACACAATTTACTTAGTGTAAGCCAATTGTGTGATCTAGGATATGAAGTTATTTTTAGAAAGTTTGTGTGCTTAGTTATTTGTGAAAAATCTGGGAATATTTTGTTTGAAGCTAAGAGGTGCAATAATGTGTATGGATTGACTCTTGAGGACTTGAAAGATCAAAAAGTGACATGTTTTACTTCTCTTGAATCTGAAAAATGGCTATGGCATAGAAAATTAGGTCATGCTAGCATGTACCAAATTTCTAAGCTACTCAAGAAAAATTTGGTTAGAGGAATTTCAAATATCAAATTTGATAAGGATCTTACTTGTGATGCTTGCCAATTAGGCAAACAAGTAAAATCCTCTTTTAAACCAAAAGATGGAATTTCAACCAAGAGGCCATTAGAGATGTTACACATTGATCTTTTTGGTCTAACAAGAACTCAAAATTTAGGAGGTAAATACTATGGTTTAGTGGTGGTGGATGATTACTCTAGATTCGGTTGGATACTTTTTCTTGCTCATAAAAAATGATGCTTTCCATGCTTTCTCAACCCTTTGCAAAAAAATTCAGAATGAAAAGGATTTAAACATTGCCCATTTGAGAAGTGATCACGGAAAAGAATTTGAAAACCAATACTTTGAAAAATTCTGTGATGATTTTGGAATTGCTCATAACTTTTCATGTCCTAGAACCCTTCAACAAAATGGAGTGGTTGAGAGAAGGAATAGAAGCCTTCAAGAGATGACTAGGGCCATGCTATGTGAAAATGAGATTCCAAAATTTCTATGGGCTGAAACTATAAATACAGCTTGTTACATTTTGAATAGGATCATTATTAGAAAAGGGTTGAAGAAAACTCCTTATGAGCTATAGAAAGGAACCCCTCTTAATCTTAAGTATTTTCATGTTTTTGGATGCAAATGCTTTGTACTTAACAACAAAGAAAACCTTGGTAAATTTGATCCAAAATCCTATGAGGGGATGTTTGTTGGATACTCCACCACTAGCAAGGCCTATAGAATTTACCTCAAAGAACATAGGGCCATAGAAGAATCCATACATGTTTCTTTTTGTGATTCTAATTCAATTCCAGTGCTGTGATAGAAGATGATACAGATTGTGAAGATGCTGTCAACAAGGAAACCAGTGAAGAAAATCCCAAGTCTGCTCAAAATGAAGAATCTATCCGTCCAGTTTTGTCTTGTCAGAATGAAGGAGACATTTCCATTTTGTCTCCTGAGCTAGCAAGAGAATCTAGAACAGAACAACCCACAGAAGCTCATCAAAGCTCAACACCACTACGGAAGCCAAGAGAATGGAAGTCCATGAGGGGTTATCCTCATGACTTTATCATCGGTGATCCCTCTCAAGGTGTAACAACAAGATCCTCAACCAAAAAGCAATCCGAACCAAGCAATTTCGCCCTCTTGTCACAAATGGAGCCCAACAATGTAAAACAAACTCTTGAAGATCCATCATGGGTCAAAGCCATGCAAGAAGAGCTTACTCAATTTGACAAGAATGAGGTTTGGACACTAGTACCTCATCCGGATGGTAAGAAGGTAATGGGTACTAAGTGGGTTTTCAAAAATAAATTAGGTGAAGATGGAAAAGTTATTCGTAACAAGGCTAGATTAGTGGCCCAAGGTTACAATCAAGAAGAGGGTATAGATTTTGATGAGTCTTTTGCTCCGGTAGCAAGAATGGAAGCAATTAGGTTGCTTCTTGCCTATGCTGCCCATAAGGGTTTTAAAATGTTCCAAATGGATGTCAAATGTGCTTTCCTTAATGGCTTTATTGATAGAGAAGTGTTTGTGGCACAACCACCGGTTTTGAAGATAAAGAATTTCCAAACCATGTTTTCAAACTCTTAAAGGCTCTTTATAGCCTTAGACAAGCTCCAAGAGCTTGGTATGAAAGGCTTAGTGCTTTCTTGTTGGAAAATCAATTTCAAAGGGGTACCACCGATACTACTTTATTTATTAAAGCATCTAATGATGATATTCTCCTAGTTCAAGTTTATGTGGATGACATTGTGTTTGGGTTGGCCAATGAGTCCTTGTGTGAAGAGTTTGGAAAACTCATGACTAGTGAGTTTGAAATGAGTTTAATGGGAGAGCTAACATTCTTTCTTGGCCTCCAAATTAAACAAACTCCTAGTGGAACTTTCATTCACCAAGAAAAGTATGCAAAAGAACTAATCGAGAAATTTGGCCTAAAAAATTCCAAACCAATGGGAACACCAATGCATCCAAACACTAAACTTGAAAAGGATGATGATGGCAAAGATGTGGATGAAATACGGTATAGAGGAATGATAGGATCTCTCATGCACCTTACCTCCTCTAGATCGGATATTGTTCAAAGTGTGGGTGTATGTTCAAGATTTCAATCCCATCCAAAGGAATCCCATCTTTCAGCCGTTAAACGCATCATTAGATACATTAAGGGAACTAGTGATTATGGCTTATGGTATCCAAAATCTGATGATTTTTGTGCAGTGGGGTTTTGTGATGCAGATTATGCGGGAGATAGGGTGGATAGAAGGAGCACATCCAACATGTGTTGCTTTCTTGGAAGCTCACTCGACATGTGGTCAAGCAAAAAACAAGCCACAATGGCTCTATCCACAGCCGAAGCTGAATATATTTCTGCATCTGCATGTTGCTCACAATTAATTTGGTTAAAAACTCAGTTGGAAGATTACAAATTAAAAATCAATAGTATACCCTTACTTTGTGACAATATGAGTGCTATAAACATTTCTAAGAACCCTGTTCTGCACTCAAGAACAAAGCACATTGAAATCAAATATCATTTTATTAGAAAGCATGTGCAAAAGGGTACTATTGATATTCAATTTGTAAAATATGAAGACTAACTTGCTGACATTTTTATAAAACCCCTATGTGAAGACAGATTCTGCTCTTTAAGAAAAAGTTTGGGGATGATAAATTTAAGCTTTGTTGATAATCTGTGAAATTTTTTATTCTGTTTGGTTTTGTCTCATAGGAAAGCAGGAGACAAATTTCGGGCTGTGATGAACAGGCCATGATTCAGGGGGAGATTGAACTAATATTAATTATCTTGGGCCCCACTAAATCTCTTTGACAATATTCTGACCCGTTTTGAGTCCCTTAATCTTTTTAATCATCTTTTTAGGAAGTTGTCATATCAAATCCTGTTGGAAGAGGTTATTGTCAAATCAAATCTTTTTTCTTCCCTCATCCCTTGATTCTAGGAGCTAACCATTTAGTTTTGATTTTAAAATCCCTCCCTGGTTAATAACCATGCTCATTAATGGGTAATAACCACCTCACTTCTCTCTCTCCAATCAGCATTTAATGCTCCATTAACCTCCCACTATTCTCTACTCAATTCGGCCCCTCTCTTCATCTTTCCTCTCACTTCTCCATTCCTTTCATAACATGAAAAAGAAGGTTGCCCCAAGAAGGAGTAGCCGAACCCCCTTACCAAAAAGTCCTATATTTTCAACCCCTCAAACCCATACACACATTCATATACACTCCACATCTTCATCATCTCCTTCACCATCATCCAAACAAACAGAAACAATGAGAAGGAAAGTGATAGCGCAGAAAACCTCATCCAGGAAAAAGATTGGAAAGAACAAGGAGCCAATCATGGAAGAAGAAGAAGAGGAGTCTCACACCTCCATTCCTCACTCACCACCGAAGAAGGCAACACCACATGCATCTGCCAGAAGTTCTCAGAAGATCAAAGGTTACGTGCTATGTGACACAAAGGAACCACCGAACCTGGAATCCCTGGATTTCAAGAATAAATACAACAAAAGTCATTCTCATTTTGATCCTGGGAGGTTCAATTCTTGTGCGTCTTATGAGTTTCACAAAGATGTGTTGAAGAAACGTCACTTGTGTACTTCATACATAGTAAACCTTGACTCTCTTGCTGCTAAAGGAATCGACTTTATCACTCTTTTTGAGAATATAAAATGGACTCCCCTGTTCAAAATTCAGAAACCTGTATACCCAGCCTTGGTTCGAGAATTTTATGCAAATATGAGGCTGATTGATAGTGCAATTCACTCCTATGTGAAGCAGGTTTACATGACTCTGAGCAGAGAAACAATAAGCGCTGCCCTGGGTTATGTTGATGAAGGGCCAGCAGCTTATATGTCAGAAAAATGGGATTTCCAAGTTGGAGTCACCTATCAGATTGCTCTGCAAAAAATATGTGAGAACCTATCTGGATTAGATGGCACGGTTCCAACCCACAAAGCCCTTGGTCCAGAAAGAGCTTTGCTACACAGAATCATTACTCACATTCTGAATCCACAGAGTAGCTCACACAATAGAGTAACCATTTCTGATTCCCTTGTGCTTTTTGCTGTTATTACTTCATCTCCTATTTCCTTTGCATATCTCATGGTTAGGCATATGTGGGATTGTGTTAGAAGCACCAAAAAGGCTAGCCTTCCCTATGGCATATTTCTTACCTGCATCTTTGAATACTTCAATGTTGATCTAACCAATGAAGATGTAGAGAACAAAGTTTCATCAATAAAAAGGGGGAGGAGTTTCAAGTAAAGGCACCAAAGGAAATAGGCCCATGCCTTCTGATAGTGATCTTGAGAGCTGCCCAGCCAAGTCGTCCAAGGTGGCAGAATCAATCAAGGAGTTCCTCGCTGAATTTTTCAACATGTCGAAAATAATGGTGCAATCTTACAAGACCGCTCGCAAACAAGCATTCGAAAATGAAAAGGTTTGGATGAAATGCCAAGAGAGAGTGGATTTGATGCTTCAGAAGTTTGAAGAAGAGATAAGAGATGTTGATAAGGATGGTAAATCTGGCTCGGAGTACAACCTTTCTGATGATTAACTTATTTGAATTCTGGTTCTGTTTGGATTATTTTAAAACTTTGTAGGCTGTTTGAATACTTTAGACATCTGTTATTTTGTTGAACTTCTGGATAATTTGGTTCTGGTTATATCTGTGTGTGCTCCATTGTCTCTTTTTGCAGGTTCTCCTTTGATGACAAAAGGGGGAAGAGAGCAAAAAATTGAAATTGAAAAATTCTAGAAACAGGGGCTGAAATCAAGTTGATTCATGATTACCCCTGTACATATGTTGTTCTGATTATGTTGCTCTGATTGTGTTGCTCTGGTTTATGTTTTTTATCATGATTTTGCAGGTTTATGTTTTATCAGGATTTGTTCTTGGCTGTGATAAGTTTGATTAAGCTCTGATAATTTTAATTTAATAACCTTCCAATTTTATGAAGTTTGGATGATGACCTATCTTAGAAACAGCTTCATAAATTGTAAATTGTTGTTTGGCAAAACCTTTTGGTAAGAAACTATTTTACAAGAATCAGTTTGATTAATTTAAAGTATGTTGAGTCTTGATTATATGTTAAAAAGTACTCTGAGGGTACTCAAGCATGCTTTATTTTTGTTGTTTTGATTGAGCAGAAAATCTTATGCATGATAACAAATGAGTTTTGTCTATCACTTCAACTCTGCTCATAAATCAAGCCATTCAACATCTAAAATTTTATATGTTGAATAACATAGTGCCTTAAACTTGATTTCAAAAGGTACAGGTAAAAGCTTCTCTTGGTAAAATGACATACATTAAGGGGGAGCCATGTGATAATTGGAAGGGAAGAAATCCTAATATTCAAAGGGAGTACTCTAATCTTTGATTTCTTTCCATTTTAATTTTTAATAATAATATTTGTTATCAAGGGAGAGATTGATGAGTTTGAAAAACTCTAAATTAATATTAGTGATGACTAAATATTATTAATATGATTAATTACAAAATTATTAATTTGATTTTGGTTCATATGTGTTAATTTAATAATTCTGTTATGCAGATTCTGCTGTTGGGCCGAAAAGTTGGCTAGCCCAACATGAAGCCAAACATTCAGCTTTACCCAAAATTTGCAATACAATAAGTGGCTGAATTATTTCTTTGATTAGTTGGGCCAAAATTCAATCATTATGACTATTAGCCCAAATTAATTTTTGTTAGCTTGCTTGGTCCGAAATGAAGAAAAGAGAGAAAGCAAATGCTTCTTGCTTCCAACGGATCTCTCTCTCATGTGATGGATTCTAAATTTAATTCAATTATCATTAATCACATGGGAACAATGAGAGAGAAATTAGCAATTGATTTGATTGTCATTATCAATGCTACACGCCACCTAAAGCAGAAAAAGGGAAGTAAATTAATTCATTTTAATTTCTTCATTCAAATCCATTAAACGTTTTCTCTCTTCTCTCTCATCCCTCTTCTTCATTCGGTCACTTCACAGAGAAAGCATGGAAAGTTTTGCAAGCTATTAGAGTGATGAAGAAGAAGCTAGAAGCAACCTCAAGACCATTGTAATGATGGCAAGAAAAAGAAAACAAAAAGTATGTTGTGGCTGTGATCTTCACATAAAAGGGATAAGATTTGGTGAATTAAGCTCATGCTCTCCATACCAAAAATGGAAGTAGATGATCTCGGTCAGAGGAAGAAGATCTCAGAGGCATGGCTCGTCTCTGCTTTGTGTTCTCCCATCACAGAAGTTAGCTAAGGAGGCTACGTGAAGGAGGAAGCAAAAGTAGAGCAGGAGGAGCTGTCATGCATCAAGAATGCATCAAGGGCTAGGGATCCTTCTTGGAGTGCAAGTCAAGATGGATGGCCCGAATTGGTGAAGATTGGTGCAAAGGAAAAACACAGAGGTAATTGCATGTTGGGTTTTACATTCAGTTTCCTCTCCTCTCTCTCTCTGGCCGAATCGGTTCTGGTTTGAAGAAGAAGAAGTTTAGCTTGGTTCAACAGTTTCAACCGTGGAGGCTTCCCCTTTTATAAATAAGGGAGAACAACCAGGGCTTGAAGCAAGAAAAAGAGTGAAAGCACAGTGTTTCTATAGCTATCTAAGCTAACAGTTGTTCTTCTCCTTCAATGTTTTCTATTTTGTAATTTTCTGTTTAATTTTGTCTGTCTTGAGTCTCATGGAAAAAGGCAAATAGTGAGATTTGTAAGAAAAAACCATAGAGTGGAAAAAGGTATAGAGTGAAAAATTAAAAGAAAAAGCCATAGATGTCCTTAGAGGTCCTTTGTACATTTGTGTTGTGTTTCATGATTCTGTGGGAATCCCCTTGCAAGTTGGGTTATCACTTAGCAGTTGAAAGCTTGGCAGTGATCAAGTCAAGTTCAGGATTGGGGATTAGATTCTGAACTTGTCCCGAATAGGAAGGGTAGTTCTTAGGGAGAATTGGTGTATGTAATCATGATTATTATAGTGAAATTCCATCATTGTTGTGATGGAGACTGGATGTAGGCTGCATTGCACTTGGTAGCTGAACCATGATACTTCATGGTGTGATTTTCTCTCTCTCTTCTACTCCATTTCTGTTTCTGCTGTATAGGAGATAAAACTGAAAAATATCTCTTGTCTGGTTACGAGATAAAAAGAAAAAGTCTCGTGGTTAGGTATGAGACAAAAAGCAAAAAGTCTCTAAAAGTTATTTCAAAGTCCAGCAAGTGTTAACAATAAAAAAGGAGGCTAAGATTCAACCCCCCTTCTCTTAGCCACTGATAACCATCAACTCATAAATTTAGGCATCACAGATTCACTTATACTATACACTCACACATTTAAGGGTTCTATTTATTATTTTGTCATTGCTAAAGGTTTAGATCTGAGATAATGTTCAATTTGGTCTCTGAGCTTACACGCGAGTCTCAATTTAGTCCTTGAGGTTTCAATTGCCTCTATTTAGTCCCCAAAGTTTATAAATGTGCCTCATATTAGTCCCTGAGACCATTTTTAGTATAAAAACATTAATAGAGCGCTGTTGTAGACTATCACATGTCACGTTAAAACTTGTAAAATGATGCAGTTTTAGTTTTGACATTTAAATAACTGAAAAACGGCATCGTATTACTTATTTTGTTTGGTAAAATTTTAATAAACACCATTTAGGATGTTGTTTTTAGGTTATTTGAGTGCCAAAACTAAAACGATATCATTTTACAAAGTTTAGTGTGGCATCCGACTGTCACGACAGTGTTTGTACGTTGAAAATTGTTTCAAGGACTAATATGAGTTATGTTCACAAACTTTGGAGACTAAATAGAGGCAATTGAAACTTTAGGGACTAAATTGAGACTCGCATGTAAGTTTAGGGACCAAATTGAGTATTATCTCGTTTAGATCTAGATAAAGCATATTTAAAAACATCATATATATATATATATATATATATATATATATATATATATATATATATTTATTATTGTCATTCAACCAAAATCACAGCTACCTCCTTAAAAGGATTATTGTTGTTTAGTTTTTCTCTGTTTTTGGGATCTTAGACCCCTTTGCATACCAAAAAATAGCAGTAAAAATGTAATTAAAATTTACGTTTAAAAAATGGTATGATTCTATAATATATTTATTATTTTCACTTATAATATTTAAAATTGAACAAAAATAATACAATGAATAATTATAAATATTTTTAAAATATTGGTTCTATTTATACTCTAAGATATACAATTTTTTTTCTTCTTGCATTTTGAGCAGGAAAAATTAGCTTCCGTATTTCTTTTGGTGAATTGTGCGGATGATTCAAACTAAAGTTTTATTCAATTTTATGACCGTTATATTTTTATTAAACATTATTTTAATAAAAAATAAATGCATCTCTATTGAATAAAATATAAATTCTTCTTAACATATTTTGAAAAAAAATATAGTGATTTTTTAAAGAAAGAAAAGAAAAAATAGTTTGATGGAAAGTTTTGTTTGTCTTAAATTTCAAAAAATAAATATTAATATACTTTTTTTTCTCACGTCTAGGATGTAATTAAAAAAATCACATTTACGTATGTTCAATGAGTTCTGCTAGGGAGCCAATAGCTTATTTGTACAATGTGTATATGAGTTACAAAATGAACATCACCTATAATATTTAGAATAACTATCCGGGTACTAGGATAATAAACATCTCATATCATAAAACTACTCATTCCAAAAGCCTTAAGCTAATTTTGGAGTTCACCAAAGAAAAACTTACGTTGATGGAAAAAAGTAACACTAATAGTTATATCTCTAATACTCCCTAAACCTCCATTGTACGCATTGTACAAATATTTCATTGGCTCTCCATACTTTTCCAATCTTGAATTTGTCAAACAAGCTAGATCTCGAGTGTACCTAAAAATAACGTAATCAAATTCTTTTCATATTTTGAATCCAGTGCGTTTGGAATACATGTATATTTATTTATCTTGTATCTAGCTATTGTATGTGAGATATACTTAAGGATTTAAATTGATAAATATTTTAAAAATAATGTATATTGGTAAATAAAATTTTTGTTTAACATTTATTTTTATTAAAATTATTTTATTAAAAAAATTAAATTAAATTTTTGATATTTGATATTGAATTAATTAAAATTTTTATATAATTTTTTTAATAATTGATTTTTTTAATTTTAATAATTAAAAAAAATAAATTTTTTTTATAATTTACTTTAGATAATTGAAATTTGAAATTGAAAACTTTAATTTTAGGAATAAAAAAAACTAATTAGAGTATTTCTACTATTAGAGGTCATTTTAAACTAATTAATAAATTAATAAATAAATATTTTGTGTTGCAAATTTTTTTGAGAGAGAGAGAGAGATTGTATGAAGAATCCATGAATGAATGTAGACTATATATCAATGAAAAAGAGAAAAGAGAAAGAAGTAGACTAACCTATTTTAAAATTGAGGTTTATTATATTTGGCTCTCATTCGCTTACATTATAAATATTTTTGATAATATTGTCAAGAAAATATGGTAAAAAATTAATGAATTAAATGAATGGTTAGACACTTTTATTTAAATGAAAATTAAAAAATTTTATTTTTTAAAATACGCATAAATTAAAAGTTGTGCCAAAATACGCAGATAATGATGAAAATGAGTCGAGTCAATTTGAGGTTTAATTTTGACGAATCTGATCTATATTGTAAATTGATAGTCCAAATTTAAGTCTATTACCTTTCATAGGTTTTTTTTTTTTCAGACTCGAGTCTGACCTGTTTAAACTTTAACAAGTCCATGAGCCTATATAAAAAGTTTATTTTGTAAATTATAACTCAAAATAATAAATTTAAATAATTTACATTAACATTAAATGCATTCTAAAATTTATAATTCATAATTTATAAAGCATACTTCATTTATATATCAATTGTGAATCACATATTATAATCATACTTACAATTCATAAATTTTTTTTTGAACATTTTGGTCATTAATTCTTTTTAGTTTTGTTGTGTTTAATATAAGCGTATACTTAAAAGTCTAAACTCCGAATAATTTATTATTACAAAAAAAAAATATTTTAACGAGTTGACACAATAAACTTAGTAGATTTTTCTTAAGTCTTTGTCCTTACCTTTTTAACTAATAGATTTTATCAAAAATTTAATCCTGACTTTTTTTTAATAAAATGAGACGAGTCGAGTTGAGTTTAAAATAAACTGAGTCATGAATTTCCATCAAATAATCCGATCCACTTACACCCTTAAATGCAAAATTTATTTTGCTTAGACTGTCTATGAAGTGAATTTTAATTATATTTCACATGAAACGCCTGTAAAATAGTACTTATTTATGTCTCCGACAAATTAAACCAATTTAGACTAGACGTCCAAAAAATAGGACAACTTTAAACAACTTATAATAATAATAATAATAATAATAATAATAATAATAATAATAATAATAATAATAATTTACTACTATAAATAGCGATAACACTAAAAATAATAACAATAACGTTAAAATAATATTGTAGTAATAATTCCAATATTAATTATAACAATAATAATCATATTAACAATATTAATAATACCGTTAATAATAATAATAATAATAACAATAAAAATAACAACAATAATAATATATAGTAACAAGAATTATTATTATTATTATTTGTGTTAATATTATTATTGATAGTACTAATATTATTAATAGATGTCAAAAGTTGTTCTTATTTTTCGAACATTAGGCCTCTTTTATTATTATTATTATTATTATTATTATTATTATTATTATTATTATTATTATTATTATTATATAAAAATTAGATGTGGCATATTTTTTAGAATATTTTTTTAATTTATTTTTTAATTTATTAAATATAATTTATTACGATAAATTAATTATGTCAACCAATTAATTTGACTATATTTAAATATCACATAATTTATTATAATTTATATCAATTTATTTTTGTAGTATTTTTTAATTTATTTCTTTTAATATTCTGGTAGTAATTTTAATTTATTTTTTTTAATTTATTAAACTAAATTAATTATACTAATTATGTATATTAATTAATTGATTTAATTAATTTAATTAGTCATTAAAATAATAAATTTATAAATAAAATAAACAGTTGAGATATTTTCAATTAATAATCAAATCAAATTAAATTAAATCAAATCATATCTATTGAGTCAAATTTAAATAATGTAAATTAAGGATCAAATTAAAATAAGATGATTTCTTACTCATTCAAATTGAACGTAATAAATACAAATTAATTTTATTAGATGATCATGATCTTCTGTCTTTTATATATAAATGGCTAAATAAATTTATAAGAGCATCTCTAATACTTGGTATTAATTTTATTTTAGGTCCCACAAGATGCCATATAAATATTTATAAACTATGTATCATAAGACTTGATTTAAAATTTATTGTAAGATTTGTCACTTTAATACTTGGTTTTATTTTAATTTAAATTTTAAATCATTTTTTATTATTTTAAATAGATTTAATTAAATTACAAAAATTTAACTAAAAAATATAAAATTAATAATTATATACCATAGATCGAGAGAAAAACTAGAATTTATAAATAATTAAAAAAATTATGTTAAATTAGTTTGGATCATTTTTTTACAAAATTGATAAGATAATAAAAAATAAAATAATAAAATACAGAGTACAAATAAGTACATCTAATTTATTTGTGTATATTTTAATTAAGTCTTTGTTACAACGTTACAATAAAACATTACAATAATGTTACAGTAACACCATTAGTATTTATTTAATGGATGTGTTTAAACAAGTGGTAATATTTCACTCTTTTTTTTTTTTAAAGTGATACGATATCTCCTTATTGATACCAGTATTATTTTAAAAATGATATTCAATGCAAGTTTAATTTTAAATCAATTTATTTATTGTGTAGGTCAAAATTGATATCTAAAATTGATTTCATTGGAGTTGCTCTAAAAATTATCATTTTTATCGCTTTTGTTATTTCAAATTTTCTTTTTTTTCCTTATGTATAATTTTATGTATAAATTACTCAAAATGAGAAGGCATGGATGAAAGTTTAATTGATTGTTTGTTTGACGAATATCATAGCCTAGAAATGACTCAATTTAAGCATTCTATCACTGCCGATGGAAGTTAGGTCTGTAGTTATTAGAGTGACCAATATATTTTTTATAGTATTAGATAGAAGAATATTTGTTAATATATAAAATGAATATGCTCATTGTAATAAATTTTCTTTGTTAATTTGTTATTTTTTACCTAATAAACAACATTCATGTTGAATATATTATTTTCATCAGAAGTCATACAAAATTGATTGATAATTTTGTGTAAAAATACTCCTGATGACTAAACACCGTACTATTAACTCGCTAAAATTAATTCTCTTATTATTATCCCAATAGATAACATTATCAGATAGAAACTTATTAGATTGTATTTGTTTCTAATTATGTGAGCAAGCTTTTAGACCTAATCACGGTTAGAGTTAAAGGAAGATCAGAAAAATACTAATAATATAAATACGGTTTATTTTAAATACCCAATAATAATAATATATAAATTAAAAAGCTAATATTGCTCTGTATAAAATAATAAAACGTATATTATACTTGAATAACAAAAATTTTTTCTTACAAATTATATTAAATACATAATTTTAATTTGCTTATAATTACATATAAATTTAAGTTCTCATTTGCTATTAACACTCTTCATGTCTTTAATTTTAAAATGTTATTTTTCATAATGAATATATTATGAATTGTGTTGAATTATATTGAATTGATTATTTTATGATTATTACATTATGATGTTTTTTGTTAATTTTTTTAAAAAAAATTCAAAGAATATCTATAGATAACTGTAGGTATCTGCATTTTCTAAGAGGATAATTAAATAGGAATTTGTGACGAAAATAGAGATGGGATAAAGGATATTTTTTTTAAAATAAGAGGACAGAAAACAAAGTCTACCGGACCCACATGAATATCCAATATCATCTCTAACTAACAACAAAAATTTAATTTAAGCCAATTTGTGATGGGACATGTGGATTTCATCTGTATTGAGTCCTAAAATAATGAACCTAATTCGAATTTGAGATTCCAGCAACGGACCTAGGTTAATCTTGCTCACTTAAGTTAATATTTTTGGTCATTATTGTAACAAATATTATACTTTTAAATATTATTAAATTTAGTGTATATAAAAGTTAGATATTCTTACAAGAGAATTTTTAATCAAACTATACAAATTCTAATTATATATATCTTTTTAATCTTAAATATTATTTACTAACATAATGAAAAAGTGAATAATAATAATAATAATAATAATAATAATAATAATAATAATAATAATAATAATAATCCACATAATTAAAATAGATCATCCTAATATATACATAATACTACATATATCAAGAATTATTATATATGATAAATTATTTTTTAAATAAAGTTAATTTATGTATAAATTAACTAATTTTTATAATATATGATTTATTACATGATTTTTCTCCTCTTATAATATAGGTAATTTTAATAAATTTAGTATACAAAATATAATTTATATTATTTAACATACAACTTAAGCCATAATCTAGAATAATAAATATAATAGTATAAATATCTATTTATTTATTAGTATTAGAAAAATATATAAATAGTAAAAATATGATTTTTTGGTAGAAAAATAATAATAAAGATTATTAATTAAGTTAATTATATAATAAAGAATTATGAATAATTTTTCATATAATAATAAAAAATTACTATTTTCACGTACTATAATATTTATAAAAAAATATTTGGATAATAAATTAATATTCAATAAATTATACGTTAATTCTATAAAAAAATAAATAAATTATATATTAGATATTATTTTTTACATACTAATATATATATAATTGATTATTATGTTATAATTAATTTCTAATTCAATTTTTGTGAATTGAAATTTAAATGATTGAAATTATTAAATACTGAATTTTTGTAGCTAATTAATTTTGTTTTTCTTATTAAAATTAAAAAAAATGAGTTGTTAATCAATTATAAAGTCAAATTTAAATCTGTGTAAAAAAATATTTTTAATTTTATTTTATTGATTAGAATTAATTTTAAACTAAAAATTTATTTTGCATATCATATTATAAAATAGTGTAGTCATTTATTTTTTTAAATGGTAATTATTGTCAAATAAATTGGTGTAAAAATAGGAGAAAATATATTTATCAATTTAGGAATAATAATTTATTTTTCAATAGAATAAATTGTATATTAAATAACAAAAGTTATTAAGATTTCTTTTCACATAAACTAATACTCATCGATAGTGTTTTGGTAATATTACTAAGGAATATTAATCAATCTAATAGCTTTTGTAGTGACATAAGTCTATAAGTTTAGAAACATAAAAATTATGTCATAAAATGTGAAATATTAACCAGTAACAACATTGATCATATTGTTTTGACTTCATGAGTGAATATAATTGATGTGTGAACATTTCTGTCGACTAGGAATTTAATCTCAAAGTAAGATTGGCGTTGTAAGTATAGTTCCTAGCTAACAAGTAATGCTCAAATCAAATGTTTTAAATTCAAAACAAAATATAAACTGAGAGTAGTTAAACCTCGGGTCGTTCTCCCTAGGAACACAAATGAAATGTTACTTCTTTCGGTTGTGAAGAGGGAAAAGGGGGTTTTCAAGCAAGAAATGAAAGATTAAAAGAACTTAAGCAATAAAGAACTAAGGAATGCTCAAAATTGTAATTTGTGCAAGTAAAGAGAAATAGGATCAAAACTAGTGAAAATGCAAATAAAGAGCCTTGACTTGGGATTGAGGATTTAAGGAATCATATCATTGTCATAACCACAACTATGGTAATTATCATGAGTCAATCTTGCCTAGTCAACCCCAACCATCGAGGAGTAAGTCAAGCAAGCATAATTGACCTTAATCTATAAGTCACAACCAACTTACCAAACTAGTTGATAAAAGGTTAGCGCAATGGAAACAAGAGTCAACTAACTACCCAAGAATTACCACTAAATGTCAGACATTATGACTCTAGTATCCTAGGAACTCAAATCACAAGCCAAGGTGGGAAAATCTACTCAAAACCTAGAGTTGGCATTTTCACAAACACCTTGTGTGCATAAAAGTAAAGCATGAAAATTTGCAAAGTAAATGTAAAACTATAACCAACTATCCACAAAATCAAACATAAACTAGCAATCAAACTTAAAGGAAGCATGAAATGTAAAATTCATCAATCAAAACTTCAAGAAACACAAAATTGCAATATGAACAAAATAACTTGAACCAAAAGGAAATGAAAATGCTTTATTTAAGATGAGTTAAAGAGTACTTACAATTAGAGATGCAAAATCTAAGAGAAAAGCTTCTATAAAATGCTACAATGGAAATAAAAATTAAACCATAAGAGAGCAAAGCTACACTACTCCTACTCCTACTCCTATGGAAGCTTCCTAATACTAAGAAAAACTAAACTAAAACCTAATTAAAAAAAGCTCTCTTTCATATGTGTTGAATCCCCCTTATATAGCATTCCAATTTCAACCTCAAGCCTTCAAAATTTGGGCTAAAAGCCCCCAGAAATCGTAAGGTACGCGTTTCTTTAATGTAACCACGTGCAGGGACCTGTGCGGATGCACAGATGCGTGCGTCCGCACACTCGGCTGAAAATTGACCTATGCGTACGCACACGTGAAAATTCTTGTCTATGCGCGCGCATGCAAGGCTGTGCGCACGCACACTTCGCTGTGTGTGCTTTTCCTTGTTTTCTTCATGTTTTCTCCCTTGTACATGCTTTTTTCCACTTTTATCCTTCTATTCTTGCCTTCAAGGCCTGAAATCACTCACAAACCATATCACAGCATCGAATGGCACAAAGGTGGGACTAAATTTCTCTATTAAAGCACAAAATTGCATGTTTTCACATTTAAGATCAAATTAGAGATCAAACACAAAAGTATGCTATTTTGGTGTTTGAGTGTGAGTTCATGTGCTAGAATCCATCCAAATTGAGTCAAAATACACCATCAAATATGGACTCATCAACTCCCCCACACTTAAACAATAGCATGTCCTCATGCTAAACCAATAAGGAGAATGATCAAAGGGGTAATCAACTTATTCAATGCAACTACCTATATGCATGCAAGTATGAAAATACTATCTATACCTATGTATCTATCTATCTATAGTATCTATATAAAATTGGTGAAAATAAACAATCAAATTCCCAAGCAAGTATAGACAAGTAGGGCCAAGCAAGGAAATGATCCAATGCAATAAAAAATCTAAAGAATTGATTCCACTCATCAAAGTGAAGCAACTTGCAAGAATACATGATAAGAAGTATGAAAACATAGAATTGAGTAATTGAACCCTCACTAGGTGTGTATACACTCTAATCACTCGGTGTTTAGGGTTTCAATCACTCAAGTCTCTTCTAATCATGTTTTCAAGGATTTGCCTTTCATCAAACAATCAACACAAGTGATGCATGAATGCAATTATCATGAGGACTTCATATGGTTGTAATGGGGTTAGGGTTAAGGTCAGATAGATATGGCTAAGTGGACTAAAACGGTTGAATCCTTGATTAGTTTAAGTATCCAACTCAACCTCTATCAACTCAATCAAAACAAAATGCAATCCTAACCTTCCATCATTTCTTTCTCACAAACACTCATGTATGGCTTATCATTCATATCACATATGCATTTCTTATTGATTTTCTTTCACTTAGGGGTAACTTTAATCCCCTTTTTATGATAATGTTTTTTTTTCAAGTGAAATGCATACTGTTCTAGTAGCTCATACATGAGTGTACCCATTTTCCAAAGTTTTCAATGAAATACCCAGTTGAACATTTTCATTCACTACCAAATATTTCCCAAAATTTCTCCACACTTAAATGATACACACTTCTCCAACCTAAGCTAATCAAGGATACAATCCAAGGTAAGTCATGGTTTTCCGCTTAAAGTTGTGATGTGCTAAGTCAAGAACAATGGGGTAAATAAGGCTCAAAAGGGTTAACAATGGTAGATGCAAGGTGTTCATACCCTGGGTCGAGCTGTCCGACCCGGGATGTTTGACGACAAGTCAACCAACCTCTTCAAGACAGGACTACCCGACCTCTTCTCAAAGAGCTCGGCCAAATCACTAGAAAAAGCCCAAAAAGGGCACAAACAAAGGAACATGACCCAAATCCAAAGGCAGCCCAAGCCTATAGAGATAAGGGCAGTTCCCTTGAAGATAAGATGGCCTCATTCAAAGATAAGATAAGATAGCTATCTTATCTCCAGAAAGGTCACTCTACAACCATTATAAATACACTGGAGCACCCAGGTATAACTCAAACTCTGATTCTACTAAAAAAAACCTGCTTAATACCCTTGTTAACTTAAGCATCGGAGTCCTTTGCAGGTACCACCACCCTCCAGTGGCGAAGGATCAGCAGCATAGCCAACCCAACAAATCAGACACGACAGCTCCGGCCGCCATCCACCAGCCGGACACGTCATCTCCGACCAGAACAAAAGATCTCGTCCGAGATCGACCTACAGTTTCAGGTAACCCTCGGAACATTGGCGCCGTTGCCGGAGAACCTGAAAGTCATCCCATCATCATGGTGGACAACCTTGACAACGACCACAATTCTGATTTGGAGAACAGGACGCCACACAAGAATACAGAGGTCACAATAGACGACACTTCTCAACCTAACAAGGACAATAATTCACCAAACACGGGAACAATGGAGGCACTCTAGGACCTCCTAAAACAACTCGAAAAAGAGGTCGAGTATCAACGGAAAGCTGAAAGAGACCTACGAAGGGAAGCTAGACGACGCTGCAAGTTAGAGGACAAACTCCTAAAACTCGAAGCAGATCTTAAGGCCAAAACTACTCGATCTAGCCACGAAGGTAGCTCTCGTACGGAACAAGATCCGTTCACCAAAGAGATAATGAAAGCCAAAATCCCGAAAGATTTCAAACCTCCCGACATGACTCTATATGATGGCACATCAGATCCTAGCCATCACCTCAGTAATTTCAGAAGTCGAATGTACCTCACTGACGCCTCAGATGCAGTCCGCTGCAAAGCCTTTCCGACTACCTTAACAAAGACAACAATTAGATGGTTCGACAACCTGCCTCCTAGGTCCATCTCAAGTTTTGACAATTTAGCCAAAAAGTTTCTAGCCAGATTCTCCATCCAGAAGGACAAAACTAAACATGCCCCAAGTTTACTAGGAATCAAGCAAGGAGATCGGGAAAGTCTCTGCAGCTACATGGAAAGATTTAACAAAGCATGTTTGGACATACAAAGTCTGCCAACTGAAGCCGCCATTATAGGTCTCATCAACGGCTTACGAGAGGGACCTTTTAGCCACTCAATATCAAAAAAACATCCCACATCCCTGAATGAAGTGCAAGAACGAGCAGAGAAATACATCAACATGGAGAAAAACTCTCGATTAGGAGAGACCTCAAGATCAGGATTCTCCTATTTCTCCCGAGATAAGGACAAAGAGTCCAAGAAAAAAGAAGACCAGCATGGAGAAAAGATCAAGAAATACCACAATTACACCCCTCTTCGGGTGTCTCTTGTAGATGTCTACCGAGAAATGTGCCATACTGAAAAGATACCCCCAGCTCGACCACTCAAAAGCAAAAAAAGAGGAGGAAATTGGGCTGAATATTGTGAATACCATCGAATAAATGGACACTCCACCAACGAATGTTTCGACTTAAAAAATGTCATAGAAAAATTGGTAAGAGAGGGAAAATTAGATCGGTACTTAGCCAGCCAAGCAGACGAACCAAGAAAAAGAAGAAGGGACGAAGATGTCGGATGGACTGAACGACCTCCTCGTACACCAGAGAGACATGTCCACATGATATACGGAGGATTTGCAGGAGGAGGAATCTCTAAATCATCTCGCAAAAGACATCTTAAAGAGGTATATCATGTTAAGGGAGGAGAAGAAGCACTCGACATCCCTACTATCACTTTCACTAAAGAGGATGCAGCCGGCATCATCTCGGGGCATGACGATCCCATGGTCATCACTATCATATTGGCCAACGCTAATCTCTACCGCACACTGGTAGACCAGGGAAGCTCGGCTGATATCTTATTCAAAACCACCTTCGACAAACTCGGCTTAGAAGAAAAAGAACTCAGAGTATATCCGAACAGCCTATTCGGGCTGGAGACACTTCAATCCAACCACTTGGATACATCTCACTACAAACAACCTTTGAAAAAGAAAACCGATCAAGGACACTCAATATAGACTACATCATGGTCGACGTGAGTTCAGCCTACAATGCCCTAATAGGTCGGACAATGTTAAATCAGCTCGGCGCAGTAGTCTCGACTCCACACCTGTGCATGAAGTTTCCAACCACAGAAGGAATAGCTACGATAAAAGCAGATCAGAAGACAGCGCACCGCAGTTACAACTAAAGTCTAAATCTCAGAGGCAAAGGAGAAGAATTCCACACCATCGAACTCGGAGGAGTTCGAGGGCGGGAAGAACATCGTCCACAACCCGAAGGCGAAATAGAAAAGGTCCAGATCGGAGATGTCCCAGACAAAACAACCAATATCGGCACAATTCTAAAAGGAGACATAAAGGAGTCACTCATACAGTTCTCTTTGCATGGAAGGCCGCAGACATGCCAGGCATAGACCCTAAGTTAATGTGCCACAAGTTGGCAGTTTACCCAGGATCTCGGCCAGTACAGCAGAGACGCAGAAAACTCGGACCCGAACGATCACAAGCTGTGGAGGAGCAAGTACAAGCTCTACTGGAGGCAGGATTCATAAGAGAAGTTAAGTACCCACTATGGCTAGCTAACGTCGTCTTGGTGAAAAAATCAAATGGGAAGTGGTGGATGTGCATCGACTACACTGATCTCAACAAAGCCTGCCCAAAAGATCCTTATCCACTCCCAAGTATCGACGCCTTGGTGGATGCCTCCTCCGGATACAAATACCTCTTGTTTATGGATGCCTATTCCGGATACAATCAAATCCCGATGTACCCACCTGATCAAGAAAAAACCTCATTCTTAACCCCGAAAGTAAACTACTGCTACATTGTCATGCCATTCGGACTCAAGAACATAGGAGTCACTTATCAAAGATTAATGAATAAAGTCTTCGCAGACCATATTGGGAAAGTCATGGAAGTCTACGTGGACGACATGTTAATAAAGACACAAAGTGAAGAGTCGTTGTTGTCCGACCTCACTCAAGTATTCGACACCATAAGAAGGCATGGCATGCGACTTAGCCCGGCAAAATGCACCTTCACGGTGGAAGCCGGTAAATTCTTGGGTTTTATGCTCACACAAAGAGGAATCGAGGCAAATCCTGATAAATGCCGAGCTATACTCGACATGAAGAGTCCGACCTGTGTCAAAGAGGTACAACAACTCAATGGAAGATTGGCAGCCTTATCCAGATTCCTAGCTAGATCGGCAATAAGATCTCTACCTTTCTACGCCACTCTAAAGAAAGGAAAGAGGTTCGAATGGACAACAGAGTGTGAGCTGGCCTTCCAAGATTTCAAAAGGTTCCTGGGACAACCACCTATCCTAACTCAGCCACGGGAAGGAGAACCGCTTATATTGTACCTCGCCGTGGGAAATCGGGCAATAGCCTCAGCATTAGTCCGAGAAGATGACAGTGGACAACAACCTATATACTTCATCAGTAAAGCACTACAAGGGTCCAAATTGAACCATCAAAAGATAGAAAAATTCGCTTATGCTCTCATACTAACATCTCGACGACTTCGCCCATATTTCCAATCCAACATCATCAAGGTTCGGACCAATCAGCCCGTAAAAGGCATCCTGCAAAAAACAGATCTAGCAGGAAGAATTCTACAATGGGCAGTCGAGTTGTCTGAATTCGACCTTCAATATGAAGCTCGGACAGCCATCAAATCACAATATTTGGCCGACTTCATTGCAGAATTTACAGACACCCCGAAAATCCTTACAGAGTGGAATCTCTACATAGACGGTTCCTCAAACAAAACTGGAAGTGGTGCGGGTGTGATAATTGAAAGCGACCAGGGAACCCAAATCGAACTTTCTCTCAAATTCAGATTCCCTGCCTCAAATAACCAAGCTGAGTATGAGGCACTACTAGCTGGTTTGAAGCTGGATAAGGAGGTTGGAGCTCAAAAGCTTATCATCTTCAGTGACTCACAGGTAGTCACTTCAAAAATAGTGGGGAGTTATCAAGCCAAGGATCCCACCATGAAAAAGTACTTGGACAAAACCAAGGAACTGCTCGGACAACTCGGGGAATAAGAGGTTCGTCACATACTCCGAGAACAGAATGCTCGAGCTGATGTACTCTCAAAATTAGCCAGCACCAAACCAGGGGGCAACAATAGAAGCCTCATCCAAGAGATGCTGCAGAACCCGTCAATCTCAGAAGAAGAAAAGGTCCTAGCCATAACAGGTCTGGATCAAGGATGGATGACTCCCATAATTAATTACCTCAAAACAGAAACACTCCCTACAGATAAGAAGGAGGCAAAGAGGTTAAAACGGGAAGCACAATACTACACCATCATAAATTATACTCTATACAAGAGAGGAATTTCAACACCACTATTAAAATACGTGCCGACTTACAACACAAAGGAAGTTTTAGAAGAAGTACACAGTGGCATTTGTGGCAACCATCTCGGAGCACAGGCACTTACCAAAAAAGTACTCCGAGCCAGATTTTATTGGCCGACTTTACAAAAAGAAGCAACAGAATTCGTGAAGACATGTCCACCATGTCAAAAACATGCCAACTTTCACATCGCCCCGCCAGAGGAGCTCATCAGCATAACCTCACCCTAGCCATTCGCAAAATGGGGACTCGATCTTCTCGGACCCTTCCCTCAAGGATCAGGACAAGTCAAATTCCTCATAGTAGGGGTAGACTACTTCACAAAATGGATCGAGGCAGAACCCCTAGCTAACGCCACTGCTCAAAGAAGTCAAAAATTCCTATATAGAAACATTGTCACAAGGTTTGGGGTTCCATACTCTATAACCACAGACAATGGCACTCAATTTACAGATGTAGGCTTCAAAAATCTGGTGGCCGATCTGAACATAAAACACCAATTCACATCCGTAGAACATCCCCAGACCAATGGACAAGCAGAAGCTGCCAACAAAGTCATATTAGCCGGGCTAAAACAGAAATTACAGGATGCAAAGGGAGCCTGGGCCGAAGAGCTCCCACAAGTCCTATGGGCATATCGGACAACTCCACACTCCACCACAAAGGAATCACCCTTCCGTTTAGCTTACGGAATGGAGGCAATGATCCCAGTGGAGGTTGAAGAAGGGTCGCCCAGAGTGATCCACTACAATGAAGAGGCCAACTCCCAACTTCAAAGGGAAGAACTCGACCTACTTCCAGAAATTCGAGAAAGAGCTCGGATCAGGGAAGAGGCATTAAAACGTCAAATGGCTTCAAGATACAATCAAAAGGTAGTGCTGCAAGGTTTTGCCGAAAATGACCTCATCCTAATCTGAAATGATATCGGAATAACTCGACCTGGAGAAAGAAAGCTGGCAGCAAACTGGAAAGGACCCAACCGAGTCATAGAAGTACTTAGAAAGGGGTACTACAGACTGTCCGAATTCGAAGAGCGAGAGCTTCCCAGGTCATGGCACGCTTGCAACCTACGAAGGTATTATAATTAGAGGTAATATGGATCTTAGGATAAGGTGCACTCTTTTTCCTGAAAAGTTTTTTTAATGAGGCGCCAAGCCAAGATTCGTAAAATACCTAACTTAGAGGAGTAAAACTCCCACATGTATATATTTGCATATTTTATATTTTGAATAAAGTTTATCAGATTTCCTACAAATCCTTTATCAAGACGCATTAATCTGAAATGCAAAAAATTCATCGTCCGATTATCAAGCTACAGATCGGCAGAAAGTGAAAATCAAATTCACTGCACGATCACGGTAAAGACCAACAAAGATGAAAACCAAATTCATCAAAAGGTCGACCAACGGGGATCAAACCCAATTTCTACGAAATTGGCAAAGATGAAAAGGCGACAAAAACAGAATAATGCAAGAAGTTATCGAAAGTGATCCATAGAAAGGACCTGACGAGGTCTTAATAAAAATGGGTTGCTAAAAATAACTTAAAGACCGGCCGACGTAGAAGAAGTCGGACCAGTCGACCACAATAACCAAAGTTATAAAAAGTAAATCCCTGGAAAGAGGCCTGGCCAGCCCTAAAGAAGAGGATTACTAGAAATAACTTAGAAGGGACCGACGTGAAGAAGTTGGCCCAAAACCAAAAAGTTATAAAAAGTAATCCCTAAAAGAGACCTGACAGATGTCCAAAAAAAAGAGGATTACTAGAAATAATTTAGAAGGGACCGACGTGAAGAAGTCGGCCCAAAACCAAAAAGTTATAAAAAGTAATCCCTAAAAGAGACCTGATAGAGGTCCAGAAAAAGAGGATTACTAAAAATAACTTAGAAGGGACCGACGTGAAGAAGTCGGCCTAAAACCAAAAAGTTATAAAAAGTAATCCCTAAAAGAGACCTAACAGAGGTCCAAAAAAAGAGGATTACTAGAAATAACTTAGAAGGGACCGACGTAAAGTAGTCGGCCCAAAACCAAAAAAAAAGTTATAAAAAGTAATCCATAAAAAGAGATCTGACAAAGATCCAAAAGGGATTACTAGAAATAACTTAGAAGGGACCAACATGATGAAGTCGGCCTCCCAGCAACCACAAAAGTTATAAAAGTAATCCATAAAAAGAGACCTAACAAAGGTCCAAACAAAATGGATTACCAGAAATAACTTCAGGCCGAGATAAAGAAGTCGGCCGACAGAAGACACGCAAGTTGGACCCAGAAATCCACAACAGAATCAAACTACAAAGTATGAAAGCACAAAGGCAATCAAAAGAGGTTGGACAACAAGATCCCAACACCTTGAAGATGCTTGAAAAAAATATTAAGCAAAGCAAGAGCAAAGTTGCCATAATAAACAAGACCCAAGAGGCCACCTGAAGTCGACCTCAAAAGGCTTAACCTTTGATTTTTTTTAAAAAGTTGCTAAAAAAGCAACTAAAAAGTATTCAGAAGTCAGAACGATAATAACTACAGAATAAAAAGAGTTCGAAGCCCATAAGTCGGGTTATACACAAAAACACCTAGAAATAATCATAGAAGATCCAAAGATTTCTCAGTTGCAGCATCACGGGGTGAAGGAGGACGAGTCTGAAGAGGCACCGCATCTACCGTCCCATCATCCCGGTTCAGGATCTGACAATCAGGATCTGACTCGGGATGACCACCCGCAGAAGTTGAAGAAGTCGGCGCAACAGAGACTTTGGCAGTAGGCTTGGGAGGGGGCTCGACATCATCATCATCATCAGGGTCTTCAGGGACAATTTTACCGTCTTTCACAATGTTGTCCAAGCTGAAGAGAGTAAAGTCAAGCTCGGGCGCAAGAACTCGAACCTGCTCCTTCAAATTCTCATATGCGGCAGTAACACTGCCTACAAGATGACCTTGAAGTTCGGCATAATCAGCTCGGACAGACTCCAAATTCTCCTTGAGATCCATCATCTCCCTATAAGTGGTGACATAGCTCTCCTTATGCTTCAACGCCGTATCCTCAGCCAACTTTGTAGAGGCCGCCAAAGCAACAGCTCTCGTCTTTTCACCCTCAAACTCTTTCTCCAACCTGTTCACTTTCACCTTGAGCTCCTCCTTCAAACCCTTAATCCGGTCAAACTCTAATTTGGCCTCCTCCATAAAGGCCTTCGTTGCATGGATAGAAAGATCTTGGGCGGTTCGATACAGAGCTGCCCCCATATGTGCCATCTTGATGCTACTCCGAGTAATAAAATCCAAATGACGAAGAAGAGAGACATCGTCAGTAGGAATGATACCATAAGGAGCAATCTGCTGGTCGACAAACCCAACAGCATCGAAATCAGGAGCATCTAAATTAAAGGGCTCAATAGTCCGAGGTCTTTTGGAAGGGGGAACGGCCGTAGGAGAGGAGACAGCAGCAGAAGCCTGGGGAGGATCAAGCACATGGATCTGAGGGGTAGGGATCATCCTTCTCAGGCTAGGAGAGCTCGGCAGGGGCTGTTTAGAAGGAATACGAGAAGACCCTTCCGCAGCCACTTTGGCCGAGATATTTTGGGCCGCAGTAGCCTTCCTCGTCTTTATAAAGGCTTTCATAGAGTCATTATTCTTGGCCATCTCTGAAAAACAATCAACCATAGAAGCAGGTTAAAAGCTGCTAAAAGAAGGAAGCAAAGTAAAAACAAAGCAAAAAATATTAATTAATACCCAACGCAGTTTGAACAAGGGAGAGGTCCCCCAGAAATTTCTTGGTGTCAAGATGAGGAGGTTCCCCCTAATTATCCTCAAAACATTTACAAAGGCCTGCTCGACTTCGTCAAGCATCTCCCACGTGTATCGAGATACCACCACATTCTGTTGCCAACAGCTCGGACCTTAAAAAAGTAGTTCTTGAAGTCCCTAAAGGACTCGTCATACATAGCAAAAACTTTATGTCCTTGGGCAGATCTAAAGGAAATCCAAGAGGCTTTCTTTTTCGAAGAAATCCCGGGCTTAGTTAAAACAAAAAGGTAAAGAAAGAGAGTCTGAGAAGGTGTGACGTCCAACTCTTGGCAAAGCAGCTGAAAGATTTTGATAAAACCCTAGGAGTCCGGATGGAGCTGGGATGGAGCTACGTTACACGACCACAACAAATCGGTCTCAAAGGAAGTGAAAGGAAAAGTAATATTCAACTGGCTGAAAAAATAGTCATAAGCATAAAAGAAAGGGCGTTCCGCTCGGGTCAGAGTGGAAAAGCAAACCCTCTCCTCAGAATCAGGCGCTACCAATTCATAGTTCTTTTCCTGATCTCTATTCTTACAGAGTCGGTGATGTTTCCTAAGCTCTGCATAGAATTCAGAATTAACTACAGAGACGCACATCAAGATAAGGGAGTCCAGCCAATCAGACATGCCCTCGGGGACTTTGGAGGAAGTCTCAAAAATATTTTTGCGAGAAGACATGGTCAACTAATCCTACAGCAAAGAAAAGAGAGAGGAATTACTAAATAAATAGCTCAGGCACAACAAAGAAAATAGCTCAGACAAAACAGATATAACTCGATCTAGGGCACACATGACAAAAGGAAAACCCAGGACACAACCCACTGTTCCAGGGGCATCCTTTGGAGGCAATAACAGAGCAAGGACTTAAGGAAATTAGCAAGAAAAACCTTCTTTCAATTAACACTCCGAGAAGAAAATTTCAAACCAAATAAGTCATCAATAACCGCCCCTCAAACTACAGTTTCAGTCTATCAGTTAAAAGAACTACCAAGTAACAAAAATATGTCAAGCGAAAATCATCAAAGACGCAACCTTTCTTTAGAATCAAACAAGCCATTGTCTCAAAAAGCTACAAAACCAGAAAATGCAGAAACAGGCAACAACATGCAAACCCCTAAAAAGCCTCAATCATCAGAAAAAATGCCAAGAGTATACATAAGGGCGAAAGAAAGCCAGAAAAAATACATCAAAGCCACCCACAAGCATAAGAATACGAAAAGGTTCAAGCTTTCCAACACAAAGTTAAGCCAGATCAAAACTCTATCAAGAGTAGAACGATGCAAGCATAAAGGAAGAACGATGAAAGAAGTCAAAGAAAAGAGGAACCAACCTGAAAGAGGAGAAAGCACTGAAGAAGCGAAAAGGACAAAATCCAGAATTTCCCTCGATCAAGGAAAACACAACCACCAAATGGCGTCACAGAGAGAAACGCAAAAATGCAAGCTCCAGGAAAAACAGAAGGGTAGAGAGAAAAGGAGAAGTTACAGCAAGAAAGAAAAAGAAGAGAAAACCGTTTTTTGTGAAAAGTTCAAAATGAACGGAGTATTAAAAGAATTAATGAGGTTATTAAACCCTCGCACATTTCCAAAGCAAGGAGACACACATTTTCAAAAGGATAAAAATTTAAAAGAAAAACGTTCCGCATTCAAAGGGAAACTCTACAAAAGGAAAAAGCGACGAAATGCTCGAGTTCGGCTTCACCAGAGAAGGATCGAAGTCCTAAAAACTCGACCTTGAAAGGAAGACCACACTCGAGCAGGGGCACTGTTCATACCCTAGGTTGAGATGTCCGACCCGAAAAGTTTGACGACAAGTCGACCAACCTCTTCAAGACAGGACTACCCGACCTCTTCTCAAAGAGCTCGGCCAAATCACTAGAAAAAGCCTAAAAAGGGCCCAAACAAAGGAACACGACCCAAATCCAAAGGCAGCCCAAGCCTATAGAGATAAGGGCGGTTCCCTTGAAGATAAGATGACCTCGCTCAAAGATAAGATAAGATAGCTATCTTATCTCCAGAAAGGTCACTCTACAACCATTATAAATACACTGGAGCACCCAGGTATAACTCATACTCTGATTCTACTAAAAAAACCTGCTTAATACCCTTGCTAACTTAAGCATCGGAGTCCCTTGCAGGTACCACCACCCTCCGGTGGTGAAGGATCAGCAGCATAGCCAGCCCAACAAATCGAACATGACAGCTCCGGCCGCCATCCACCAGCCGGACACATCATCTCCGACCAGAACAGAAGATTTCGTCCGAGATCGACCTACAGTTTCAGGTAACCCTCGGAACACAAGGGTAAGGCTATATGGGTAAAGTATGCTTTTATCAAAGATTGCCTCAATCATGCTCAATGAAATTCAAGACATCAATCAATGGAAATAAAGAATCAAGCAAAACGAAGATTACAATCATAGAAGAGATATGTCACACAATGAACAAAGTTAGTGGTTAAAAGGTGTAACCACTCGATATAAGCCCAAAACTCACAAGGTATTTGTTCTTTACTCTTCTATGTTCAAAAATAAAATCATTCAAGCAAGTTTGAAAACAGTTTTCTCAATCAATTCAATAGCATGCTCTTGACAAAATTCTTGGAAAATTTTTTGTTGTTTTTTTTTCACCAAAATTATTTCCTATATGTATGTATGATGTGATGGATGCCAAATTTCTCAAAATTTCCTAGTTCTTTTCCTAATTTTTAACAAGCAAAAAGTAACATGAACAATTAGGATTAAGATAACCAGGTATAAGCTATTCACATCATCCAATCACAATCCATATCTCTACTATATATTAGCAATATAAGGAATGCAATATGTACGTATATACTAAAATGAAAGTGCAATACTAGATGTAACTAGAAGCAACTAATATATATATATATATATACCAAAGTACTAAACAGTAGTGCATAAGTCAAAGTACTATAAATATCCACAAAAAGCATAATATAGACTGAAAATAAACTAAAATGACAAGTGTTCAGGAGAGAATATTTACACCAAAAAATAGAAGATCCTCCCCCACACTTAAGTCATGCACTGTCCTCAGCGCTAAAAGAACCCATCGGGAGAGGTCAACTATGAGAAGGTGATGGGTGATGATGATGATGGTGATATACAATTGATAAACCCATATTTCATGAGTTCCTTTGTGCTTAATTAGAGTGATTTATACAATCCTTCACCTACTTATTCACATTAATTGCATGGTTTTACTTTCCCTTCCTTATTGTGTGATGTAAATGAAAAACATGTTTTCTAAGCTTTAAAATTAATTATTTTAATTACCTTTATTTCCATTCGATGCCGTGATTAGTGTGTTGAGTAGTTTCAGATTTTCTAAAGGCAGAATGACTTAAAGGATGAAAAAGGAAACATACTAAAATAGAAGGAGAAAGCAAAACGGAGCTTTAAGGAAACTGGTACCCACGCGATCGCATGGATGACGCGATCGCGTGCCAAGCACGAATCAGCAGCGACTCGGCCGCATGACTGATGCGACCGCGCGCCTTAAGCAGAATGCACATGACGCGGTCGCATGACTGACGCGACCGCGTGGCAAGGAAAAGCTCCGAATGACGCGACCGCGTGACCCACGCGGACGCGTGACAGAGGCCACGCACCAGAAATTACAGAATACGCCCCCAGCGAATTCTGAAGCCTTTTTTGGTCCAGATTCAAGTACAGACAGCATAGACTAGAGGTTATAAAGTGGAGGAATGTATCCATTCAGAGAGAGCTCGCCAATTTCTAGTTTTCATGATTTAGATTTAGTTTAGAGAGAGATTCTCTCTCTCTCTCTTAGCATTTAGGACTTCTTGTTTTGGGAGTAACTCTGGATCCAGGTTTTAATGTTCTTTTATTTTAGTTTTACTTTTATCCCAACATTTGAATTGATTATTATAATTTGATTTATGAATTATTCCATGTTACAGATCTCTATTTGAATTAATGATATTTGAGGTATTTTCAGTTTATAATTGTTCTCTTTGATTTAAGTTGCCATTGCTTCCCATCTAAGGATACTTTCATTATTCCAGCAATTTACTTTTCCCCCTTTTGGTCTTGGTTAAGAATTTAGTAACTCAACAGTTATTAAACTCAACATAATTGATAATCGTTATTTTGCTAATTGATCTGAACCTAAATAATCCCAACCTTTTCTTAGGAAACAATTAGGATTCAAAGGTCAAATTAATTAGTCCCTTGACTTTCCTTTGCCCTGGCAAGGGTTGACCAAGTGAAATTAAAATACAACTTTCATTATTGTTGAGAGGGATAACTAAGTTGGACTTCTAATTTCCCCTATCTTGCCAAAAATTGTTTTTTACAGTTATTATTTATTTTTAATTGCCATTTAATTCACTCGTCATTTAAATTACTTGCTTCTCACCTTCTAAACCCCGATTACAACCTTTATAACCAATAATAAGAACATACTTCCTCGCAGTTCCTTGAGAAGACGACCCGAGGTTTGAATACTCGGTTAACAATTTTTAACGGGTTTGTTACTTGTGACAACCAAAACGTTTGTACGAAGGGATTTTTGTCGGTTTAGAGACTATATCTACAACGCGACTGTTTTTATGACATTCTTTACTGGCAGAAATCCCGACGTCAAAATGGCGCCGTTGCCGGGGAACTGCTAACGTGTGCCTTATTATTGCTTATTGTAAATATTTTTCTTTTGCTTGTTTATTTATTTTTGTTTTTCCTTTTTATCTTTATTTGCTACTATGGACTCTCACCCCTCTCGCTTTGAGTTTGGTTCTAATATTGTTAAAGGAAATAGAAGTTACAGCAGGAATGTGTGTCAAGGTCAAACCAATCAAGGATGGATGGAGCCAAGAGGATCTAATCAACCCTTTAGGCAGCAACACCCTCCGAGATATCCTGGACAAAGACCATTCTACCGTGCATACCCAGCTGAAAGACATGGTGGACAACCTTGTAACTACCAACAAGTCCCACCCCGTGCATATGAACCATCCTTTCAACATAATCTCTAACCACCACACTCACAAGCTTCTCTTCACCATTCGCCATCATATGATCCTTCCTTACCCCAATACCAATCCTATCGTTCCCAATCATCACCACTTTCCTTTGTATCATGTCCAAGTCTGGCAAACCGCGAAGCAGAGGATCGCCTAAAAGAAACAGTGATTAAATTTCAAACAACCATTCAACAACTGGAGCAAGCACTAATTCAATGGGCCACTAGGCGCTCAAATATACAAGGATCAACCACAGCTCCATGTGGACAGCCTGATGAAAGAAATACTAGAGACTCCAGTGGACAAGACAGAGAATGAATTCATACTAGAACAAGTGGAAGAAGCTGTCATTGTTCAAGAAGAAAAGTTGGTTGAAGATCTAGGAGATGCTGAACTTCCTTGGGAATCCAGAATTGAGGAAAACTCCGTCCGAGATGCTACAGTTGATGCTAAAGAGGATACCGTATAATCTCCAAGGCAAGTCGTTTACGAAGAATCAGACGGAATAATCCAAGAAGCAAATTTTCTTGATGATGATAGTCACAAGTCTAGTTCTCCTAGTGATGGACTTGCGTCCGCAAGTGAATTCTCTGAGATCGAAGAATCTTCCCCAAGTGAATATGAAGATAATGCAGAGGTAGATTTCTCTCAACCTCCAATCTATGACTCAAGTGATGAGGAAGATATAGAAGACTTTGACCAGGATACAGATACAATTGAAGATCTTTGCGAGGAAGTGGAAGAATTCACAGAAGAGCACAAGGAAACGGAACTTGCAGAACCACCAAAAACACCAATTCCAAGGCCATTACCACCTAATACAAGCTTCAAGTGGGTACAATCCTTAACTTATAGCTTTACTTATTCACTTGAATATGGTTTGCTTGAAACAGATGGCCAACTTAGAGCTCTTTGCGGCTTTAAGAGTAAGAGGGAATTGGCTCGTACTCAGAACTGGTGCACCAGGTTCAATAAGGTTCCGCGCTTCTCCTCGAAGTACACGGATTGGTATCATGCTCAATTGCATGGATCACGGAGAACGTTTGGTCACCACGGTGAGATTCTATTTTTTAAACCGCCCGGATGGAGACATGTAGACCAAGACAGAGGCGGATTTAAACGCAAGGCTTGGAATCCTGAGGTTTATTCTGACATTTGTTACCACAGGAGCCTAAAAATTTGTTTGAAGCTGCTCAGAAGCTTCACATGCTTAGTTTGGGACTGGTGCACGAAATTGTGATGTCCAGGCTCGAACAATCCCTGGCAACGTGAGCAACTTGGTACGCGTAATCGTGATTACACTTTAATTATGTAAAATTCATGGATCTTTCTTTCCCTGGGAATGGCGCCAAGAACATGGTGCCAATACCATGGTTCACAACTTCGATACAACTAACCAGCAAGTGCACTGGGTCGTCCAAGTAATACCTTACGTGAGTAAGGGTCGAATCCCACGGAGATTGTTGGTATGAAGCAAGCTATGGTCACCTTGTAAATCTCAGTTAGGTAGATATAAATGGATAATGGTGTTTTCGAATTTAATATAATAAAATAGGGATAGAGGTACTTATGTAAATCATTGGTAGGAATTTCAGATAAGGGAATGGAGATGCTTTTCGTTCCTCTGAACCTCTGCTTTCCTGCTATCTTCATCCAATCAGTCTTACTCCTTTCCATGGCTGGCTTTATGTGATACATCACCACTGTCAATGGCTACTTTCGGTCATCTCTCGGGAAAATGATCCAATGCCCTGTCACGGCACGGCTAATCGTCTGGAGGCATCACCCTTGCCAATGGCTTCATCTTATCCTCTCAGTGAATAATATGCTCACGCACCCTGTCACGGCACGGCTATTCATCTGTCGGTTCTCGATCATGCTGGAATAGGATTTACTATCTTTTTGCGTCTGTCACTAACGCCCTGCAATCGCGAGTTAAGAGCTCGTCACAGTCATTCAATCATTGAATCCGACTCGGAATACCACAGACAAGGTTTAGACCTTCCGGATTCTCTTGAATTCCTCCATCATTCTAGCTTACGCCACGAAGATTCTGGTTAGGAGATCTAAGAGATATTCATTCTATCTTATTTCATGTAGAACGGAAGTGTTTGTCAGGCACGTGTTCATAGGGGAGAATGGTGATGAGCGTCACACATAATCATCAGCTTCATCACGTTCTTGGGTGTGAATGGATATCTTAGAAGCGAAATAAGATGAATTGAATAGAAAACAGTAGTACTTTGCATTAATCTTTGAGGAACAGCAGAGCTCCACACCTTAATCTATGGAGTGTAGAAACTCTACCGTATGAAAATACATAAGTGAAGGTTCAGGCATGGCCGAGATGGCCAGCCCCCCTAAAGCGTGATCAATAGTCTCCTAAGATGAACAATGGATTGAAACTGAGACCAAAGATATCTCATACAATAGTAAAAGGTCCTATTTATAATAAACTAGTCACTAGGGTTTACATGAGTAAGTAATTGATGTATAAATCCACTTCTTGGGCCCACTTGGTGTGTGTTTGGGCTGAGCTTGAGTGTTGCACGTGCAGAGGCCATTTGTGGAGTTGAACGCCAGGTTTTGATCCATTTCTGGCGTTCAACTCTGGTTTTGGATCCTTTTCTGGCGCTGGACGCCAGATTTGGGCAGAAAGCTGGCGTTGAATGCCAGTTTACGTCGTCTATTCTTGGCCAAAGTATGGACTATTATATATTGCTGGAAAGCCCTGGATGTCTACTTTCCAACACAATTAGAAGCACGCCATTTCAAGTTTTGTAGCTCCAGAAAATTCACTTTGAGTGCAGGGAGGTCAGAATCCAACAGCATCAGCAGTCCTCCTTCAACCTCTGAATCTGATTTCTGCTCAAGTCCCTCAATTTCTGCCAGAAAATACCTGAAATCACAGAAAAATACACAAACTCATAGTAAAGTCCAAAAATGTGAATTTAACATAAAAACTAATGAAAACATCCCTAAAAGTAACTAGATTCTACTAAAAACATACTAAAAACAATGTCAAAAAGCGTATAAATTATCCGCTCGTCACAGCACCAAACTTAAATTGTTGCTTGTCCCCAAGCAACTGAAAATCAAATAGGATAAAAATAAGAGAATATACTATAAATTCCAAACTATCAATGAAACATAGCTCCAATCAAATGAGCGGGACTTATAGCTTTTTGCCTCTTGAATAGTTTTGGCATCTCACTCTATCCATTGAAGTTTAGAATGATTGGCATCTATAGGAACTTCAGATTTCGAATAGTGTTATTGACTCTCCTAGTTCAGTATGATGATTCTTGAACACAACTTCTTTATGAGTCTTGGCCGTGGCCCTAAGCACTTTGTTTTCCAGTATTACCACCGGATACATAAATGCCACAGACACATAATTGGGTGAACCTTTTCAGATTGTGACTCAACTTTGCTAAAGTCCCCAATTAGAGGTGTCCAGGGTTCTTAAGCACACTCTTCTTTTGCTTTGGACCTTGACTTTAACCGCTCAGTCTCAAGTTTTCACTTGACACCTATACGCCACAAGCACATGGTTAGGGACAGCTTGGTTTAGCCGCTTAGACCAGGATTTTATTCCTTTAGGCCCTCCTATCCACTGATGCTCAAAGCCTTGGGATCCTTTTTATTTCCCTTGCCTTTTGGTTTTAAGGATTATTGGCTTTTTGCTCTTGCCTCTTGGTTTTAAGAGCTTTGGCTTTTTCTGCTTGCTTTTTCTTTTTCTTTCTATTTTATTTTTTTTTTCGCCTATTTTTTTTCTGCAAGCTTTGTTCTTTGCTGCTTTTTCTTGCTTCAAGAATCATTTTTATGATTTTTCAGATTTTCAAATAACATGTCTCCTAGTCATCATTCTTTCAAGAGCCAACATATTTAACATTCTTAAACAACAATTTCAAAAGACATATGCACTATTCAAGCATACATTCAGAAAATAAGAAGCATTGTCACCACATCAATATAATTAAGCTAAGTTCAAGGATAAATTCGAAACTCATGTACTTCTTGTTCTTTTGGAATTAACACATTTTTCATTTAAGAGAGGTGATGGATTCATAGGACATTCATATCTTTAAGACAAAGTTACTAACTACTAATGATCATGTAATGAAGACACAAACATGGATAAGCACATAACATATAAAAAACAAAAAACAGAAGAAATAAGAACAAGGAATGAATCCACCTTAGTGATGGTGGCGTTTCCTTCTTGAGGAACCAATGATGTCCTTGAGCTCTTCTATGTCTCTTCCTTGTCTTTGTTGCTCCTCCCTCATTGCTTTTTTTTGATCTTCTCTTATTTCATGGAGCATGATGGAGTGCTCTTGATGTTCCACCCTTAGTTGCTTCCAATAATTGTGTGGAAGAAAATATATCCCCTGAGGTATCTCAGGGATCTCTTGATTTGCAGTCAAATGTTCTACCATTGAGCTATAGACCCTTGATGGAAGCTTTTGTCTTCCCTTTCCTCTTTCTAGAGGTTTCTCTGGCCTTAGGTTCCATCAATGGTTATGGAAAAAACAAAAAAGCTATGCTTTTACCACACCAAACTTAGAATGTTGCTCGCCCTCGAGCAAAAGAAGAAAGAATAGAGGAAGAAGAAGAAGATATGGAGGAGATGGATGGGTGTATGTATTCGGCCATATGGGTGGGATTGGGTGGGAAAGAGATGTTGAATTTTGAAGGTAAGTGGGTGTATGGATGTGAGTGGTAAAGGGTTAATAGGGAAGGGTGTTTATTGGGAATAGAGGATGATTGAGAATAGAGAAGAGAGTGAGTGGAGGTAGGTGGGGATCCTGTGGGGTCCACAGATCCTGAGATGATCCTGTGAGGTCCACATATCCTGAGGTGTCAAGGTATTTACATCCCTGCACCAATTTAGGCATGCAAAATGCCCTTGCACACAACTCTGGGCATTCAGCGCCAGGTTGGTGCCCATTTTGGGCGTTCAACGCCCATTTGCTGCCATTTCTGGCGTTGAACGCCAGAACCATGCTTGTTCTGGGCGTTCAGCGCCAGGATGCTGCCCATTCTGGGCGTTCAGCGCCAGAACCATGCTCTGTTCTGGCGTTTGAACGCCAGGCAGATGCTCCTCCAGGGTGTGATTTTTCTTCTGCTGTTTTTGATTCCGTTTTTGAATTTTTTGTTTATTTTGTGACTCCACATGATCATGAACCTATAAAGACATATAACTAAGAAAAAATATAGTTAGATAAATAAACATTGGGTTGCCTCCAAACAAGTGCTTCTTTAATGTCAATAGCTTGACAGTGGGCTCTCATGGAGCCTCACAGATGTGCAGAGCTTTGTTGAGACTCTCCAACACCAAACTTAGAGTTTGGATATGGGAGTTCAACACCAAACTTAGAGTTTGGTTGTGGCCTCCCAACACCAAACTTAGAGTTTGACTGTGGGGGCTCTGGTTGACTCTGCTTTGAGAGAAGCTTTTTCTGCTTCCTCTCCATGGTTGCAGAGGGAGATCCTTGAGTTTTAAACACAAGGGAGTCCTCATTCCATTGAAGGACTATTTCACCTCTGTCAACATCGATCACATCTCTTGCTGTGGCCAGGAAAGGTCTTCCTAGGATGATGGATTCATCCTCTTCCTTTCCAGTATCCAGGACTATGAAATCAGCAGGGATGTAAAGGCCTTCAACCTTTACTAACACGTCTTCTACTTGTCCATATGCCTGTTTTCTTGAATTGTCTGCCATCTCTAATGAGATTTTAGCAGCTTGCACCCCATAGATTCCCAGTTTCTCTATTACAGAGAGGGGCATGAGGTTTATTCCTGAACCGAGGTCACATAGAGCCTTAAAGATCATGGTGCCTATGGTACAGGGTATTATGAACTTTCCAGGATCCTGTCTCTTCTGAGGCAATGTCAGTTGATCCAGATCACTTAGTTCATTGATGAGCAAGGGAGGTTCAACTTCCCAAGTATCAATGCCAAATAATTTGGCATTCAGCTTCATGATTGCACCAAGAAACTTGGCAGTTTGCTCTTCAGTAACATCCTCATTCTCTTCAGAAGAGGAATACTCATCAGAGCTCATGAAGGGCATAAGGAGGTTCAATGGAATCTCTATGGTCTCTAGATGAGCCTCAGAGTCCTTTTGTTCCTCAGAGGGAAGCTCCTTATTGATCACTGGACGTCCCAGGAGGTCTTCCTTCTTGGGATTCACGTCCTCCACTCCCCTTGTAGGTTCGGCCATGGTGCTTATGTCAATGGCCTTGCACTCTCCTTTTGGGTTCTCTTCTGTATTGCTTGGGAGAGTATTGGGAGGAATTTCAGTGATCCTTTTACTCAGCTGGCCCACTTGTGCTTCCAAATTTCTAATGGAAGATCTTGTTTTATTCATGAAACTTACAGTGGCCTTAGACAGATCAGAGACTAAGTTTGCCAGATTAGAAGTATTTTGTTCAGAGTTCTCTGTCTGTTGCTGAGTGGATGATGGAAAAGGCTTGCTGTTGCTAAACCTGTTTCTTCCACCATTATTAAAGCCTTGTTGAGGCTTTTGATCCTTCCATGAGAAATTTGGATGATTTCTCCATGATGAGTTATAGGTGTTTCCATAAGGTTCACCTAAGTAATTCACCTCTGCTATTGCAGGGTTCTCAGGATCATAAGCTTCTTCTTCATGAGAAGCCTCTTGAGTACTGTTGGATGCAGCTTGCATTCCATGCAGACTTTGAGAGATCATATTGACTTGCTGAGTCAATATTTTATTCTGAGCCAATATGGCATTCAGAGTATCAACTTCAAGAACTCCCTTCTTCATAGGCGTCCCATTATTCACAGGATTCCTTTCAGAAGTGTACATGAACTGGTTATTTGCAACCATGTCAATGAGTTCTTGAGCTTCTGCAGGCGTTTTCTTTAGGTGAATGGATCCACCTGCAGAAGTATCCAATGAGATCTTTGATAACTCAGATAAACCATCATAGAATATATCCAGGATGGTCCATTCTGAAAGCATGTCAGAAGGACACTTTTTGGTCAGTCCTTTGTATCTCTCCCAAGCTTCATAGAAGGATTCACCTTCTTTCTGTCTGAAGGTCTGAACGTCCACTCTAATCTTACTAAGCTTTTGAGGAGGAAAGAACTTGGCTAAGAAAGCCTTGACCAGCTTATCCCATGAGTTCAGGCTATCCTTAGGTTGAGAATCCAACCATAGTCTAGCTCTGTCTCTTATAGCAAAAGGGAAAAGCATGAGCCTGTAGACTTCAGGATCTACTCCATTAGTCTTTACAGTATCACATATCTGCAAGAATTCAGTTAAGAACTAAAAAGGATCTTCAGATGGAAGTCCATGAAACTTGCAGTTCTGCTGCATCAGAGAAACTAATTGAGGTTTCAGCTCAAAGTTGTTTGCTCCAATGGCAGGAATGGAGATGCTTCTTCCATGTAAATTGGAATTAGGTGCAGTAAAGTCACCAAGCATCTTCCTTACATTATTATTATTTTCGGCTGCCATCTCCTCTTCCTGTTCGAAAATTTCTGAAAGGTTATCTCTGGATTGTTGTATTTTAGCTTCTCTTAGCTTCCTTTTCAGAGTCCTTTCAGGTTCTGGATTTGCTTCCACAAGAATGTTCTTATCCTTGCTCCTGCTCATATGACAAAGAAGAAGGCACAGAAAAATAATAATAATAGGGATCCTTTTTGCCCAAGCACAAAGGTTCCCTTATGTGAGTAGAAGAAAAGAAGAAAAGAAAATCTGAACTCAGAGAGAGAGGGGGTTCGGATTTTTGGTGAGTTGAAGGAAAGATGTTAGTATATCAATAAACAAATAGAAGAAGATGAGAGGGGGAAGTGAATTTTCGAAAACAATTTTTGAAAAAGAGTTAGTGATTTTTTTTTTTAGAATAGTTTTTGAAAAAAGTTAGTAAATTTTTTTTTTGAAAATAAAAAAAAATTAGAATAATTAGTTATTTAAAAAGAAATTTTGAAAAAGAGGGAAGATATTTTCGAAAATTAGAGAGAGAGAGTTAGTTAGGTAGTTTTGAAAAAGTTAAGAAACAAACAAAAAGTTAGTTAGTTAGTTGAAACAAATTTTGAAAGGATAAGAAGTTAGGAGGTTAGAAAAGATATTTTGAAAAAGATAAGATGAGAAGATATTTTTGAAAAGTAGTTTTGAAAAAGATTTGATTTTTAAAATCTCAATTAATGACTTGATTCATAAGAAATCACAAGATATGATTCTAGAACTTAAAGTTTGAATCTTTCTTAACAAGCAAGTAACAAACTTCAAATTTTTGAATCAAAACATTAATTGATTATGCTATTTTCGAAAATTTGATATAAAAATAAGAAAAATATTTTTGAAAAATATTTTTGGAATTTTCGAAAATAACTAAGAATTTTGAAAAAGATTTTGAAAAAGATAAGATTTTCAAATTGAAAATTTGATTTGACTCATGAGAAACAATTTGATTTTAAAAATTTTTGAAAAAGTCAATCCAAATTTTCGAATTTGATGAGAGAAAAAGGGAAAGATATTTTTTTGATTTTTGAATTTTTATGATGCAAGAGAAAAACACTAAAAAGATGCAATGCATGAAACTTTTAGATCAAAACAATGAATGCATGCATGAATGATATGAATGTCAAGATGAACACCAAGAACACTTTGAATGTCAAGATGAACATCATAGACACAATTTTGAAAAATTTTTAATTCAAATAAAATATGCAAGACACCAAACTTAGAATTCTTTAATGCTTAGACACTAAGAATTCAAGAATGCATATGAAAAACATGAAAAGACACAAAACAAAAAATCATCAAGATCAAACAAGAAGACTTACCAAGAACAACTTGAAGATCATGAAGAACACTATGAATGCATGAGAATTTTTGAAAAATGCAAGATGCACATGCAATTGACACCAAACTTATAACATGACTCATGACTCAAACAAGAAAAACAAAAATATTTTTTATTTTTATGATTTTCTAATTTTTTTTTTGATATTTTTGGTATTTTTCGAAAATTAATTGAAAAAGGAAAAATAAGGATTCCAAAATTTTTAACATGAATTCCAGGAATCTTGCATTCTTAGTCTAAAGCTTCAGTCCAGGAATTAGACATGGCTCACTAGCCAGCCAAGCTTTCAATGAAAGCTCCGGTCCAAAACACTAGACATGGCCAATGGCCAGCCAAGCTTCAGCATGTAATTCAGACGTGACACGCCTGACATACTCATTCCCAAAGGAATTAGACATGGCTTTACAGCCAGCCAGGCTTCACATGCTTTATGAAACACTAGAATTCATTCTTTAAAAATTTTGAATAAATTTTTTTTTTCGAAAACAAAAGAAAAATTTTGAAAGATTTTTGAAAAATTTTTGAAAAGAAAATAAAAAGAAAATTACCTAATCTGAGCAACAGGATGAACCGTCAGCTGTCCAAACTCAAACAATCCCCGGCAACGGCGCCAAAAACTTGGTGCACAAAATTGTGATGTCCAGGCTCGAACAATCCCTGGCAACGTGAGCAACTTGGTACGCGTAATCGTGATTACACTTTAATTATGTAAAATTCATGGCTCTTTCTTTCCCTGGCAATGGCACCAAGAACATGGTGCCAATACCATGGTTCACAACTTCGATACAACTAACCAGCAAGTGCACTGGGTCGTCCAAGTAATACCTTACGTGAGTAAGGGTCGAATCCCACGGAGATTGTTGGTATGAAGCAAGCTATGGTCACCTTGCAAATCTCAGTTAGGTAGATATAAATGGATAATGGTGTTTTCGAATTTAATATAATAAAATAGGGATAGAGGTACTTATGTAAATCATTGGTAAGAATTTCAGATAAGCGAATGGAGATGCTTTTCGTTCCTCTGAACCTCTGCTTTCCTGCTATCTTCATCCAATCAGTCTTACTCCTTTCCATGGTTGGCTTTATGTGATACATCACCACTGTCAATGGCTACTTTCGGTCATCTCTCGGGAAAATGATCCAATGCCCTGTCACGGCACGGCTAATCGTCTGGAGGCATCACCCTTGCCAATGGCTTCATCTTATCCTCTCAGTGAATAATATGCTCACGCACCCTGTCACGGCACGGCTATTCATCTGTCGGTTCTCGATCATGCTGGAATAGGATTTACTATCCTTTTGCGTCTGTCACTAACGCCCTGCAATCGCGAGTTAGGAGCTCGTCACAGTCATTCAATCATTGAATCCTACTCGGAATACCACAGACAAGGTTTAGACCTTTCGGATTCTCTTGAATACCGCCATCATTCTAGCTTACGCCACGAAGATTCTGGTTAGGAGATCTAAGAGATATTCATTCTATCTTATTTCATGTAGAACGGAAGTGTTTGTCAGGCACGTGTTCATAGGGGAGAATGGTGATTAGCGTCACACATAATCATCACCTTCATCACGTTCTTGGGTGCGAATGGATATCTTAGAAGCGAAATAAGATGAATTGAATAGAAAACAGTAGTACTTTGCATTAATCTTTGAGGAACAGCAGAGCTCCACACCTTAATCTATGGAGTGTAGAAACTCTACCGTATGAAAATACATAAGTGAAGGTTCAGGCGTGGCCGAGATGGCCAGCCCCCCTAAAGCGTGATCAATAGTCTCCTAAGATGAACAATGGATTGAAACTGAGACCAAAGATATCTCATACAATAGTAAAAGGTCCTATTTATAATAAACTAGTCACTAGGGTTTACATGAGTAAGTAATTGATGTATAAATCCACTTCCTGGGCCCACTTGGTGTGTGTTTGGGCTGAGCTTGAGTGTTGCACGTGCAGAGGCCATTTGTGGAGTTGAACGCCTGGTTTTGATCCATTTCTGGTGTTCAACTCTGGTTTTGGATCCTTTTCTGGCGCTGGACGCCAGATTTGGGCAGAAAGCTGGCGTTGAACGCCAGTTTACATCGTCTATTCTTGACCAAAGTATGGACTATTATATATTGCTGGAAAGCCCTGGATGTCTACTTTCCAACGCAATTGAAAGCACGCCATATCGAGTTCTGTAGCTCCATAAAATTCACTTTGAGTGCAGGGAGGTCAGAATCCAACAGCATCAGCAGTCCTTCTTCAACCTCTGAATCTGATTTCTGCTCAAGTCCCTCAATTTCAGCCAGAAAATACCTGAAATCACAGAAAAACACACAAACTCATAGTAAAGTCCAGAAATGTGAATTTAATATAAAAACTAATGAAAACATCCCTAAAAGTAACTAGATCCTACTAAAAACATACTAAAAACAATGTCAAAAAGCGTATAAATTATCCGCTCATCAGGGACCCCGAAGGCTATTGGCATTCCAAGCACTGGTAGAGATTTTTGGACGAATATAAACATAAACCGCCATAACAGGATACTCCTCCAATATCCAACTTAAGGACTCTAACTAAAAGTGCTAGGTGGGAGACAACCCACCATGGTATGGTCGCTTCTTTTTTCAATTTATTTCTTGTTAATTGCTTTCATTTTTCATTTTTCATTTTAATTTATTAAACCTGGAATCATGCATAAGCATTCATGATAGTCATTGCATTCTGCATTTTTCATGCATATAAAAAAAAGGGGTGCACGATGCGACCGCATGCCCCATGCAATCGCGTCATATCGCGAAAAACACCACCCATGCGACCGCGTGACTCACGCGGCCGTGTGATATATATATCGGCGTAAGGATCCAACGAACAGAAAGTTAGGCTGGAATCGTGCGGCCCTTGTGCGTTTCATACAAATTGGCCCACGCGATCGCATGCCCCATGCGATCGCATCACTTGCACAATATCAATCCCACGCGACCGCGTGAGCGACGCGATTGCGTCGCATGGATTGCATATCACCCCAAAAAGGAGACAGAGAGTTGTGCTGAAACGGCGCTGGAGTCGTGCGTTTAGCACGAATTCCAGCGATGCGATCGCGCGACCCATGCGATCGCGTCGCCCCTCTTTCCCCCCTCTCATGCGATCGCGCGACCCACGCGATCGCATCACCCCCATTTTCATCCCAACCACGCGACCGCGTGGGGAACGCGGCCGCGTGGATTCGAAAATATAACCCCCCAGCCTGCGAACCCTATCAGTCGCGCAGCCCCCCTTCACCCCCAAACCTCTTCCCCTTCTCTCTTCTTCTTCCCCCAGCCACCGCCGGCCAGCCACCACACCACCACCCCAATGCCGCCGCTCAGACGCCACCGCCGTACCACCCCCTCCCCTTCTCTCTTCTTCCTTCTTCCTCTCTCCTCCCCTCTCCACCACTGCCAACCGCGAGCACCGCCCAGCCACCACCGGCCGTCCAGCCGCTTCTCCCTCTCCGCCACCCATCCCCTTCAGCCAGCAACAACCACCGCCCTCATTTCCCCTATCCTCTTCCTCTCTCACTAACCCTAATACATCCCCCCGCCACTGCCCCCTCAGCCACCACCGCGACGCCGTGCACCACCACCGCGCCGGACGCCGCCGCAGCCACCTTCTTCCCTGTTCCACCCCTTCCGCTTACCAGGTTCCGCAACCCGCAACCCTTTTCATCCGTTCGTCACTTTTATGTATTTTTTATTCCGTTTATGTTCATGATTAGGATAGCTAGACTTGCATGTTGTAGTGGATTTTTAGGTTGTTAGGTAGCTTAGGCTGTGGTTAGTGAATCTAGGTCTGTTTACTTGCACTGTTCTTACTTCTGTTTTATCCTATGTGCAAATCTGTTGCTGCTATAATCATGATTCATATGCTGCTTTCTTGTATGTTGCTGCTGTTTACATTGAGTTTTTATGTTTATTTTATATCTATGTACATGCAACTTGATTTTTTAATTCATATGAACTGATATGATTGCTGTTTATTTTCCGGGACAATCCAATTTTAGCTGGAATGCTGCCCAAACCATTTCATGAATGCTAGGGCCACTTTCTTATCCTCTTTGATTTCCTGGTTCATAACCTGCAATTGTGATTCACTGATTCGAATTTCTGATTTCTTTATTTCTATTCGAATCAGCATCACACTGTTTTCTTTATTCGATTATGAGTTCTTCTATTCTTACCTGTGAATCTTTGTTATATGGAATTTTTCTATGCCACTTACTTTCCTAACTCACTAATTTTAATTTACTAATTTCTTTTTACCATACTAACCCTCTTGATCTCTTTTCTGATTACTTTCACTTCCTCTAACTTTCTCACTATGGCATATTGATTTTTTTCCATTTAACATAAATTCAATCACATTTCAATTACTCATTTTCCTTTTCTATTTCTCCCTTACCGCTTTGAGTTTCCTTTGTTTAAATTGCCTATTTGCTTTCCTATTTTATCCAATTCCTGGTTTTCTGTTTTTCAGGATGTCTGCCTCACAGAGGAAAGGTAAAGGCAAGCGCAAGAGAGGAGATTCCTCCCAGTCCATCATTGCTCTAATGCACGATTCATCATGGCGGGAGAAGAACTTCACATAGCAAGAGAAAGCTAACCAGCTGCTTCCTGCAAATGATCCTATAAAATTTGCAAACTAGTACTGTGAATTGAAGTACCCGGCTTTTTCGAACTCCAGAAATCTATACCTGGAACGTACCTTGAAGATTCCAAAAGCCCTCCAGCAGTACACTACTGAGCAAATCAAGCAACGGGGCTGGTTCTTTCTGGAGAGACCACTGACAGAGGTCAATGCATCTTGGGTCCGGGAATTCTATTGCAACTACTACCTTACTACCCTAGATGCAGTGAACCTGAGGGAAAAGAAAATTCTGGTCACTGAGGAGGCCATAGAGACCATTCTCCAGCTCCCAGCCAAGTCCGATCAGCCAGATGGTTTTACACAGGCTGAGGAGGACATGGGCCAGATGCGGTTTGATTGGGATGCTGTGAAGGCACGGATAGCTCTCGACCCTGCTGTTCCTTGGGAGATGGGTCAGAACACCACTATGCCTAGAGGGATCGAGAGCGTGTACTTGAATGATGAGGCTCGGCTATGGCATCATATCTTGAGTAATTTTGTGATGCCGAGTACTCACGAGACGGAGATCCCGGCTACCATGATCACCCTCCTTTGGTGTGTGCTGGAGGGTAAGGATCTTTATCTGCCACGTTTCATTCGGCACTATATGGCCAGGGTCCACGTCCGCGGCACCCTCCCCTTTCCTTATCTAGTTACACGGCTAGGCCGTCAGGCTGATGTGCCTTGGGAGGATGCCGATGAGCGACCACCAGTAGCAGACTGCAGGAAGATCATTCCTCACAACAGGAACTTCCTTGCTTTAGGCTACAGACCACTACCTGTCACTGCTACTGATGAGACAGCCCCTCCGTCTGCTGGACCCTCTTCATCCACAGCTGCCCCAGCTGCCCCTGCTGCTACCACTGCACCTCCACCCGCCTCTGAGCCGATTTATCGCCTCGTGCACCATCTATTTCGCCAGCTTGATCAGATGGAGCGCCGTAACAGGCGCCGGTATGAGAGATTGGAGCGCCGCAGCAGGAGACGCTATTCCCATCTGAAGCTGATGATCAGACAGGGCGCCGACATCCCCTCCGAGCCCGACACACCATCAGAGCCATTATAGGAGGAGGAGGATGAGAACGAGGAGGAGCCTCATTCCCAGGCGGAGACCCATCAGCAGGCAGCCACAGAGCAGACTGCCCCGCATCAGGAGGTTATGCCCTAGCTTGAGGCTGCAGATCCGGAGATCTCGATCCAGTCAGTCTCCCCTCTACAGCAGCCAGACTCTCAGCCCACCACCGCCACAGAGACCCCAGCTACCATCCCTACCAGTGATGACACTCCTTCACACCTGGCTTGATTGAGCATCGAGGACGATGCTTCATTTTAAGTGTGGGGAGGTCGCCATCTCTGGCATTTATTTTGGTGAACTACTACATACTTTTTCTTTTATTTTGGATATTTTTCTGTATTTTTCTCTTTTTCTTTTATTGTTATTTTCTGAGTATTTATACATTGCTACTTGTGTATTTTACTCTATTTTCTTCATTTTGCATTTTTTGTTCACATTTTAGTTATTTAGTTTAGTTTGCAATTCTGATTTATTAGTGGATCAATTAGTATAGTTTACCCTTTTTACATAAGATAGCTTAATTATAGCTTAGTTTAAATTGACAAATATAAAAAGTGTAAGCTAGGAACTTGAACATAATAGATTTAGATCCATGAAACCTTGTATATATAGCATTACATGATGTAGTTAAACTGACAACATTTCATCAAGGAGAAACATTAAAACTTCAAAGGCTACCCTAAATTACTTTTTAAGAGAATAATGAGAATTTTTAACTAAACCTGCATGACATACATAAGTGATAAATGATTTTTCAGCTAGAGAACACATATTCTGTGAGTTTTGAGCTTAACTGTATGGTTACATTCAAACCATAATTTTTATTCCTGTGTGTTCCGACCTTCTTTCTTATTCTGGTGTTCTTTACTTTGTTTTAGTCTATATGTCTGATTATAGAATATAGGTACATCTCAAAATAATGATTGAGGCCATCATTTGATTTTAGCTCACTTACCCCAAATTATCCTACCTTTTACATCACCCTTGTTAGCCCCCTTGAGCCTTTTAAAACCCCTTTATTCTATTTAGCCAAATTACTAGCCTTAAGCAGAAAAACAAAAGAAAATCCCAAGTGAATCCTTGGTTAGCTTAAGATAGAAAATTATGAATAGAGTTAAATGTGGGAAACCTTTTGGGAACATGGGTAATAGAAACAAAAGGTAGAAAAGTTAAAAGAAATAAAATAAATTTGGAAAACATGTTCATGAGAAAATCAAAGTGCTTAAATTACCATGTGTATTCAAAAAAAAAAGTTAGTTTTCAAGCATGTAAATAAGGGGATACAAAAAGGACTCCCCAATGCAAAATAAAAAGCAATGCACATGGAATAAAAACAAGAATTGAAACATGAGCATGTGACATCAAAAGTGAGAAAATAGGGAGAATAGGTAAAGAAGCATTGTTTTACTAAGTATGTATGTTAGATGAGATCTTAATCTAATTAAGGATTCACTTATTAGCTCACTTAGCCTTATACATATATCCTTACCCTTTGCCTTGACCCCATTACAACCTTAATTAAAGACCTCATGAGTTTTGGTATGACTATGTTCTATAATTGTTGATTGGTTAGACGAAAAACAAGGTTATAGAAAGAAAGAATAAAAAGAAGAATAGAGTGATTAACCCAATAAAACACTGAGTGATTAGAGAGAAAACACAAAATCCAGTGAGGGTTCAAAAGCTCATTAACATTTATCTCTGATTGTCTTGCAAGTTTTTTGTCATCTCATTTGCTTTATTATTTGAGGGTTAGCTATATATGTATATATATCTCCTTGAGAATGTGAAATAATTTGACTACATGTAGGTTTTATATATGAGTGGATGAATTAGAACTGCATGACTTATTAGGTAGATGCATTTAGCGTAGGTTGCATTTCATAACATTCCATCACTTTAACCTTAATTATTTACCTTGGATTTAGCATGAGGACATGCTAGTGTTTAAGTGTGGGGAGGTTGATCAACCCATATTTCATGAGTTCTTTTGTGCTTAATTAGAGTGATTTATACAATCCTTCACCTACTTATTCACATTAATTGCATGGTTTTACTTTCCCTTCCTTATTGTGTGATGTAAATGAAAAACATGTTTTCTAAGCTTTAAAATTAATTATTTTAATTACCTTTATTTCCATTCGATGCCGTGATTAGTGTGTTGAGTAGTTTCAGATTTTCTAAAGGCAGAATGACTTAAAGGATGAAAAAGGAAACATACTAAAATAGAAGGAGAAAGCAAAACGGAGCTTTAAGGAAACTGGTACCCACGCGATCGCATGGATGACGCGATCGTGTGCCAAGCACGAATCAGCAGCGACTCGGCCGCATGACTGATGCGACCGCGCGCCTTAAGCAGAATGCACATGACGCGGTCGCATGACTGACGCAACCGCGTGGCAAGGAAAAGCTCCGAATGACGTGACCGCGTGACCCACGCGGACGCGTGACAGAGGCCACGCACTAGAAATTACAGAATACGCCCCCAGCGAATTCTGAAGCCCTTTTTGGCCCAGATCCAAGTACAGACAGCATAGACCAGAGGTTATAAAGTGGAGGAATGCATCCATTCAGAGAGAGCTCGCCAATTTCTAGTTTTCATGATTTAGATTTAGTTTAGAGAGAGATTCTCTCTCTCTCTCTCTTAGGATTTAGGACTTCTTCTTGTTTTGGGAGTAACTCTGGATCCAGGTTTTAATGTTCTTTTATTTTAGTTTTACTTTTATCCTAACATTTGAATTGATTATTATAATTTGATTTATGAATTATTCCTTGTTACAGATCTCTATTTGAATTAGTGATATTTGAGGTATTTTCAGTTTATAATTGTTCTCTTTGATTTAAGTTGCCATTGCTTCCCATCTAAGGATACTTTCATTATTCTAGCAATTTACTTTTCCCCCTTTTGGTATTGGTTAAGAATTTAGTAACTCAACAGTTATTAAACTCAACATAATTGATAATCGTTATTTTGCTAATTGAGCTGAACCTAAATAATCCCAACCTTTTCTTAGGAAATAATTAGGATTCAAAGGTCAAATTAATTAGTCCCTTGACTTTCCTTTGCCCTGGCAAGGGTTGACCAAGTGGAATTAAAATACAACTTTCATTATTGTTGAGAGGGATAACTAAGTTGGACTTCTAATTTCCCCTATCTTGCCAAAAGTTGTTTTACAGTTATTATTTATTTTTAATTGCCATTTAATTCACTCGTCATTTAAATTACTTGCTTCTCACCTTCTAAACCCCGATTACAACCTTTATAACCAATAATAAGAACATACTTCCTCGTAGTTCCTTGAGAAGACGACCCGAGGTTTGAATACTCGGTTAACAATTTTTAACGGGTTTGTTACTTGTGACAACCAAAACGTTTGTACGAAGGGATTTTTGTCGGTTTAGAGACTATATCTACAACGCGACTATTTTTATGACATTCTTTACTGACAGAAATCCCGACGTCAACAATCAACTCTCGCGATGTCACTGGCGCGGCCTCAGCTCGCGGCTACTCTAGTGTCTGGTCTGGTGTCTCAACTACCATCTCTACTCGCTGCTCAGGTCCAGCTGCCTGCTCGACGTCTCTGGGCTGCTCGACTGTCTGCCCCTCAACTCCATGCTCCGTAAGCTCTTCAATTTTCTGCCCCTCAACTCCATGCTCCGTAGCTACTATCTCCTCAACTACCACCCCCTCAACCGTAGTCTCTGCCGGTCTCCGGTCCTCGTGCTCGTCGACCTGGCCAGCTTCAGCTGCTGGCTCCTCCAATGCAAGCTCTTTGGCCTCTGGCTCTGGTGTATCAGGAGGAGGTGGCCCAGGGTCTCTACCCTCAAACTTCGCCACTATCCACTGAAAGCGGTGAGCGTTGCAGCGCTCGTAACGGTGCACGGCCTGGAGTATATCTCGACACAACTCATACGGTGTCTGAGGTCGGAGTGTAGGTACAGGTGCTGTGGGAGTTACCGATGGCTCTGCTGTGGCTAATGAAGGCTCAGATGTCTTCCTCTTCTTCTGAGGTGGCCCGTCGTAATCTCCGTATGGCAGATAAGGCTACTTACTGATGTAAACAGACGTTCGGTCTATTGGGCGTCTCTCTACACCAGATAAGACTGCTAATCTGGTGATGAGTGATGGGAAGGAAATGTTGAATTTCTACTGTAGGTTCACCTTCATCATCGACTCTCTAATTAGGGGAAGAACAGAGATCCTCTTCCCCTCCAGAATGGCCCATAGTATCACTGCCACACGAATTCTGATATGCGTGGCATGCATGCTTGGAAGGATATAATCGGCAATGATCTACGGCCAGATCCTTACCTCTGGGTTGAGGTCTGTGCACGCAATGCTCGCATGGACAGGCTGCTCTCCCTTGCTATATTCCCACTTAGCCTCAGGCTGGCCAATCTTTTTCAGGACCGCATCCAAAGAAACTTTGCCCGTGGTGACGTCTGTCATTATTTGAGTGTAAGCGTCCCTAGCCGGAGAAATATGCGGAATGTCCAAGAGGGCCTCTAAAGCAGTATTAGAGGTGTCCAAGGTGACACCTCTCAGAAAAACGGTTTGGGCATCCATCCTGAGGAAATTTGCGTAAAATTCTTTGACCTGGTGTTCATTTACTTCCACCGGATCGAATTTTACGAATTTCCAATGGTAAAAATTAATTCTGTTTAGAATGGCATCCGTATACTTCTCAGGCAGGTTTAGCTTCCTCTCATAATGAAAGGCGCGCTTTTCTAGTTTCTTATATTGCTCTTGGGCCTCGAAATTGATGAAAGTGTCCGGATGGTCACTTGGCGGCACGGGAGGAGGAGGACGAGCCAAGGGGTTGGCTTTCTCCTTTCCCTTGTGGCCCATCCTGAAAAAGACAAAAACAGAATACAACTCCAGGAACAGATAAAATCACAGAAAGAAGAAGGATATAATCGAACAATTCAATTAAGGGCCAGTCAGATAAACAAACATCAAGCAATGGGAAACATGTAATAAGCAGCTCAAAGGTCCAAAAGAAAATGATTTTGTATGATCAAGCAACCTAAGTAATAAAGAAATGAATGAACAAACAATGAAAGCATACATAGGACTTAGGTGTATTGTGTCTGTGAATTGAGTTTTGAAGAATTTGATTATTGCAATTGTGCTTGTAAAATGAGAAGAGTTTGCGAAAAATCAGCAAAAAAGGCAAAAAATCAAAGTCACAGTGAAAGAATTGCATATTCATGTTGAGACACAGAAAATGACCGCATGTACATAGCCTTTTGGCCAAAGCAGCGCTCGCTTGAAAAACAAGGTGCATTACTCAAAAAGATAAAGGCGCAACTTGCTATATAGATTGTCATTGATGTTAAAAATACATGAACATGAACTTAATCAATTCACAAAACCACATTATGCGTACTATTGCAAAGGGTACTAAACAGGTTTCAAAAATTCAAGTTTAATGCATGTTTGGTGTCAAAACAGAAAAGTACAGCAGTCAGCACATAGTGCGGTGATTTAGCATGGTATGCATTCACAAGCACCAAACATAAGGATGATAGCAACAACCTTCGATCCAATTTAGTGTCAAAAACAAAAACAAGTGCATAGGTACAGGTTAATTAACATGGGATGATAAGCACAGCAAGATTGGTATCAAACAAGAAAATCACAAAGCAAAAAGAAAGGAATATTAGTTTTATATTCCAGCATGAAAATAGAGTGCAGAAGTCATCTCAGGCAACATTTCAAATCAGCAGAAAAGTGCACAGTTATGAAGTAGTGATGCAGAATGGAAGGAAATTCAAAAGTTATGATGATCAGACATAAAAATTGGATCAAAAACTCTGTTCAGGCATTCTGACAAGCATGATATGTGCAATAATAATGAATAGCAGTCACATTTTAATATACATTATAGCAATTATAGTGCAGGCAAAAGCAGCAGCATTTAGTCTCAGCAATCAATCCAAACAGTCAGCCAGTCAATCAACAGTATCCAATTCAGTAAACACAACTCATCTAATCCTAATACCACTTAATTCTAAAGCTAAAATTAAAGACAGAAGTAAAAGGAAGCAGTAAAGATAATCCAGCAGAAGAGAAGAGGAACTGGGGGAAGGGAAATTGTTCTCGAACCTGCAATGCTTGAGGGAGAAAAGGATGAAGACAGGTGAGGGCGAGGTGGAGATAGTCGCAGTGGCACAGGCTAGGGCTGAGTCGCGAAACGGTGGCAGAGACAGGGAAGAGAGAGAAAGGGAAATGTAGAGGAGAGAGAGAAGAAGAAGGAAAGAAAGAAAGAGAGAAAGAGAGAGAGAGTCGGCGGCAGCAATATGGTCGTCGCCAGCAGTGGTTGGTTGCGGAGGGGAGAGGGGGGAAGAAAGGGGTTGGGTGAGTGTGTGTTCAGAGGAAAGAGAGGAAGGGTTTGGGGGAAACTGAAACACGACTCTCCCTCTCTTTTCGAATTAACATTCAAATATAGACCTGTGCGGACGAACGAGGTCGTGTGCGGATGCACACAGGGGAGAAAGAAGGAAGGCATGCGCGCGCACAGAAGCGTGCGAACGCTTCGAGCAGGAGGTGAAACGCAACTTGTGCGGGTGCACAAAGAGTGTGCGCTCGCACAGCAGAGGAGAGGGGGTGGCGTGCGATCGCACAAGAGGTGCGGACGCTGCGAACAGAGGGATGTTGTTCAAGCTGTGCGGGCACACAGAGGGTGTGCGATCGCACAGGTTTTTTTTTTTAAGAGAGAAGGGACGTGTGCGGCCGCACGCATGATGTACGGGCGCATAGGAGGGAAAAGAAGGAGGTGTGCACACGCACAAGCCATGCGTGTGCTACGAACAGAGGGGGCTTTTGGGGTGTGCATGCGCACACGGCTGTGCGGACGCACAGGGATGGGAAAACAAGGGAGCTGTGCGCACGCACAGGTCTCTGTTCTTGCAACAAAAATTTTGGCTCTAGGGCACCAAAACTGACATTCCAAGCAGGTTTTCAAGCCCCAAAACATCACGAAACTCCCAAAAACACCTTATTTTACTAAAATTACTCAACAAACATCAAAATAAAATAACCAACCAAGCAAACCAACCAATTTTTCATGAAACAAAAGCTAAAAGAGAGAAGGTTAGAAGGATATTACCATGGTGGGGTGTCTCCCACCTAGCACTTTGGTTTATAGTCCTAAGTTGGACTTGGTGAGGAGATCCTTGTTAGGGTGGTTTATGCTTCCACTCCTCCTTGAATCTCCAACCAAGTTTGCTATCGATTCGACCTCCGGGGTCCCAATTAAGTTGCATCAAACTTATAAGAGACTTCAAGCTAGTAACAAGGATCCTTAAGTATTGATTCTTGAAATTAATGCCTGGATCCCGTACTTGAGTTCCTCTATCACCATTGACATGCTTGTGCACTCCCCGGAATCCACTAAAGTGACTCTTGCACCAAAATTGAGCTCTAAATGTTGGATTGGCTCCGATAATGAACTTCCTATTCTTTAGCCAATCAACATTCTTCTTTTCACCATCCACTACTCCAAGAAAGGTTCGAAGTTGACCGTCTGTCTCTACAACGGCATATTGATGTGGGCCTAGAAATCTTGTTAGAGAAGTCTTCGCCCGCTCCATTTGTTCTTGCACAACTATCTTCACTTCTTGGTAAATAGAATTTTCCTCAACCTCTTTTAAATCTTCTTCATTATCACTCAAGTAAAAAATTGGAGGTTGTATGAAGTTCACATCAACACCTCCTTCCAAATCCGATAAAGGAGGTTCATGAAGGTCATAGAAGGAATTACCCAAGTTGGACAAAAAATCTTGAATGATGGAATCCTCTTGATCAATTCCTATCCATTCTTTATTTATCTCCTCTTGCACTTCATTTTGTGACTTGACATCTTCTACTTGATTTTGCAATTCTTCTTTCACTCCACACTTTTCACTTGGTTCCACACATTCATCTACTAGAGTTTCTTGCTTGTGGCATGAACGCAATGAAGCTAAATGACCCAAATCCTTGGCTAAGGTAGACATGACTTGCTCTTGCTTCTTTTGGAACTCTTGTTGTTCTTGAATGAGCATGAAAAGTACTTTTTGTGTGGCTTGATCCATGTATGAAGATGAGGATTGAGGGGATGAAGGTTGACAATCAAACTCATGAGGGTAAGGGTTTTGGTTTTGTATGTAGTGAGGGTGTGGTGTGTAAGATTGGTGACTGCGAAGGTAAGTGTTTGGGTTCCATTGGGGTGCATTACGGCAATGGCGTGAAAAAATCATTAAGAAAATATGAACAAGAATCTACTAACAAAAACAAACAAACAACCAAAATGAGCTATTTAAACAATTAACATATTCACAACAACCAAAAGATATAACACCGTTTGCAAATCCCCGGCAACGGCGCCAAATTTGATGTGTGAACATTTCCGTCGACTAGGAATTTAATCTCAAAGTAAGATTGGTGTTGTAAGTATAGTTCCTAGCTAACAAGTAATGCTCAAATCAAATGTTTTAAATTCAAAACAAAATATAAACCGAGAGTAGTTAAACCTCGGGTCGTTCTCCCTAGGAACGCAAATGAAATGTTACTTCTTTCGGTTGTGAAGAGGGAAAAGAGGATTTTCAAGAAAGAAATAAAAGATTAAAAGAACTTAAGCAATAAAGAACTAAGGAATGCTCAAAATTGTAATTTGTGCAAGTAAAGAGAAATAGGATCAAAACTAGTGACAATGCAAATAAAGAGCCTTGACTTTGGATTGAGGATCTAAGGAATCCTATCCTTGCCATAACCACAACTATGGTAATTATCATGAGTCAATCTCGCCTAGTCAACCCCAACCATCGAGGAGTAAGTCAAGCAAGCATAATTGACCTTAATCCATAAGTCCTAACCAACTTACCAAACTAGTTGATAAAAGGTTAGCGTCAATGGAAACAAGAGTCAACTAACTACCCAAGAATTACTACTAAATGTCGAACATTATGACTCTAGTATCCTAGAAACTCAAACTACAAGCCAGGGTGGGAAAATCTACTCAAAACCTAGAGTTGGCATTTTCACAAACACCTTGTGTGCATAAAAGTAAAGCATAGAAATTTGCAAAGTAAATGTAAAACTATAACCAACTATCCACAAAATCAAACATAAACAAGCAATCAAACTTAAAGGAAGCATGAAATGTAAAATTCATCAATCAAAACTTCAAGAAATACAAAATTGCAATATGAACAAAGTAACTTGAACCAAAAGGAAATGAAAATGCTTTAATTAAGATGAGTTAAAGAGTACTTACAATTAGAGATGCAAAATCCAAGAGAAAAGCTTCTATAAAATACTACAATGGAAATGAAAATTAAACTCTAAGAGAGAAAAGCTACACTACTCCTACTCCTACTCCTATGGAAGCTTCCTAATACTAAGAAAAACTAAAATAAAACCTAATTAAAAAAAAGCTCTCTTTCATATGTGTTGAATCTCCCTTATATATCACTCCAATTTCAACCTCAAGCCTTCAAAATTTTGGGCCAAAAGCCCTCAAAAATCGTAAGGCACGCGTTTCTTTAATGCAACCACGTGCAGGGACCTGTGCGGACGCACAGATACGTGCGTCCGCACACTCGGCTGAGAATTGACCTGTGCGTACGCACAGGTGCGTGCGTACGCACAGGTGCGTGCGTACGCACACATGGAAATTCTTGTCTGTGCGCGTGCACACAAGGCTGTGCGCATGCACACTTTGCTGTGTGTGCTTTTCCTTGTTTTCTTCATGTTTTCTCCCTTGTACATGCTTTCTTCCACTTTTATCCTTCCATTCTTGCCTTCAAGGCCTGAAATCACTCACAAACCATATCACGGCATCGAATGGCACAAAGGTGGGACTAAATTGCTCTATTAAAGCACAAAATTGCATGTTTTCACACTTAAGATCAAATTAGGGATCAAACATAAAAGTATGCTATTTTGGTATTTGAGTGTGAGTTCATGTGCTAGAATCCATCCAAATTGAGTCAAAATACACCATCAAATATGGACTCATCAATGATACCAACAAATAAAGTTGTCACATTTAAATTTCAACAAAGACAAATCTCCACAAGTATTGCTATCAATGAGAATTGTTCTACTTTCAAGACAATACTATTTTTTTTACTGTATTTTCCAACTCGACAAACCGAGAACTAATCCACCATGAATTGAAATTCCATTTATTAAGGGTCTATCGCTAGCCAATGAGTTGTTACATACATAAGACGAGATTCGAAACCCTAATATTTCCTTAAGTGGACGAGTGAGATGACTACTCAACCAACTCAAATTAGTTAAAACAAATATACCAATTATTTTTAATATTTTCAATGTTAAAAATTGTTATCTTATGATTTTAATTATAACTTTATAAAATATTTATAGTAATAATTATTATATATATTTTTATTTAATTTTTAATAAAATTTTATATATTTTTATTAATTACTCCGTATACTGTACGAGAACATTGCTAAATAAAATAGTTTAAGAAATTAGAAGAAAATGTATTTAACAATTCAGTAAATAATAATTTATTTTATAATAGAATAAATTATATATTGAATAACAACAGTTGTTATTGATTTCTCTTCCCACAAACTAATACTCAACGATGGTGTTTCAAAAATATTATCAAGGAATATTAACCAACTTAATACCTTTTGTAATGACTAATGACATAAGTTTATAAGTTTGCAAACTTGAAAATCATGTCATAAAATGTGAAATTTTAACAGGTAACAATATTGATCATATTGTTTTGACTTCAATAATAAATATGATACTAACAAATAAAATTGTCGAGTGTAAATTTCAATAAAAACAAATCTCCATAAATATTGCTATCAATGAGAAATTATTCTACTTTAAAAACAACTACTTTTTTCTACGGTATTTCCTAACTAAACAGGTCAAAAACTAATCCACCACGTATAGGGTTAGCAGTGGGCTGGGTTTTGCCCTACCTAGCCCTGTCCTGCTGTCCTTAAGCTTCTCAACTACCCACCCCACCTATACCTGTGAATAGTAGAATGCTGTACCCTAACCCTCTCCTGCGGGTACAATCCTCATCCCTACCCACCCTAGAACAATTAAATAACACTTTAAAATATACATATTCATATATAAATTAATATTTATACATAAATTAAAATACAAACATAAAATTCATATTGTTCCGAGGGTTACCTGAAACTGTAGGTCGATCTCGGACGAGATCTTCTGTGATGGTCGGAGATGATGTATCCGGCTGTGAGTGGAGGCCGGAGCTGTCGTGTCCGACTTGTTGAACTTGGCTGCACTGCTGATCCTTCACCACCAGAGGGTGGGGGTACCTGCAAGGGACTCCGATGCTTAAGTTAGCAAGGGTATTAAGCAGGTTTTTTTATGTAGAATCAGAGTATGAGTTATACTTGGGTGCTCCAGTGTATTTATAATGGTGTGGAGTGACCCTTTTGGATAAGATAAGTTAGTTATCTTATCTTATCTTTGGGTGAGGTCAAATTATCTTCAAGGGAACCGCCTTTATCTCTATAGGCTTGGACTGCCTTTGGATTTGGGTCGTGTTCCTCTATTTGGGCCCTTTTCTGGGCTTTCCTGTCGATTTGGCCGACCTCTTTGAGAAGAGGTCGGATAGCCTGACCTGAAGAGGTCGGTCGCTTTGTTACTGAACATCCCGGATTGAATAGCTCGACCTAGGGTGTGAACAGTTCTCCTGCTTGAGTTCAGTCTTCTTTTTTGAGGTCGTGTCCTTGACTTCGATCCTTCTCTAGTGAAGCCGAACTCGAGCATTTGTCGATTTCTTTCCTTGTAAAATTTTTTTTTTGAATGTGGAACGTTTTCCTCTGAAAGCGCGCTCTTCTATATCAGTGCTCTGCTCTTGGGAACGTGCGAGGGTTTAATACCTTCATTAATTGGTTTTAATAGCCTTGTTCCCCTTGGCTTTTTATTTTGAATTTTGCAATCAGAAACGGTTTCTCTTCTTTGTTTTTCTTTGTAACTTCTCCCTTCACTCTCTCGCTTTCTGTTTTTACCTACATTTTGCCTTTCTTGCGTTGCGGCATTATTCGGTGATTTTCTGGGTGATTCCATCTTTCCATCTTCAATCTCCTTTGAAGCTTCTTCCTTCGTTCAGGTTGGTTTTTCTTTTTTTGTGCTTCTTTCGTCGTTTTTGCCTTTGGTTCTTGTTAAAGTTTTGGTTTTGAATTCATGTTTGGAAAGCTTGAATCTTTTTGCATGGTCGTGCTCGCTTGTCGCTGTGCTGCATGTTTTTCTGGTTTTTTATGAACCTGTTTTACTTTTCCCAGAAGGTTGCTCCTTTTGATGACTTTCGCTCTGTTGATGATTTTATTGATGATCCTTTGTAAAAAGTAACGATTTTTTCTAGTGGCTTGTTTGTTTGGGGTGTTTATTTTCTGAAAAAGGTGGCGTCTTTGATGACTTCTTGTTGATACTTTCGTTGCTTGGTAGTTCCGTCTGCGACTATGAATTTGGGAGGTAGTTATTTTGATGACTTTATTTGATTTGTAGCTCGTGACTTTCTTCTCAGAGTGTTATCTTCCTGTTAAGATGTGTAGAGATGTAGACTTGTAGGTTTCTCTGAGTCCTTGTTCCATAAGTTGCCTCCAAAGGATGCCCCTAGATCTTTAGTGTGGGTCCTGGGGTTTTCTTTTGTTGCTTGTATTGCTCTGGTGTCATGCTTGTCCAAGCTGTTCTGATATGTTTTTTGACTTTATCCGAGATGTTTGGGTTAGTAATCCATTTTTTTCTTTTCTTGCTGTAGGACTAGTTGACCTCATGTCTTCTCGCAAGAACATTGTTGAAACATCTTCTTAAGTCCCTGAGGGCATGGCTGATTGGGTGGATTCGATGGTTCTTTTATGTGTTTCTTTGGTTGATTCTGAATTTTGTCAGCAGCTTAGGCAATTTCATAGGGTTTGTAATAGTGATAGTGAGGAAAAGAATTATGTGCTTGTACCTCCTACTTCTAAAGAGAGAGTTTGTTTCTCTACTTGAGTTGCTAGAGACCGTCCTTTTTTCTATGCATACGATTTCTTCTTTGGCCAGATGAGCATCACCATTCCTTTTACTCGTTTTGAGACCAATCTGTTGTGGTCTTGCAATGTAGCTCCATCCCAACTTCACCCCAATTCTTGGGGCTTTATAAAGATCTTTCAATTGTTGTGTCGTGAACTTGACGCCTCGCAATCCCTTTTCTTTTATTTGTTTGTCTTGACAAAACCTGGGGTAGTGAAGAAAAAGGCTGCCTGGGTTTCTTTCCGAGCTTCGCAAGGGAAGAAAGTTTTTTCTATGTATGACGAGTCATTTTGTGATTTTAAGAACTATTTCTTCAAGGTCTGAGCTGTTGAAGGAGCTCGCCCCTTTTTTCTGGATGAGAATGATGAGCCTACTTTTCCTTTAGAGTGGCAAAAGAATGTTGTTGTGTCGAGGTATTCATAGGAGATGTTGGATGAGGCCGAGCAGGCCTTTGTGACTGTGTTGGAGGAGAATTGGGGGGAGCCTCCTTATCTTGATACCAAGAAATTCTTAGGGGACCCCTCACTTCTCCGAGCTGAGCTGGGTGGTGATCGATTTCCTTTCTTTGTCTGTTGATTTTATTTTCTGCAAGCTCTTTTCTGATTTGTAACTTGATTTCTCACTGTTATGTGTTGCTTGCAGATATGATTAAAAATAATGAATCTATGAAGGCCTTCAAGAGGGCCAGGAAGGCTACTGTCGCCCAAAACATCTCGGCCAAAGCGGCCGGAGAGGGATCATTCCAGGTTCAATCGAAGCCATCCGTGCCGAGTTCACCTGGGCCGAGGAGGGTGATCCCTACTCCCCGGGTTCGTCTGACTGACCCTCCACAAACTTCAGCTGCTGGTGCTGGCGCTCCTCCTCCAAAAAAGCAAAAAACATATGAGCCTTTTAACCTTGATGCCCCTGATTTTGATGCCCTTGAGTTTGTCGACGAACAGATTGCCCCCTATGGAGGTCTTCCAATGGATGATGTGTCCATTCTTCATCACCTGGAGTTCATAACTAGAAGTAGTGTGAAGATGGCTCATATGGGTGCGGCTCTTTTTCGAACTGCTCAGGGTATCCCGATTCATGCTACAAAATCTTTCATGCTAGAGGCTAAGGCAGAGTTTGATAGAATAAAAGGTTTGAAGGAGAAGCTGGAGGTAAAGTTGGTGAAGGTGGAGAAAGAATTAGAGGGTGAAAAGGCTAGTTCTATGGCCTTGGCGGCTTCCGTGAAGTTGGCTGAAGACACCGCATTAAGGCACAAGGATAGCTACGTCACATCCTATAGGGAAGTGATGCGTCTTAGGGAGGAGTTGGAATCGGCCTGAGTTGATTATTCCGAGCTCTAGGGTCACCTCGTGGGCAGTGTGAATGCTGCTTATGAGAACTTGAAGGAGCAGGTTTGAGTTCTTGCTCCCGAGGTCGACCTTACTCTTTTTAGCCTGGACAATGTCGTGAAGGAGGGCAAGATTGTTCCTGACGACCTTGATGACGACGATGTTGAACCTCTGCCTGTGCTAGTTGCCAAAGCCACTGTTGTGCTAACTTCTTCAGCTCCTCCTGGTGGGATTAGTCATCTCAAACCCGAGCCTGATTGTCAGATATTGAATCGAGATGATGGGACGGTGGATGCTGTACCCTCCAGACTCGTCCTCTTTTGCCCCATGTTGATGCTGCTTCTGGGAAGCCTCTGGATCCTCTTTAGTTATTTGTGTATGGCCCTATCTGTGGGCTTTTGAACTGTTTATTTTTTGTAAATGGTATTTTGCTGACTGTTGACACTCTCTTGGTTGCTTATTTAGCAACTTTATTTTAAAAAACAAAGCAATTTTCAAGCTTTTGGGGCTGATTTTGGTGGCCTCTGAAGCTTGCCATTATTATAGCTAGCAGTTTTTATATCACGTCTGTATGCACTTATCTTGGCACCTTTCTAGTTTTTTTGGGAATGTTAGAACTTTTTGTTGTATCACGCTGAAGTTGCCGATTTCATTATGTCGGTTTTGTCCGAGCTGTTGTTGATAATCCTCTCTTTTTTTTTGGGACCCCTTTTTAGGTCTCTTTCAGGGATTATTTTTGTAGCTTTATGTTTTGGACCGACTTCTTTGCGTTGGGTTCTTTTAAGTTATTTTGTAATCCTCTTTCTTGGACCTTGTTTAGGTCTCTTTCAGGGATTACTTTTATAACTTTTATGTTTTGGGCTGACTTCGTCATGTCGGGCCCTTCTAAGTTATTTTTGTAATCCACTTTCTTGGACCTTGTTCAGGACTCTTTCAGGGATTACTTTTATAACTTTTATGTTTTGGGCCGACTTCGTCATGTCGAGCCCTTCTAAGTTATTTTTGTGATCCTCTTTCTTGGACCTTGTTCAAGTCTCTTTCAGGGATTAGTTTTATAACTTTTATGTTTTGGGTTGACTTCGTCATGTCGGGCCCTTCTAAGTTATTTTTGTAATCCTCTTTCTTGGGCCTTGTTTAGGTCTCTTTCAGGGATTACTTTTATAACTTTTATGTTTTGGGCCGACTTCGTCATGTCGGGCCCTTCTAAGTTATTTTTGTAGTCCTCTTTTTTGGACCTTGTTTAGGTTTCTTTCAGGGATTACTTTTATAACTTTTATGTTTTGGGCCAACTTCGTCATGTCGGGCCCTTCTAAGTTATTTTTGTAATCCTCTTTCTTGGACCTTGTTCAGGTCTCTTTCAGGGATTACTTTTATAACTTTTATGTTTTGGGCCGATTTCGTCATGTCGGGCCCTTCTAAGTTAAAGTAATCCTCTTTTATAGGGTTGGCCAGACCTCTTTCCAGGGTTTACTTATAACTTGGTTTGACTTGGTCCGACTTCTTAACGTCGGCCAGTCTTTAAGTTATTATTTAGCAATCCATTAAGACCTCGTCAGGTCTTTTCTCCGGATCACTTTTGATAACTTCTTGCATTATTTTGTTTTCATCTTTGCCGATTTATAGAAGGTGAGTTCAATCCTTGTTTAATCGACCTTGAGATGAATTTGGTTTTCATCTTTGCTGGTCTTTATCGTGATCGTGCAGTGAATTCGATTTTCACTTTCTGCCGATCTGTTGCTTTATAATCGAACAATGAATGTTTTAGATTAATGCGGCTTGAGCATTTGTAGAATATATAAACATATTTTATTTAAAAGAAAATGCAAATATGTACATGTGGAGTTTTTATCTTTTTGAGTCAGATAATTTGTGGATCTCAACTTGGTGCCTCATTAAAAAACTTTTTCAGGAAAAAGAGTACACCCTATGCTGAGATCCCTTACCATTCCTAGCTATAGTACCTTATTAGGTTGCAGGCGTGCCATGACCTGGGAAGCTCTCGCCCCTCGAGTTCGGACAGTCTGTAGTAGCCCTTCCCAAGTACTTCTATGACTCGGTAGGGTCCTTTCCAGTTTGCTGCCAGCTTTCCTTCTCCGGATCGAGTCATTCCGATATCATTTCGGATTAGGATGAGATCATTCTCAGCGAAACCTCTTAGCACTACCTTTTGATTATATCTGGAAGCCATTCGACGTTTTAGTGCTTCTTCCCTGATCCGAGCTCTTTCTTGGATTTCAGGAAGTAGGTCGAGCTCTTCCCTTTGAAGTTGGGAGTTGGCTTCTTCATTGTAATGAACTACTCTAGGCGACCCTTCCTTAATCTCTACTGGGATCATTGCCTCCGTTCCGTATGCTAATCGGAAGGGTGATTCCTTTGTGGTGGAATGTGGCATTGTTCGATATGCCCATAGGACTTGTGGGAGTTCTTCAACCCAAGCTCCCTTTGCGTCTTGTAATCTCCGTTTTAGCCCAGCCAATATGACTTTGTTGGCAGCTTCGGCTTGTCCATTGGCTTGGGGATGTTCGACGGAAGTGAACTGGTGCTTTATGTTCAAGTCGGCTACTAATTTTCTGAAGCTTGCATCTGTGAATTGGGTGCCATTGTCTGTGGTGATGGAGTATGGGACCCCGAACCTTGTGACGATGTTCCTATATAGGAATTTTCGACTTCTTTGAGCAGTAGCGTTAGCTAGGGGTTCTGCCTCGATCCACTTTGTGAAATAGTCTACCCCTACTATGAGGAATTTAACTTGTCCCGACCCCTGAGGAAAGGGTCCGAGAAGGTCGAGTCCCCATTTTGCAAATGACCAAGGTGAGGTTACGCTGATGAGCTCCTCTGGCGGGGCGATGTGAAAGTTGGCATATTTTTGACATGGTGGACATGTCTTTACGAACTCTGTGGCCTCCTTTTGTAGAGTTGGCTAATAAAATTCTGCCCGGAGTACTTTTTTGGTGAGCGCTTGTGCTCCGAGATGATTGCCACAGATGCCACCGTGTATTTCTTCTAGAACTTCCTTCATGTTGGAAGTCGGTACACATTTTAACAATGGTATTGAAATTCCTCTTTTGTATAGAGTATTGTTTATGATGGTGTAGTATTGTGCCTCCCGTTTTAACCTTTTTGCCTCCTTCTCATCTGTAGGAAGTGTTTCTGTTTTGAGGTAGTTAATTATAGGAGTCATCCATCCTTGATCTAGACCTGTTATGGCTAGGACTTTTTCCTCTTCTGAGATTGATGGGTTCTGTAGTATTTTCTGGATGAGGCTTCTATTGTTGCCTCCTGGTTTGGTGCTGGCTAGTTTTGAGAGTGCGTCAGCTCGGGCATTCTGTTCGCGGGGTATGTGGCGGATCTCATATTCCCGGAATTGTCCGAGCTGTTCCCTGGTTTTACCCAGGTACTTTTTCATATTGGGGTCCTTGGCTTGGTAGCTCTCCGTTACTTGTGAAGTGATCACTTGTGAGTCACTGAAGATAATGAGTCTTTGAGCTCCGACCTCTTTAGCCAGCTTTAAACTAGCTAGTAGTGCCTCATATTCTGCCTGGTTGTTTGAGGCAGGGAACCCGAATTTGAGAGAGAGTTCGATTTGGGTTCCTTGATTACTTTCAATTATCACACCTGCGCCGCTTCCAGTCTGATTCGAGGAACCGTCCACGTAGAGATTCCATTCTGTAGGGGTTTCCGGAGTGTCTGTAAATTCTGCAATGAAGTCGGCTAAGTACTGTGATTTGATGGCTGTCCGAGCTTCATATTGGAGGTCGAACTCGGATAACTCGACTGCCCACTGTAAAATTTTGCCTGCTAGATCTGTTTTCTGTAATATCCCTTTTATGGGCTGGTTGGTCTGAACCTTAATGGTGTGAGCTTGGAAGTATGGGCAAAGTCGTCGAGATGTTAGTATGAGAGCATAGGCAAACTTTTCTATTTTTTGGTAGTTCAACTCGGATCTTTGTAATGCTTTACTGATGAAGTATACGGGTTGTTGCCCGCTGTCCTCTTCTCGAACTAGTGCTGAGGCTACTGTCCGACTCCCTACCGCGAGGTATAATATGAGTGGTTCTCCTTCTCGTGGCTGAGATAGGATATGTGGCTGTCCTAGAAATCTTTTGAAATCTTGGAAGGCTTGTTCTCACTCTGTTGTCCATTTGAACTTCTTTCCTTTCCTTAGAGTAGCATAGAAGGGAAGAGATCTTATCGCTGATCCCGCTAGGAATCTGGATAAGGCTGTCAGTCTCCCGTTGAGTTGTTGTACCTCTTTGACACAAGTTGGGCTCTTCATGTTGAGTATGGCCTGACATTTATCCGGATTTGCCTCAATTCCTCTTTGTGTGAGCATAAAACCTAAGAACTTGCCTGCCTCTACTGCAAAGGTGCATTTTGCAGGATTGAGTCGCATGCCATGCTTCCTTATAGTGTCGAACACTTGGTCCAGGTCGGACAATAATGTCTCTTCACTTTGTGTTTTTATTAACATGTCGTCCACGTAGACTTCCATGACATTTTCGATATGATCTGAAAAGACTTTATTCATTAGCCTTTGATAAGTAGCTCCCGCATTCTTGAGACCAAAAGGCATCACGATGTAGCAGTAATTTGCTTTTGGTGTTAAAAACGAGGTTTTTTCTTGATCGGGTGGATACATGGGGATTTGATTGTATATGGAATATGCATCCATAAACGAGAGGTATTTATATCCGGAGGAGGCATCTACCAGAGCTTCGATACTTGGGAGTGGATAAGGGTCTTTTGGGCAGGGTTTGTTGAGATCTGTATAGTCGGTGCACATTAGCCACTTCTCGTTTGTTTTTTTCACCAAGACAACATTAGCTAACCATAGTGGGTACTTGACTTCTCTTATGAATCCTGCCTCCAATAGAGCTTGTACCTGCTCTTCTACAGCTTGGGATCTTTCGAGTCCGAGCTTTCTACGCCTTTGTTGTACTGGCCGAGATCCAGGGTAGACTGCTAGCTTATGACACATTAACTTGGGGTCTATGCCTGGCATGTCTGCAGCCTTCCACGCAAAGAGGTCGACGTTGTCTCGTAAGAACTGTATGAGTGATTCTTTTATGTCTCCTTTTAGAGTCGTGCCAATATTGGTTGTTTTGTCTGGGATGTCTCCGATCTGGATTTTCTCTATTTCACCTTCAGGTTGTGGACGGAGTTCTTCTTGCTTCTGAACTCCACCGAGTTCGATTGTGTGGAATTCTTCCCCTCTGCCTCTGAGGTTTAGACTTTCGTTATAACAGCGGCGCACCATCTTCTGATATGCTTTTATCGTAACTATCCCTTCTGCAGTTGGGAATTTCATGCATAGATGTGGAGTTGAAACTATTGCGTCGAGTTGATTTAATGTTGTCCGACCTATTAGGGCGTTGTAGGCTGAACTCACGTCGACCACGATGTAGTCTATTTTGAGTGTTCTGGATTGGTTTCTTTTTCCGAAGGTTGTGTGTAGCGGGACGTATCCCAGTGGTTGCACTGGAGTGTCTCCCAGTCCGAACAGGTTGTTTGGATATGCTTTGAGTTCTTTATCTTCCAAGCCGAGCTTGTTGAAGGCAGTTTTGAATAAGATGTCGGTGGAGCTCCCTTGGTCTATCAGTGTGCGGTGGAGATTTGCATTTGCCAGTATAATAGTGATGACCATGGGATCGTTGTGTCCTGAGATGATGCCAGATGCATCCTCCTTGGTAAACGTAATTGCGGGGATGTCGGGTGCTTCCTCCTTTCCTCCGATATGATATACTTCTTTGAGATATCTTTTGTGAGATGATTTGGAGATTCCTCCTCCTGCGAACCCTCCGTGTATCATATGGACATGTCTTTCTGGTGTACGAGGTGATCGCTCGGTTCTTCCAACCTCTTCGTCTCTTCTCCTTTTTCTTTGCTCATCGTCCTGGGTGGCCAGATACCGATCTAGTTTTCCTTCTCTCACTAATTTTTCTATGACATTTTTTAAGT